>NC_053425.1:5725259-6325259 GCF_007990345.1 Gossypium hirsutum
CTTTTTGTTGTTGTTCTTCCTTATATTGGGTTTTTAAAATTTTTCTTTTCAGGTGGGAACATATTTTGTGGGGCAATATTATCAGGTACTTCAACAAGAGCCACACTTGGTGCACCAGTTTTACAGTGATTCCAGTACCATGGTTCGTGTCGACGGCAATAACAGGGAAACCGCCGCTGCGATGCTGGTACTTTTCTCTTCTCTAGTTTATCGAGTTTGCATTGTATAGTCTTCAAGAAAAATAAGGTTTTTTTGATGTTTTTTTTATTACATTTTCATGGAGTATCTAAGTAGATGGTTCTGTTCAATATTCACAACATTTTAGTTCATTAAATGTATTTGGTGTCTGTTCTTGATATTCAATAATCACATATTGATCGGAAGTTAGCGTTTCGATTTGTAATTAATGGTCCCATGAAAGCAGTAGTAAGGGATAATGTTGTCAGTTGGTAATAACAACCCATTTTCATACTGGTTTTTATTGTTTATTTATGCACTGAATGAATGGTACAATAGGCTTATCGATTCTGTTTTCCTTTTTCTTTTTTTTTTGTCTTTTTTCATTTGGAAGCAAATACATGCTCTTGTTATGTCGCTTAACTTTACCGGGATTGAAATAAAGACGGCATATTCCCTAGAATCTTGGAATGGAGGTGTGCTAGTGATGGTTTCCGGTTCGGTGCAAGTGAAGGATTTCAATTTCAGGAGGAAATTCATGCAAACGTTCTTTCTTGCACCACAAGAGAAAGGCTATTTCGTTCTAAATGACATCTTTCACTATATTGCTGAGGAACAAATTCACCAACATCCGGCAGTCCTATTAACCCAGCACAATTTTGATCTTAAACCCAATGCTTTCGTGACAAATCCTGAACCAGGTATTTCCCGACCTTGTTTGAAATCTATAATTTATAGTGAACTACAAATACAATTCAATGTGACTGTATAGCTTGCATATCTTTAAATGTATTATCCATTTTAGGGAAAGCGTTATTTTTACCATGGCATTGAGATTTATACCTTTTTTTATAGAATCATAGATAATTAATTTCAGATTTCTTTTTAACATCTGATTATAGACTGATTCTGTAATATGTCTACATATTAATTCTCGTTGTAGTACCAAGCTATATGTTGGGAGGAGATATCCACGGACGGGAATTTTTGGCTCCCGATGATGCCAAAGAAAATGGTCTTGTTGACAAGTATAGTTTCCCAGAACAACAACTACAGCAAGCTCCAGAATCTGAAAGTATTGTGGAGAACAACAGTGTGCACGAGTCCAATGGTTTGCTTCTGCATACAGTGAATACTGTCCAAGAGCATGTGCCTCCTCCTATCGAGGAACCTGTCGGGGAACCCCAAAAACAAACCTATGCCTCTATTGTATGTTCTACCCGTTGTAGATAATTTCGTGTCGTTCATATCCTGATATGCTCAAACGAAATATTTGTGTTTATTGGATTAGAAAAATCAACTTCTTTTCCCGACATTAATGCAATTTCTATTGTTTTTTGTGTGATTGTCAAAGTTAAGGGTTGCTAAAGGACAACCTGCACCATTAGTCGTTCCTCAGGTTCCTGTTAACAAGAATACGCCACCTGATGATTATCATCACAACAACTCCTCAAATGCAGTTGAAGTGTCTGGCACTGATATGGTCGATGAAATTTCACCCGTAGAATATGAAGGTAATAAAGCTTATATGTAACTTTTACTATGTGGGATGGCGACATGTATGAGAGAATTGAATTCTGTAGAAACTCTACAAGACTTTGTCAATGCAAATCTCGAAATGTTCATCGGGTTTGGAACTTTAGAAAGGCACTTCTTAGCTATAATCTCGAAGCTAAAAATACACATAGTTAATTTGTTACTTGTGTGTTTTAGGTGAATTAAAATCTGTTTATGTAAGGAACTTGCCCAATACTGTGTCTGAATCTGAAATAATGGAGGAATTCAAGAAATTTGGTGATATCAGTCCTGATGGAGTGGTGATTCGTAGTCGCAAGGTTCACTTTGTAGCTTCTTTCGTATTCCGATTAAGATAGTTTGCCTTTTAATGCTAAAATATTCCGTTTGAGTGCAGGATGTTGGTGTTTGTTATGCGTTTGTTGAATTTGAGGACATGACAAGTGTCCATAATGCTGTCAAGGTCCGAATTTACTTCAAGCACCTACTGAAAAAACCATTTCTCTTGTTTTAGTAGCTAATCTTTTATCAGTGGAAGAACTGTAACTGTAGTTTTAGTAATAAATTTTTCGGGAAAAAGAAATCCACGATCTTTCTTCACTCTATCTGCTTTAATTGTTGGATTTGAAATCCAAATCAAGAGGCGCATTCGTTGTAACATTGAGTTGAATTTCAACATTTTTAGTAAGGTTTTTGATGTTTTCATTTCTATACTAAATTTAGTCAAATCTTATGTAGGCGGGAATAGCACAGGTTTCCGGACAACAAGTGTACATCGAAGAGCGGAGACCAAACAGCTATATCCCATCTCGAGGCGGAAGTATGTATTTCTTTCCCTTTTCTTTTCATGCATGTACTTCTTTCCTATTGGAATATGTTTTATTGTATACACGAGCATCGTCCAAGCCCTTTTACTAGTAGATCCTGAACAAGAATTGATAATGAGAGCGTTGCCATCGAAACAGTGGTTGCTATTTGTTTTCTATTCTTAATTGAAGTGGTTAAAATATTCCGGACAGGGAGAGGTAGAGGCCGAGGCAGCTATCCAACAGATGCTTCAAGGGGGCGTTTTGGTGCTCGAAGTTATGGCAGGGGTGGTGCTTTCGATGGAAATGACCGAGACCACGGTAGATTGAGAGGAAATGGATACTACAGGCCGACTCCTCGCCAAGATCGAGTCTTACCTGGATATCAAGCATCTAGAAATGGAGAAACTTCATAAATTCAGCCTCTTTTACATCATCTATTAAAGGATCAAACCTTTTGCTTTCAGCAATATCTAGATTTTGTTAGATTCAACAATCAATATATAAGATAGGTATTTTTCATTGGAAAAAGGAATTGAATTAGGGTTTGTGATCATACATTGAAATTTGTTCTTTCAATATTTAATAGGCAATATATTTGCAGTTTTGGGGCTCATTTTGCTTATGCCTTCAAAAAAGTTTGGTCTTTTTTTTCATTTTAACATGCAAGTTTTGATCTTTTCAGTTTTTAGCCAAAATCATTGGTCCACCCCAATTTATTTGTTATATGAAAATATTATATTGGATTAGACCGATAGACCGGTTCAACCGTTCAGTTTTCGGATATATTCCCTTTTTTTTTGCCAAAATAATGGATCCGGTCTAATCAGATCGCATCAATTGCTTGGTTCGGCACTTCAATTACCGGACCGTACAAGAAAATTGGCTCAATTAATTTTTGTTATTTTTAATAAAATTATGAATTTTGTAACTTCTTAATCATATATATAAAAAAAGTAGATATCCCTAAATTATGATTTTTATTTTAAATTAGTCCCTAAACTTCAAAGCATTTTAATTATATCTCCAAATTATTGATGTTATATCAATTAAGTTTTTCCATTATTGAGACCGTTAATTTAACCATTAAGTGACATGTAAAATTTTATGTGATATAATTTAAAATGAAATTTTTAAAGAAAAGTAAAATGTTGCTGCATAATTTTAAAATTAAAAACTAAAAATAAAGTAAAACCGAAAAAAATACTGGATGATAATTTCTATAAAAACATTGAAAACCTCAAAATCAAGTTTTTTTATAATATTCATTTTTTCTTTAAAAGTTTCATTTTGTATTATATCAAATAAGATCTGATGTCTCATTATTAGTTAAATTAATGGTTTTAATAACAGTAGGATATTCTTAATATAACATCAATAGTTTAAAGATATGATCAGAATATTTTAAAGTTTGAGAACTAATTTAAAATAAAGATCATAGTTTAAATATATTTACTATAGTTAACTCATAAAAAATAATCTCATTAAGTCAAAATGTATATACTTTTAACAAAATACTATATTTAATGCATAATTTATATAAAAAATAATAATATTTAATAAATAAAATAAAATCTATTAATTACGAAATAATCGAGATTAAATATAATTATCAATGCCGAAGGTTTTAATTAAATATATATTTGAGAAAAAAATTGGTACAATAAGTGAATCGATTTGATTTTTATTTATTATTTTTCCTAGAAAAAATCGTTTAAACCTAAAACTCCCATACCCTAAATTTATAATAATTAATCCTAATTAAATTATTAAAAAAATAAAAAATAAAGAAAAAACCTGTCGTTGGTTATTTTTTTTCTTACACCACCTCCAATGGCAGTTAAAAAATAACGAACACATGTCAAGAACAACGGTTTCCTATTTTATTACCACAAATCCCGCACTATTTTTCAAATGGCTTCATTTCATTTTGCCTTTATTTTCTCATCACTGATTCATTTTCTTCTCTGCCATTGTTGTCGTCATACATGGCTGACGACGACAAAGGGCCGGAGTTTGGATATTAATTGTATGAATAACTTTAGTCGCGACAAAGGAAATTCCAAAAAAAGAAATAAAGAAGGAACAGACATTAACAGGTTCTTCATTGTTTTCTTTTTTGTCCTTCCTTGTTGTGTAATCATGAGTAATTTGGCACCATTCCAGCTATTGGAACTCAATGTCATCTCTGCCCAAGATTTGAAACCGGTATGTCGTCGTAAAATGCGAACCTACGCGGTGGCTTGGGTACATTCGGAGCGAAAACTTTCAACCCGAATTGACACCCAATGCCACACCAACCCGACATGGAACGATAAGTTCGTTTTCCGCGTCGATGATGAGTTCCTCTATAGCGATACGTCTACTTTAATGATCGAAATCTATGCGGTGCATTGGTTCCGCGACATCCATGTAGGGACCGTTCGGGTTCTTGTTCAGAACCTTATACCACCGGTTTCTCAAACGCGCAACTGCCAAGAGCTCCAATTGGGGATGAGATTCGTGGCGTTTCAGGTTTGGAGACCGTCGGGTCGGCCTCAAGGGATTTTGAACATTGGGGCGGCATTGCTCGATAGCTCAATGAGGAGCATGCCTTTGTACTTTCAAATGGGATCGTCAGCGGTCGGGTATCGACATTTAATGGGCGAGGAAGATGCGTTTCAAAGCTCGAATGTCAAGCCTCTTTCGAGTACAAAAAGCAATACCAATAACCATCAGCTTTTGGTTAATGGGTTGATCAAACCCGAGCTTCGACGAACCAAGAGTGATTCAAGTTCGCTTTTTGAGCCAGAATTAAGGCCCAGAAGATCGACGAAAGGATCATCAGTTGTCAATGGTGGGTCAGTTGTTAACGGGTCGGAGATTGGAAAAAACAACTACAAGGTTAATTCTAGGGGAAGTTCGATGGTTAATTATGTGTTTGACAAAAATACTGACAGAAAGAAAAAATCGAGTCCTACAAAGGGCATCAATGGCCCAAAGTTGATATCACCACCAGGGAAGTCACCAAGGCGAAAAATTTGGACCGATTCGGAATTGGGTCCATCGCCATCGGAAGTGGCAGCTGCGGTGTTGAGGAACAAGAACCGTAAAATGGAAGAGATGGAGAGTTCGGTGGGCGAAGGATGGAGTTTAGATGGAAGCATGGAAGGGCTTGATTCGAAACTCGAACGGTGGAGAACAGAACTCCCACCGGTTTATGACTCAAGTAATGAATTTTCGAGCTTCCTTTCTAGTCAGACTCCGACAACAGCAACCAAAAAGTCAAGACATTCAAGAAGACGTGCTCACAAGAAAGGGTTGTTTTCATGTTTCGGAAACATTTGTGGTTGCGAAATCTCAGTTACTTGCGGCTAAAGTTATTGATAGCGATAGTATTTTGCTTCGGTCGATGAAGTTACATCATATTTGATTAATACAACAATATTTTATAATACTAATGGATAAATTACATGTATAGTCATCCAATTACGAGAGTGTTTCTATTTTGGTCACCAACCTAAATTCTTTTTCAATTTAGTCACTAATATTTTCGATTTTTTATCTACCATTAAGTGGTTGATGTAATGCTGACATGGCTATTATTTTATTGGCATGATAACAAATTTAATTATTAACATTTACGCATTTTATCAATTTCATCTTGACTTTTAAAAAATCTAATATATGCATAAATTTTTTTAAAAAATACATAAAAAATTGTGAAAATTTATAAAATCATTAAAAATCCACACCAACATTCCATTAACGACTTAACGATAAAGTGACCAAAAAATCAATTTTCGAAAACGTCAGGACTAAATAAATCTTTTTTTAATTAGGTGACAAAAATAGAAACGTTTTCATGGTTAAGTGACTATCCATATAATTTGCCCTATTTTAAGTGATAAAACAATTTTTTTAAATTTATGTAATTAAATTTTGAAAAAAAACACTTGAATTTAATCTTGAATAGACTCCATTCTTTATAGTAGACTAAAAAAAATGTAACAATAATAGAGCACGTTAGATTTGTTAAAAAATTGGACCACCCAATTAGCCCGATAGGTTTCAAAGGAGGAAAAATGTGTTTAAATATACTAGAACTAAGGGTGCTGACTAAACTAAGGGTCAATGAGTGAAAGAAAGAGATTTCTATAAATAATATATTTGTATATTTAAATTTATTATAATATTGTTGGTAATGGATTCATATTGGAATTTTACTTGAGGATAATGCACTTTAGCGCATTCGAACTCACATCCTTTTATATTGACAACAATATTCATATTAATCTACCTAAAACTCAATTTGACATATTTGAGAGAAAAGTAAAAATAACTGGAAAGCAAAATCACAAATGCTATTTTGACAAAGCTTTCTCTTTCCTGTTTGCTGCCGAGCCTACCTAGGTAACCCGTAAAAATAACTACAAGGCAAAATCACAAATGCTATTTTAGCAAAGGTTTCTCTTTCCTGTTTGCTGACGACCCTACCCAGGTAACCCGATATATAATTTTCAATGAATGTCATGACTTATGAGTTTACCGATTGAAGGGCTGAGATTTTTTCTAACGTCATCAAAAATTTCCATCGCATTTTGGACTTCATCCACCTTTCTTTTAGTCGCATAGGTCAAACAAATCTCGATACAAATACGTGAAGTCGTGAAGTTGCAAATTTGGTAGACGGGAAGTCAGAAAATTCTAGAGTTAAAATTAAATTTTAGGGGAGAAGAAATATTACTAATATAAAATTTTAAAAATTTTGACGTTACTGACATATTCCTCCAGTACTATCGCCCCTGGATACAAGTCAATCACATGGAAAGATGATGCTCCTACCCAATCAGGAATCTCAGCCATTCCCATCATCTAAAATCGTGGACGTATAGTCTGTCATCACTTTTATATATAGTTCAAGCTCAACGAGTTGTGAGATGCGTTGCAGTGCTCACTCGAGAATTGATTTTCCTTCCTTTAGCTTTTTTTTATATCAAATACCTTCATTGAGAATTTCTTACAAAAATATCGTTACCTGTGTTAGTGTGTTTGCTGTAGACGGGAAAGAAAAAAATGGATTCAGGCAATAGCACATCATCAACAATAATGAGTTTTACCATGTTTGAAACCTTCAAATTTAAGGGGAAAGCTTTGCTTTTGCTAGCAATATTTTCTGTTCTTGTCGTAGCATTAATCATACTGAAATGTATGAAATGTTGCCAAAATAGTACTAATGTCGAGCTTGCTGGTGAGGGAAACCTTGATGCTGATGATGCTGATGTACCCTAATTTCTCTGTAGGTAACTTTTTGTTTTCCTTCTTTTCTCAAGGCGGATGCCTGGATATTTGGTTTGCTTTGTTTTGCTTTGGTTTGCTCTTTTTCTTGGTAGCTGGTTGATTTGGAAGCCTTCCTCCATTGATATCGAGCCTTCATTGGTTTACCCAACCAGCAAAATCTTTCCAGGTTCATGTCTGGGGTTTACATAGGAGAACTTAACCAGTGAAGCTCATCTCTGGATGTTGCTCTTGTTGTGAAAGCCTTCCTCTATTGATATCCAACCTCCATTGGTTTGCCCAACCTGCAAAATCTTTCCACGTTTATGCCTAGGGTTTACATAGGAGAACTTAACCAGTGAAACTCATCTCTGGATGTTTCTTTTGTTGTGAAAGCCTTCTGCCATTGATATCTAGCCTCCAACGTTTATGCTTGAGGTTTACAAGTATATAGGATTAGAACCTTAAAAAAAATCTTTTATCATTTAAAGGATATGAGTAGGACTAAATAATAGTCAGAGTTCAAGTTGTTGCAATCAAGTTATGCATAATCTGATGCTTGTATTAAATACTCATGTCTAGAATTTAGGTTGTATTGAAATATAATATAAAACCATGTGGTATGATCCTTCATATTGCTTTGATAGAAGGTAAACTAGACTAAACACGTTATGAATGAACTAACATTGAATTGCTTTTGTAAATTCATTCCTACCTATTCTGAACATCAAGATTGTTATTTATAGAAGAGAGCTTAGTAACTGCTCTGAGTAACAGACTAACCACTTGGATAACAAACCACAACTACCAATATACAACTACTCTACCAATGATACTCTATCATGCATCCATCTTCTCCACCGGCAAGACCCGAAGAGAAGTTTGAAAATGAGTGAAAGAGGTGACAGAGAGAGGGTTGGTAAAAACATCGGCAACCTGATCACAAGCAAGAACTTCGCCAACCAGAAGATCACCCCTGGCGACCTTTTCTCGAACAAAAAATAAGTCAAGCTCTACATGCTTGAATTTAGAATGAAGAACAGGGTTAGTAGCAACAGCAACAGCACTAGAACTATCACACCAGATGGTAGGTGGATCAGAGGACGGAACCTGAAGCTCACGAAGAAGGGAAACGAGCCAGGTTACATCACTAGTAGCCATAGCAAGACCACGATATTCTGCCTCAGCCGTAGAACGAGACACCACCAGCTATTTCTTGGAACACCAAGAGACTGGAGCATCACTAAAATAGACACAGAAGCCGGAAGTAGAGCGATGATCATCAAAATCGAGCCCCCAATTCGCATCTGCATATCCCACAAGGGACAAACACGAAGAAGAACGAATAACAAGACCATAGTTAAGTGTCTCACATAGATACCGCAAGATCCTTTTTAAAGCAACCAGATGTGTAGTTGTTGGACTATGCATGGACTGACATATACAATTCACGGCATATGAAATGTCAGGACGTGTAAGTACCACAGATTGTAAAGCACCAGCCAAACTCCGGTACTTAGTAGGATCACTCAAGCGGTTACCATCATCTTTAGACAACTGAGTCGAGCTAATCATAGGAGTGTGGACGGGCTTCGCATGAAGAAGCGAGCTTCTAGCAAGCAAATCCTGAATATATTTCCTCTGACACAAATAAACACTACTAGAGGAAGATCGTGTAACCTCAACCAAGAAAGTAATGCAGATCCCCCATATCTTTGAGTGAGAACATAACATGTAACTGGTCAACGAAACTAGTAATAGCTATCGACGCATTACCAGTAATGATGATATCATCGACATAAACTAGAACATACAGCGTAGTACCTGAAGCAAACCGAACAAATAACGACGCATCAGACCGAGACACAGTGAAGCCCACAGACAATAAAAACTGCTTTAATTTGTCAAACCACACTCGAGGTACTTGTCGAAGACCATACAGAGCCTTTTGCAATCTACAGAAAAGAGGTTTTCCATCTGTCCCAAACCGAACAAATTCCGAAAGTTGATGCATAAAAACTTCAGTATCCAAATAGCCATTTAAGAACGCATTATTGACATCGACTTGAAGAAGTGGCCATCCCCTCGATACTGCAATGGACAATATGACTCAAATAGTGGCCGGTTTAACCACTGGACTAAAAGTTTCCTTAAAATCGCACCCTAGTACCTGAGTACAACCCTTAGCAACCAACCGAGCCTTTCGTCGATCAACAGATCCATCAGGCTTTCTCTTAATCTTGAACAACCATTTGCACCCTATTACTTTCCGTCCAGGAGGTAGCGACACGAGCTCCCAGGTAGAATTAGCCAGGAGCGCATCATACTCTGCTTGAACAGCTAATTTCCACTCTGGATGAGCAATTGCCTCATCAACAGAACAAGGCTCAAACTCAGCAGTTTTAACCGCCAATACCTTGGGCTTAAAAATGCCAGCCTTGGACCGGGTAACCATAGCGTGCGTATTCCCACAAGGACATGGTAACGAGACTACAGAGGATGTGGGAGCAGAGGAGGACCTACTGGAATCAGACTGGGAAACATCAGAAATACCCGGTGGGAAAGCAGCAGGACCATCCGATGGTAGACAACAAGGGGTAGACTCAGTATCAGACGGAGAAAGAAACTCAGCACGAACCACCTCCCGAGTGATAACCTCGCGATTGGGTTCAGACATAGAACAAGAATCACGACGAACGGAGGGTGGACGGACAAGCGGAACATATGTTACACTGGTCGATGGAGTAGCCGCATTAGACACCGTGGGAGAGGAGAACATGAATCGATTTTCATCAAACACCACATGACGGGAAAGGATCACCGACCCTGCTGGAGTGAGACAATAATACCCTTTGTGTTGAGAGCGAAAATTAAGCTTATGACGCTGAAAAGGGCGGTGATACGAAAAACAACAGCAGCCAAAAACCCGAAGATGATCATACGTCGGGGCACGCCCATAAAGTTTTTGATACGGAGACTGTCCCTGAAGAACCGGGGTAGGAAGCCTGTTGATAAGATGAACAGCACTGCGAAAAACATAACCCCAGTGTTGCATAGGTAGATTAGCCTGAGCTAACAAGGTGAGACTAGTTTCCACGATATGCCGATGCTTACGTTCAGCAACCCCATTCTGTTCAGAAGTGTGAGGGCAAGAAAGCCGATGAAGAATACCGTGATCAGCAAGGATAGAGGCAAACGCTCAAAACTCACTTCCCCAATCACTCTGGAAGGTCTTAATAGGCTTCCCAAACTGAGTGACGACCATTTTCTGAAATTGAGAAAAACACTCAACAGCCTGTGATTTACGTTTAATCAAATAAACCCAGGTGAACTGACTGTACATGTCGACAAAAGAAACATAGTACAAATGTTCGTCACAAGCAACCGAGGCCGGACCCCACAGATCAGAAACAACTAACTCAAACAACTCCTTATATTCAGTAGTTGACGGAGAAAATGAGAGTTTATGAGATTTCCCTTTTTTACAAGCAATACACATATCAGAAAGAGACTTTTTATTGGTAACAATACCACATTTAGTCAAAACATCATTAACAACTAAGGATGATGGGTGACCAAGTCTATTATGCCACAAAGTAAACTTATCATCACATGGCGAACTGGTTGGAAAATCAACATTGTGAACTGCAGACACCGGTGGTGAGGAAAGAGATGAGTCAACTGAAAACTGATAAAGCCCGGCACGAACTTGGCCCCGCAATAAAGTTTCCCCAGTCTGGATGTCCTTAACGACACAATAGGAAGGGTGAAACTCAAAAAACACATTGTTATCCCGAGCGAACTGCGAGACAGATAAAAGATTCTTACGAATGCTTGGAACACACAACACATTAGACAACCATAATAATTTGTCATTAGCAGAAATAACCGTGTCCCCAATAGATAAAATTTTGGTAAGAGCCCCATTACCCATTAAAAGATCAGATGTACTTGAATACAGTGTTGAAGCATTCAAGTCTGCAGCACTCTGACAAACATGATTGGACACTCTAGAATCCGGGTACCACGAAGCAGTTCTAGTAGGCGTAGTACTATACGGGTCAACACTGCCATAACTAGAATCATATTGAGACGGATCGAAAAAATCAGAAGCATGAAAGTCCGGTATTCGAGGCAAGCTAATACCCTGAGAATTATCAACATCAAAAACTCGAGCACGAGGTTTTGTACGCCACGGAGCCTCAGGAGGAGCATTCGGAATGGAGCCATTAACATCAACACAGTGCACAACCGGAGACCCAAGGGACTGTTGAGACACATAGGGAGCCCGAGGAGCTGAAGCCGGACTACTAAGCCCAGCTGGCCTAAATATTTGGCCTGCACCAGTCGACCCATGTCCATAAAAAAATCACGCCCGTGATGCAAGCCCAAATCCGGATGCATCCTTTTTGCTAGGGTGGCCTACTAACATTGTCATACACAGATGGCCTAGGCACATAAAACCCATTAGTCGGTCCAATAGAGTAAGAAGCCCAATTGGGCTGACCATTATCACCAGCAATCGGGTTCTGTTGCCAAACCCACTGCCCTCCTTCAAGTTGTTGTGCAGGAGGACGCAAACGGATGGGTTCACCACCACCAGTAGCACCGGCCTCCGATAGTCCACCAAAGTCGCGATCAAAGCGATAATAGCATCGCTGAGCAACATGCCCAAACCGATTGCAGATCTGACACTGCACCCACGAACGAAAAGCTCGGCCACCACGTGACCCAGTCGGCATCCGACCACCACGAGCACCACGCGAATCATAATCAGTCATTGCACCAGGAACCTGAGCCATATGTGCAACCAACGGCACCTCACTCACTGCCCTGGACTGGCGACGCTCGAAGGCCATGAGAATGTCCACCAATTTCGAAAAGGTCAAGGACTCCGACGAGGCCGAAACCACCATAAAGACCGAATCAAAATCAGAGGTGAGACCTCCGAGAAGAACTTCCACCTTCTCCGCCTCTGAAACGGCCGATCCTGACGCCACAAGCAAGGCACAAAGAGTGTTAATTTTGGACACGTATTCTTTGACGGTAAATCCGCCCTTCCGAACCGCATGTAAATCATGACGGATCTGAGAAACTTTCTCAACCGAGGTTGCAGCGAAGAGGTGACTTGCTGCACTTCAACTATCACAAGCAGATTTTGTCGAAATGAAATAAGAGAGAAGAGACGAGCTCACCGTGGACAGAAGCCACGAGGCAAGCAGCTTATCCTGCTGCGTGAACCAAACCACATCTGGATTTGGAGTAAGACAACCATCATTTGTGGCCACCACCTTCGTCGGTTCGGTGACTGAGCCATCCAAGAACCCTTGAAGACCGTAGCCATCAACAATAAGTCGGACTTGATGCTGCCACTGGACGAAATTAGACTCATCCAGCTTAGCAATCTCATGACGAGGGAAGCTATAGACCAGGCGAGAGTGCGAAGCAGAAGTAGGAAGCGAAGCACCAATAGGCTGATCAACCAACGGATCCATGAACACGGAGCAGAAGCGACCACCAAGATCTTAGGCGACTGATACCATGATAGGCGATTGATACCTGTTAGAAATCAAACCCACTCCAAGCATAATCTAGAAGCATGAGACGTGGAGCAATTTTGTGCCATGCAAAGTGCTGAAATTTTAGCCATACAAAGTGCTCCATTATTGAGATGTTTTGTGGCTGGAAATTAAGTGGATTAATAGCCACATTTGTTGTCACTTTCTCAGCCTATAAATAGAGGCTTGAACTTGTGTTGTAATGAAGAAAAAAATGAGAAGAAAAAGAAATAAGAGAAGCAACGTGAGTGAGAGTGAGAAGGTTAGCAAACCTTTGAGTGAGTTAAAATCTAGCAGCAGCTAGACTATCTAGTCATTAAGAAAATATTTGTAATCTTCGTATTGTAATATATTAAGTGTGTAATAAAAAGTAAATTTTCGGCCCATCACGTTTCCAACAAGTGGCATCAGAGCTACGGTTCGGAGCTTGGTTCGGAGTTCAGTTCGTGTCCGGTTCGTGTCCAGTTCGGAGTACCTTTGGTGTTCATCTAACAAGTCGATATGGGCGACATAATTCAGCTACAAGTTCCACAATTGACGAAGACAAATTATGGAAATTGCAGCATTCGAATGAAGGATTTGCTCGGTTCGCAAGATTGTTGGGAGATCGTTGAAAAAGGATACATCGAGCCCGGAAATGCCGCTACAGAAGCAGCTTTATCAAATGACGCTAAGAAGGCGTTACGAGAAGCACGAAAGAAGGATCAAAAGGCCTTGAATAGTATCTTTCAAGGTATGGATGAATCAACCTTCGAGAAAATATCAGATGTGAAGAACGCGAAGAATGCATGGGAGATTTTGCAAAAATCATTTCAAGGTGTAGAAAAAGCTAAAAAGGTACGCCTTCAGTCACTTAGAGCTGAATTTGAAATGTTAAAAATGAAGAGCTCCGAGAATATCGATGACTATGCCAATCGTGTAAAATCGGTGGTAAATGAAATGAAACGAAATGGAGAAACTCTTGACGAGGTAAGAGTGATGGATAAAATTCTACGGTCACTCACACGCAAATTCGAGTACGTAGTCGTTGCCATCGAAGAATCAAAAGATTTGTCAAAGATGTCGCTCGAAGAACTTGTGGGTTCTCTGCAAGCCCATGAGCAAAAGATGAAGCTAAATGAAGATAGTGAAAATCTTGATCAAGCCTTGCATAGCAAGTTGTCCGTCGACGACGGAGAAACAAGTAATAACTTTAACCAAGGAAGAGGAAACCGCAGAGGATATCGTGGAGGCTACCGTGGTGGAAACAGAGGAGGAAGAGGATCACGAGGACGTGGAAATCAATCATATGGGAGATATCAAGAAAATAAAGATTATCAAACATCCAACCGTGGACGTGGATCTAGAGGTCGTGGCCGAGGCAGATTTCAAGAAAATAAATCTCAGGTACAATGCTACAACTGTAACAAGTATGGACATTTCAGTTACGAGTGCAGATCAACACACAAAGTGGATGAAAGAAACCATGTAGCAGTCGCAGCAGAAGGCAACGAAAAAGTGGAATCAAGTGTCTTTCTCACTTACGGAGAAAATGAAGATCGCAAGAGAAGTGTGTGGTATCTCGACAACGGTGCAAGCAACCACATGTGTGGAAGAAAGGAGCTGTTCACAGAATTAAATGAAACAGTTCATGGACAAATAACTTTTGGAGACAACTCACATGCAGAAATCAAAGGAAAGGGCAAGGTTGTTATAACACAAAGGAATGGAGAGAAGAAGTACATCTCAGACGTTTACTACGTACCAGCTTTGAAGAGCAACCTGATCAGTCTTGGTCAACTCCTAGAAAAAGGATATGAAGTTCATATGAAAGACCGCTCACTCGCCATCAAGAACAAAAGTGGAGAATTAGTTGTTCGAGTTGATATGACGCGAAATCGTCTTTTCACCCTCGACATCGAGTCTGGAGAAGTAAAATGCATGAAGACGAATCTGAAGAATGAATCATGGTTGTGGCACTTAAGGTACGGACATCTCGGATTTTCTGGCTTGAAGCTGTTGTCGAAGACAAATATGGTGAATGGATTACCAAGTATTAATCATCCAGATCAACTGTGTGAAGCCTGTGTCAAAGGAAAGCAGCATAGGCAGAAATTTGAAGTAGGAAAATCTCGAAGAGCTAGAAGACCATTGGAAATTGTACACACCGACATATCTGGTCCGTACGACATTGAATCACTCGGTGGAAACAGGTACTACCTAACTTTTATTGATGATTATAGCAGAAAATGTTGGGTTTATTTTCTCAAAGCAAAATCGGAAGCCCTAGAAAAATTCAAGGAGTTCAAAGCAATGGTGGAAAAACAGAGTGGTCGATATTTGAAGATACTCAGATCCGATAGAGGAGGCGAGTATACTGCAAAGCTTTATGAAAGTTTCTGCAAGGATCATGGAATCATTCATCAGTTAACAGCCAGACGCACTCCACAACAAAACGGAGTTGCAGAAAGGAAGAATCGGACAATTCTGGATATGGCAAGAAGCATGATAAAAGGTAAACACCTTCCGAGAACTTTCTGGGCTGAAGCCGTTGAATGCGCAGTTTATCTGTTGAATCAATGTCCAACAAAAAGTGTAAGACACAAGACACCAGAAGAAGCATGGAGCGATCACAAGCCAAGAGTTGGACACCTCAAAATTTTTGGATGCATTGCATATGCACACGTTCCTGAGCAACAGAGGAAAAAGCTTGACGATAGAGGAGAGAAGTGTATCTTTATAGGCTATGACAAAAGAAGTAAGGCCTACAGACTTTATAATCCTCTTACTAAGAAATTGATTATCTCAAGAGATGTCGAGTTCGATGAAGCGGATTACTGGAGATGGAGTGAAGAAGAAAAGAAAGTGGAAGGATTATTTTTCAACGAAGACGACAATGATGTCATCAACCAAGAAGAACAAGGCGATGATCAAAGTCCTGGTACAACAGCCCATTCGTCACCAACCAGCAGCAGCGGAAGCAGCAGCTCAGATGAAGCACCCACAAGAACACGGAGTCTCAACGACATCTACAATTCTACGGAACCTGTAGAGACACAGTTCGATTATTCACTATTCTGTCTAATGACAGAATGTGATCCAGTGACATACGAAGAAGCAATTGAAGACAATAAATGGAAGAAGGCCATGGACGAGGAGATTGCTGCAATAAGAAGGAATGACACGTGAGAGCTAACAAGTCTGCCAGAAAGACATAGCCCGATTGGTGTCAAGTGGGTGTACAAGACGAAGACCAACAAAGAAGGAAAAGTAGAGAAATACAAGGCAAGACTAGTCGCCAAAGGCTACAAGCAAAGACAAGGAGTGGACTATGATGAAATATTTGCTCCAGTCGCAAGAATAGACACAATTAGGCTTCTCATAGCGGTCGCAGCACAATACAAATGGAAAATCTATCAGATGGACGTCAAGTCTGCATTCCTGAATGGCTACTTGGAGGAGGAAGTCTACATAGAACAACCACCTGGATATAGCATACAAGGAAAGGAGGACAAAGTCTACCGATTGAAGAAAGCTTTGTATGGATTGAAGCAAGCCCCAAGAGCATGGAACACAAGGATCGACGAGTGCTTCCGAAGAAATGGATTCATCAAAAGCCCGCACGAGCACACCCTGTACACAAAGAAGAATGGATATGGAGATATCATGATCGTATGCCTATATGTGGATGACATGATCTTCACCGGAAACAATCCAGGTATGTCTGATGATTTCAAGAAAGCTATGACTAAAGAATTTGAAATGACAGATATCGGTGAGATGTCATACTTTCTTGGAGTCGAGGTGAAACAAATGCAAGATGGAATTTTTGTCTCTCAAAAGAAGTATGCGGAGCAGATTTTGAACAAGTTCAAAATGAAGGATTGCAAGCCAGTAGTCACGCCAGCTGATCCAGGGATGAAGCTAAGTGTTGATTCGACAAGGGAGTCGATAAATCCGACGTTGTTTAAAAGTCTCGTTGGAAGTTTAAGGTATTTGACAATCACATGACCAGATATTACATATGCAGTAGGATTGGTGAGCAGATTCATGGAGAAGCCGAAGCAAGACCACTTAATTGCCGCAAAAAGAATTTTGAGATATATCAAAGGTACGATGAACCATGGTTTATTCTATACCCACTCACAAGATTCAAAATTAGTTGGCTACTCAGATAGCGATTATGGGGGAGACTTGGATGATCGGAAAAGCACTTCCGGATATGCATTCCACATCAGTTCCGCAGTTTTTTCATGGTCGTCAAAGAAGCAACAAACAATTGCTCTCTCAACATGTGAAGCAGAGTATATGGCCGCAGCAACTTGTACATGCCAAGCAATGTGGTTGAAGAATATTTTGGGAGAAATAGGTGTTTCAAATGAAGGTCCAATTACCATCTACGTTGACAACAAATCCGCTATATCACTTGCCAAGAATCCGGTGTCGCACAGCCGAAGCAAGCACATCGATACGAAGTATCATTTTATCCGAGAGCAAGTGAAAAACAAAAACGTGGAGTTGGTCCATTGCAGGACAGAAGATCAACTGGCAGATATTTTCACAAAGCCGTTGAAAGTGGAGACATTCAACAAATTCAAAGAGAAGCTCGGTATGAAAGTTGGGTTTGAGGGGGAGTGTTAGAAATCAAACCCACTCCAAGCATAATCTAGAAGCATGAGACGTGGAGCAATTTTGTGCCATGCAAAGTGCTGAAATTTTAGCCATACAAAGTGCTCCATTATTGAGATGTTTTGTGGCTGGAAATTAAGTGGATTAATAGCCACATTTGTTGTCACTTTCTCAGCCTATAAATAGAGGCTTGAACTTGTGTTGTAATGAAGAAAAAAATGAGAAGAAAAAAGAAATAAGAGAAGCAACGTGAGTGAGAGTGAGAAGGTTAGCAAACCTTTGAGTGAGTTAAAATCTAGCAGCAGCTAGACTATCTAGTCATTAAGAAAATATTTGTAATCTTCGTATTGTAATATATTAAGTGTGTAATAAAAAAGTAAATTTTCGGCCCATCACGTTTCCAACAATACCATGATAGAAGGTAAACTAGACTAAACACTTTATGAATGAACTAACCTTGAATTGCTTTTGTAAATTCATTCCTACCTATTCTGAACATCAAGATTGTTATTTATAGAAGAGAGCTTAGTAACTGCTCTGAGTAACAGACTAACCACTTGGATAACAAACCACAACTACCAATATACAACTACTCTATCAGTGATACTCTATCATGCTTCATTGTTTTGCATAAAATATGAACATATTTAGATACTAAGATGTTTACTTTCATTTTCTTGAATACCAAACAGGTTGTTATCCCAAGAAGCATCTATTCTATGTTATGATGGGCTGTGTACGGAATAATGAGTCGTTTAATTGTATCAAAGATTTGTTGAAGTACCATGTATTTTCTCATTATGTACTTATGGTTATGATTTTATTTGGATTGGGTTTTCATGACAAGTTTAAAGTGAATTTTATGTTATAGTTTCTGCTCCTATTATATGCCTCTCTTCATGCTCCACTGGTTTTTTTTAACACCTGGATTATGAATTAAGATGGTTTCTTAAAAAAATTTATGACTAAATAAAAACTTGGTCATTTTATCATCGCAACAAACGGCCAAGAATCGATCATAATGATTTTGTCATTGTAATTAAGATTCTTATTGCACATTGCTGCTGCAAGTTGTAGGCATGGTTTGTGGGGAGTGTATACTGTGTTGATTTGGGGGTCACGTGTGTTGTGGATATTTGTATATTTTCCTAATTTTACAACGTAGCCATTATGTCATTTTGTATAAAGTTAGCCTACCATTTTATATAAATTAAAAAATATATATTAAAGTACAAAGTCAAACTTTCATATGCGTTAGCTTCCAAGTTCTTGCAAAGTGTGTTTGGTTTATGCAATATCTGATGCTTGTATTAAATACTCATGTTTTAAAAAATTTTGCAATATCTGATGCTTGTATTAAATACTCATGTTTTAAAAAATTTTGTTAGCAGGAGTTTGAAATTGAATTATAATTTTTATGATAGTAAAAATATAATTTATTATTTTAATAGTTCATATCTTTATATATTTAAAAGATTAAATTAAATTTTTACTATTTGTAGAGGTCCAAAGTATAATTTTATTTTTATTAATTTAAAATTTTATAAAATTTATAAAATTTAAATAAAAATTTTCTATTTTAAAAAGGAAGATTTTATTTTTTACTAATTTAAAATTTTATAAAATTTATAAAATTTAAATAAAAATTTTCTACTTTAAAAAGGAAGGTTCCTAAACTGTTTTTAGGAACACATAGGGTTTATGAAACTTCAACTTTGTAAATGTTCCCTACTTCAACTTTATGAAACTTTAGCAAATCACATGTCTAAAATTTGTAAGGCAAAATCACAAATGCTATTTTAGCTGAGGTTTTTTTTTAATTATTATTATTAATGTTCCCTACTTCAACTTCTAAAGAAAAATTGTTTATTTTCCCTACTTCAACTACTAAAGAAAAATTGTTTATAACACTTGTCTGAGTCCATTTTTCTCTTTTTCTTTTCCGTTTGCAGCCGACCTGGCCCAGATAAGAATATTTAATTCTTAAGGAGGGTCATGAGAGTCATTTCCCAAACAAAGTCGTCGGGAACAAAGACTGAGAATCAGGAAGATGATGTGCCCAACCAGAAATGATGAGAAAACAATTGTTCTGACATTCTGTGGACTGCATGTATGTGAATACCTATGCAAAGGAGACTGGTGTTCAGTTCAATGCAGTTATGATTTTATTAATGAATGGATCAAATAAGTGATCGGAGTCCGATCACAACCCCCCCCTCAAAAAAAAAAAAAAGAAAAAAAGAAAAAACAGCCCCCGCAAGAGAATGGCCTCTCGATAGTGCATAAGTAGCTTTATACTCTCCTACGATACTTCTATATTTGCTCTCTGCTACTTTATTTGCCATGCAATTTGTCGAGTATTCTGCTCTCTGATTCGTGTTCGATCCACCCATTTAGACTTCGTAATCTCAAACTGCGAAGACATCGGTGCATGTGAACTAGGCAAAGCACAGTTGCATATATACTCTGCTGAAGAAACAGTACGGACACTTTGGGATTTGGGTAACGATATGACAGAACAGTGATTGTACAAAAAGTGATTTTTAAAGTAAGAGTTTTCCTTTTATGACCTTACATAGCCTAGAATTGAAGTATAATGAGACAACCTCCGACAGCAGGTCATTGTACTTTTTGTCACTAGATCCAACGGCCAACAATCGATAAGTTGCATATGATTTCTTTTTATAATCTAATATCATTACCGGGTTTGTATATAGCTTAAGCTCACCGAGTTTTGAGATAAGTTGCAGTGGTCAGTTGAGAATTTATTTTCCTTCCTTCCGCTTTTTTTGATATCGTTACCTGTGTTGGCAGCAGACAGGAAAGAAAAAAGAACAGGGAAAAAAAAAACTGGATTCAGGCAGTAGCTAATCATCAACAACAATGAGTTTTACCATTTTTGAAACCTTCAAATTTAAGGGGAAAGCTTTGCTTTTGCTAGCAATATTTTCTGCTCTTGTCGTAGCATTAATCATACTCAAATGTCTCAGAGCACGCTGGTGAGGAAAACCCTGATGCTGATGAACTCTAACTTCTCTGTAAGTAACTTTTTGTTTTCCTTCTTTTCTAAAGTTGGATGCGTGGATATATGCTTTGCTTTGCTCTTTTTCTTGGGAGGTGGCTGATTTGGGGGATCACGTGTGTGAACCTCATCTCTAGATGTTGCATTTGTTGTGGAAGCCTTCCTACATTGATATCTAGCCTCCATTGGTTTGCCCAACCTGCCTCCATTGGTTTTCCACGTTTATGCTTGGGGTTTACAAGTATATAGGAACCTTCAGAAAACAATCTTTGATCATTTAAAGGATATGGGTAGGACTGAATAATAGTTAGATTTCAAAGTTCTTGCAATCAAGTATGTTTAGTTTATGTAGAATCTGGTACTTGTATTAAATACTCATGTCTAGAATTTAAGTTCAACATATGTATTAAAGTATAACATGAAACTATGTGTTATGATCATATATATTTGTCAGTATCTACAGGGATTCAATACATGAATGAGAGAAAGGCTTAGATCTTGATTTATGGAAAAGTTTTCCCTTACATTTGAAGGTGCCAGTCATGGTAAAAGTCACAAGCTGTTGCTGTTTATGAGCTACTGCTAACCCAGGTAACCAAAATAATACCCAATTGGAAATACACATTTTTAGCCTTTCAAATGGAACGCGTGTCAGAAGCTGAACTTCCTATTAATTGGTGTACGGGGGATTCTTTAGCCTCGTTGTTGTCGGAGTTAGTGCAATACGTGACCCCACAAATCAACAACTGTCGGTTAACACTCCAACTGTTATGTCATCATATCCACAAATAAATTCAAGCCTACAACTTACTTTTTTATAAAATTAATCGAAAAAATTTAATTAATTACATAAATAATCTATTTTTTAATTAAATCCGTAAATGACTTAAAATTTACAGTAAAAGTTAGTGGAGTCAAAGAGTTTGGCGCCACCAACATGCCACATCAGCAACCTGAATAAAAAAATTAATTTTTTTGATGGAGCCATGTAGAATGACGCTACTTGTATAAATATTAGGAAAATACTGTAATTTCTGAAAAATGGACGAACTTTAAAAAAAATTCCATTTTCTAGTAGAGCCAAATAAATTGGGGACACTAGTTTTCAACTGCAATGTGATTTTTTTTCTAAGTTTTCTAAAATTTTAAATATATTAAAAAATATTAAGTATAATTAATTTTAAAATTTTAATATATTAAAATATATTAAAATTTTAAAATTAATTATACTTAATATTTTTTAATAGGTAAAGAGAAAAAAGAATTTTTAATATATTTAAAATTTTAAATAACTTAAAAAAATTTAAATATATTAAAAAATGTTAAGTATAACTTTAAATATATTTTAAATTTTTAATATATTTATTAATAGGCAAAGAGAAAAAAGATTTTTTAATATATTTAAAA
The DNA here is from genome assembly GCF_007990345.1 of Gossypium hirsutum. Taxonomy (NCBI): domain Eukaryota; kingdom Viridiplantae; phylum Streptophyta; class Magnoliopsida; order Malvales; family Malvaceae; genus Gossypium; species Gossypium hirsutum. Next base: position 5,747,609 of record NC_053425.1, read on the forward strand.
TTTTAAAAAACTTAAAAAAATTAAATTTATTAAAATTTTAAATATGTTAAAGAAAATGTTGAGTATAACCAATTTTAAAATTTTAATATACTTAATATATTAAAATTTTAAACATATTAAAAAAATTTAAGTATAACCAATTTTAAAATTTTTTTAATAGGTAAAGACAAAAAAAAGGGTTTTTCAATATATTTAAAATCTTAAAAAACTTTAAAGAAAAAAAAAATCTCATTGGAAAAAGGGCGGCCTCAAGGGATTTTGAACATTGGGGCGGCGTTGCTTGATAGCTCAATGAGGAGCATGCCTTTGTATTTTCAAATGGGATCGTCGACGGTCGAGTATCGACATTGAATGAGCGAGGAAGATGCGTTTCAAAGCTCGGATGTCAAGCCTCTTTCGAGCACAAAAAGCAATACCAATAACCATCAGCTTTTGGTTAATGGGTTGATCAAACCCGAGCTTCGACGAACCAAGAGTGACTCAAGTTCACTTTTGGAGCCAAAATTAAGGCCCAGAAGATCGATGAAAGGATCATCGGTTGTCAATGGTGGGTTTGTTGTTGACGGGTTGGAGATTGGCAAAAACAACTACAAGGTTAATTCCAGGGGAACTTCGATGGTCAATTATGTGTTCGACAAAAGTACTGACAGAAAGAGAAAATTGAGTCCTACAAAGGGCATCAATGGCCCAAAGTTGATATCACCACCAGGGAAGTCACCAAGTGGGTTAACGAGTGGACGGAAAATTTGGACAGATTCGAAATTGGGTCCATCGCCATCGGAAGTGGCGGTTGCGGTGCTGAGGAACAAGAACCGTAAAATGGAAGAGATGGAGAGTTCGGTGGGAGAAGGATGGAGTTTAGATGGAAGCATGGAAGGGCTCGATTTGAAACTTGAATGGTGGAGAACCAAACTCCCACCGATTTATTACTCAAGTAATGAATTTTCGAGCTTCCTTTCTAGTCAGAATCCGACAACGGCAACCAAAAAATCAAGACATTCAAGAAGACATGCTCGCAAAAAAGGGCTGTTTTCATGTTTTGAAAACATTTATGGTTGCAAAATCTCGGTTATTTATGGCTAAAGTTATTGAAAGCGAGAGTATTTTGCTTCGGTTGATGAATTCAAGTCATATTTGACTAATATGATAATATTTATAATACTAATGTTTGGGTAAATTACATGTATAGTCATCCAACTACGAGAGTGTTTCTATTTTGGTCACCAACCAAATTTTTTTTTTCAATTTAGTCACTAATGTTGTTGCTTTTTTTTTTATCTACCATTAAGTGGTTATGTAATGATGACATGGCTATTATTTTATTGGCATGGTAACAAATTTAGTTTTTAACATTTACACATTTTATTAATTTGATCTTTAATTTTCTAAAATATATACATGAAATTAAAAAAATTACATAAACTTTTTAAATAATTGTGAAAAATTTAAAAATCATAAAAAATCTACACCAGCATTCCATTAACGACTTAATGACAAAATGACCAAAAAATCAAATTCCGAAAACGTCTGTGACTAAATAAATAAAAAATTAGCTAGGTAATGAAAATAGAAATATTCTCATAGTTAAGTGACTATCTTTATAATTTACCCTATTTTAAATGATAAAATAAAGTTTTTGAAATTATCTAATTAAATTTTGAAAAAATAATTTTTTATCTTCCGAATTTGATTTTGAATAGACTCCACTCTTTATAGTAGACTAAAAAAATATAACAATAATAGAGCACATTAAATTTGTTCCAAAATTGGACTACTCATATAGTTCAATAGGTCCAACCAAACTTAAGGTCGGATTATTAAAGTGAATATGGATTGGATTCCAATAAGAAAAAAATTGGATTTTTTTTATAAAATACCTATTCCTACTCATAAACCTTCAAATTTTTAAATCAAAATAAAATTGTGTTTTAAATGTGTTCAAACTCACATCTTTCTTGTTGTAATAGTAATGGTGACGACTAAACTAAGGTTTAATAAGTGAAAGAAAGAGATTTAAATGTTCATTGTTGTTATGAGAGTTTGGCTTAGTCACGTTAAAACATGTTTTTCTGGTCTATCTGTTCGTAGATTACCTTAATATAATATTGCCATATATTGATGTTATGAATTCAGATATTTGTGTATATTAGATTTTGCAAACTAATTTGGACTGCTAATTCAAATAAAATTTGAATGTAAATATTTTAATTACTATTTATATTAAAGCATATACATATATAAACAATCAATATCTATTATTCAAATTTATTTTATTTCTATAGATAATGTATTTGGATATCCAAATTCAGTATACTATTGCTGGTAATGGATTTACACTTGAAAATACAAACCCTTTATACGCTTTATTTAAAAAAATTTCTCAAAACCATTTTTTTGAAAATGGGAATCGACTTTGTTTGAAAGCGAACATTAAAATGGGAGTCGCCACCGATCTTTATTAGGTGTGATCGGATCACCTTTGTTTTAATAAAACATTTTAGTTTACTAAAACGGTGTTTTTGGTCTACGAAACTCGAGAGAACGGGTTCGGGAGTCGGTTATGTGCGAGGAAGGGTTAGCACTAGAGCTGATCATGGGCTAGGTGGCCCGGCCCGGCCCGGCCCAAAGGCTCGCCCGAAAAATGGGAGGGTTTGAGTAAAAATATAGGCCCGAAAAATAGGCTTGGGCAAAAAAACGAGGCCCATTTAGAAAAACGGGCCGGGCCTCGGGTAAGAGTTTTTGGCCCGGGCCCGGCCCGAATTATATATTAATATATATTTTATTTTATTTTTAATCATTTTAAAATTTTAATATAACTATTTTTTTATTTTATTGTCAATTTGTGTATTGTTTTAAGAATTATTTTAGTATCATTTTTATTTGTTTTAATATTTGTTTTTATGTTTTTAAATATATTTGATTTATTATATTTTTAAAGTTTTTATTTAATGAAATAAGCAAAAAAAAATTAATATGGGTCGGGCCGGGCCGGGCTTAGCAATTTTATTTTGGGCCGGGCTTGACAAATTTTTAGGCCCATATTTCGGGCCGGGCCGGGCCCGGGCCTAGTAGACGGGCCTAAAATTTTGTCTGGGTCCTACTCGAACCCGGCCCGGCCCGACCCATGATCACCTCTAGTTAGCACCCTCGTCATGCCCAATATTGGTACTGAATTGATTTGTTAGTGTTTTAATGTCGAAAGTTGAAAATCGAGAACGGATTTAAAATATGATTTTTTTTTATTAATGTAGATTTTAAAGGCTGTAACACCCCTAACCCAAATCCGATCGCCGGATTAAGGCTAAGAGGTATTACCGAACTAAACATTTAATTATCTCATTCACAGTGTCAATAAACATAAACAGAGATCGAGCTGAAATACATACTGATATTTAAGTTATACGCCATTTTCGTATGGCCAAAATATTTACAATTTCAAAACATAGTTATCATCAGCCTAACCTATACATGCCATATCGAGTCCAAAATATAACTGTACCAAAAAGATCGATAGTGTGATGAACTACTGACGATCCCCGAGTCGGTGGCCAAAATCAACAATCTATAAAACAGAGAAATAAAGAACAGAGTAAGCTTTCAAAGCTTAGTAAGTTTTAAGAATCACAAACAATTAAAGACTTATCGAAAATCAAAACATTCATTTAAACAGACTTATTCTCAATTCAAATTGCTTCATGGCCGAATACACATAAATATATACATAGATTTCTCAGCACATATTTTTCTTCTACTTAAAATTCATAAGATGCATTTAAATCAAATAATCTCATATATTAACAACATTTGACCGAATAGGTCATTGTTTTACTCGTAGATATAACAATCATTCACACTTAAGTATCATTCTTTAATGCTAATAATTCACAAAATCATTGACTGAATGTACATGAGTACATAAAGAAATTTTAACATATAATTCATATACAAATATACCATGACTGATTAAATCATTCTCATATTCGCAAATATAACCATCAATCATATTTATATATATTCTTCTTTGATGCTAATGATTCACTTCGAGATCAATTCACCGATGAGTAAGTAATACGTACCTGAACATTTTAAATGTATAGTACTTACTCGACAATGGTTTACTGCGAACATTCAATATCGTAATCTTACTTAACTTACTGGCATTAAGCCTGTCAAGTCTTAGGACTTGAAACCAATTACCAGCACAAGCCTGCGGGAATTTAAACCCGGTATAATACCAGCTCGAAGCCTGCGGGACTTTAGCCCGGACATATTTCCAGCACGTAGCTTGCGGACCTTAAGTCCGGATATAATTCCAACACATAGCCTGCGGACCCTAAGTCTGGATATAATTCCAGCACATAGCCTGCGGACCCTAAGTCCGGATATACATCACTGAATGTCATGCATACTTATTCACAAGAAAATTCAATTCACATAACATCTCACAATCATAGTTCATTTATTCCATTCGAATAATAGCATAACATGGGCACCATTCATATAAATTTTGGCTCAATAACATACATAAGAATATATGTCCATTTTACTTTCCAAGCTTAACTTCTAATGTCTATTCGGCTTTAAGCCTTAAACATAAATTATTTGTCACTCAACTATATTCAAATAGAATCAATAGATCGCAGTACAGTTATCATTCACATATCAAGACATTATCAATTACGTACTAAATGTGACTACTCAAAACTTACCTCGGATATACTTGAACGGTTGCGGAAAGGCTACTCAATTACTTTCTCTTTTCCCTATCCAACTTCGACCCTCTTTGCTCTTGAGCTTAAATTCAAAAATTTTAAACTAGTCATTATTCGACTATTCAAGCATTTCTTTAGAAATATAATATATATATTCGACTTTCAAACACATAGATCATAGTAAGTTTATAAGAAAACATTAAGCAACTCCTTAACAAATTTTTATCAATGATTACCACATAATCGCAAATTCACAATAAGCTGTCTTTCTGAGCAACAGTCACTAAATTATTTATAATTGGAGCTATGAAACTCCAAATCAATTGCCGTAAAATTTCCCTGAAAATAGACTCATATATATTTTATCCATAAAATTTTCAGAATTTTTAGTTTGGCCAATCAATACCAGGTTTTTCTTAAAGTTTCCCCTCTTTCACTGTTTGACTAGTTTGACCACCCTTTACCACAAATCAAATTTCTAATTGTACAGAAGTAAAAATATGTTCTTGTTGATTTAATTAGAAACTAGACTTATTAAGCTTTAATTATATAATTTATTCAGCTTCTAACTCCACTCCCACAATTTATGGTAATTTTCCAAATCCACGTTACAGCTGCTGTCCCAAGCAGATTTACTACAATTTACCCTTTCACAAGTCTTTGCATTCATATTATTTAAACATGTATATCACCAATCAATTTCATCACAATTCTATAATTTCACTTAAGCATAATCTCAATACAATACATCGTGTTCAAATCATTATTCAAGTTCAAATTCGGCTAGCACACATATATGTACTAGCAACTAAGTATTAACATTGCATTTCATACTATAACCGAATGTATAGCTCATCAAAATATATTTGTTCATGTTCCCTTAACACATATTGGTCAACTAGATCATGAATTATTCTTTGGCACATTTGGTCATTAAAGCAATCACCTATTTAACTTTCAAGCATTTTTATACTAACATATCTCCCAAGGCCGAATTCATATACAACCTTTAGTACTCATTTAAAGTTAATATTTTAAGTAATTTATATACACAACATTAACCAAATATCCATTTACTAAGCATTTTAACAAATTTTCTATTACCAAATAAATCACATATATATAACACTACTCATTACACATATACATCAACTATAAAAAATTCCCACTCCTTAGCTATTGCCGTATGCTTATATAAGTCTTGAGTCATCTTTAACACATTTATCAATCTTTCAATTCAACTTAATACAAAAATAATATCATTTAAACAGCCAACACCAAAACATTTGTTCAAATGGACCTAGCCGCATACCTCACTTAGCTAAATGATTCACACAAATCACTAATAGCCAACTCAAATTCATCCTTAATTTCTCCTATAACAAAATTCATCAAAATTTAATAAGAAATACATCAAATTCCATGACCGAATTTGCATTTATAAAAAAAAAAACAAAATCCTTGCATCTCGTCAATATGTCCAATTGCAAAAATTGCTTAATTCATCACCTAAGCAACATGAAACTCCATTACAATCACAATTATTCATTCCTTAAAACCAACATTCAACTATCAATAATTTAGCAAAACTCATGTAAATGGCCGAATGCTATATCCACAACCAAAACTAAAGTTTTAACATGGGCTATGTAGGAAACTATGTAATTAACTAAATTTTCACAAGAATTTGAAGATAGCACATGAAACATACCTTAATTTGGATGCTAAAATAGCCGAAAGTTTGATCTCTCCTATCCCCTCTTTTTTTTCTTTTAAGAAATCGGCAATGAAGAACAAAAGTAATTAACCTTGTTCTTTTCACCCATTTACTTATTTTATTATAATATAAAATTGTTATTACATATTATAATACATTTATATATATAAATACATATAAAATTTATACTTTTCAACTACTAAACCACATGGCCGGCCACTATAAAAAAATGGCAATTTGACATGCACATCCTTATGATTTTTAAACCATATTGTCGTAACCATTTTTTGGAAAACGGGTATCGACTTGGAGAAAAAACGAAAACGGGAGTCGCCACCAATCTTTTTAGGTGTGATTGGATCACCTTGTAAAAGTGGTTGTTTTTAATGAATGGTTTGATTTATTTAAACAACGATTTTGGTCCACGTAAATCAAGAAAACAGGTTCGGGAGTTGGTTACGCACGAGGAAGGATTAGCACCCTCGTAGCACCCAAAAATTGGTACCTAGTTGATTAATTAATATCTTAGTTTCGAAAATGGAAAGCTTGAAAGACATTGAAATACGATCCCTCTTAGTAAAAATGCTAATTTGAAAATGACCGAATAAATTAAAACCAATGTTAAATACTCTCTCATCTCGAAGTAATAAAATGTCACGCTCAGTAAGTTAGGACACGACATCTCAAACTTTGAGAATGAGCTTGCCTTTATTTAAAATTCATATATTCTAAATTTTTTTTAAAAGGCTGTTCGGTTATTTAGGATAAACAAGAAAAGTCGAAACCCAATAAGTTAGGGCACGTTTTCTCGAATTTCCTAATACCAAATATTGCCTTTATTTTTAAACAAATTCTTATTTCGAGGTGACAAAATGTCGTACCCAGTAAGTTAGGGCACAACACCTTGTACTTCCGAAAATAAGTATTTTTTCGTATTGCGATTTAAGAGGATTATATCGTTATTTAGATTTAAACGAGGAAAACCGAAACCCAGTAAGTTAGGGCGCAATTTTCTCGAATTGTCTAAATACGAAACTTGTTTTATTTTAGAAAAACGCAATTATATGCGTCGAGTAAAAGACCAATGTAATCATAATCGCATGGTGAAATAAGAAACGAGTTGCAGTATTAACATGCATAATAATAACAAAGGTGGTGATATAAACAACAATTATAATGACAAAATAATATGGATTTGCAGATATATTGAGACATATAAGAATAAACGAATAAACATAATAAAATAATGATAATGAGAACAAAACGAAATAAAAATACAACGATAAAGGAAATAACAAAGTAAATTATGGTATAAATTGGATTTTAAATCGGGGGTAAGCAAATAAACATATGAGTAAGTAAACAAACTTATAATAAAAAAAAGCATAAAATAGTAATAATGGTATAAACATACATAAGTATTATATAAAATAAAATAATGATACAAAATAAATAAAAGGTTTGGAATTACATAAAAGTATAAACGAATAAGTGATAAAATCAATGTATTATATAAAACGTAAATGTATAAAAGAGAAACCATAATAATAGTAGTAGATATAATGAAAGTAAAAAATAATACTAGATATGACAATAGTAATATTAGTAATAAAAATAATAGCTATAAGAATACTAACCATGACAATAAGGAATAATAGTAATAATAATGATAAAATAAAAGTCATGTTAATAATACATTAAAATATAATAATAAAATACTGACAGTGGTAGTGATAATATATGAGTAATACATAATAGAAAAAATATAAAAATACAATAATAATAATTGTAATAATATAAATAATAACGTATATGTATGTACAATAATAGTAATACAAAGAAGTAATAATAATAATAATATAAATGATAATATGTACGTAAAAATCATAATAGTTAGAGATAAAAGATAATGGAAGTAGTAATAATAATGGTATTAAAACAAAATACATATAGATATAAGTACAATAACAATAATGGTAATAAAAAATAAAAAAATAGTAATAATAGCACATTAAGTTATAAAAATTGTGATAAGAAAAACATGATAGTAAAATAATAATAGTAATAATGTTAATAAAGATACGAAATGATAATACGTAAAAATGCCAATGAAAAAAAAAAGCAATAGTAGAATAGTAATGTTCATGCGTAAATATAAAGATAGGTATAATACATAAAATATAAACATAAATATAAAGAGATAAATAAAATTAGATAAGACGAATGTAAATTAGGATATAATAGCAATAATAGCAATAATAATAAATATTGATAATAAACAATAATAAAAGGAATAAAAATAATAGTAATAATAAGAATATTTAATAATAGTAATGATAACGACAATATAATATATACATGAAAAATACTAATAATAGCGCAAATAATAAAATTAACTAATTTAACAGTAAAATAGTTAAATAATAAAAAAGGGATTAAATTGAGCACTGAAACAAATTATTAGGTACAAATTTAGATAAACAAAAAAATGATTGCAAACTGAATTAAAAGCGAAAGGGCTTATTTGGCAAATAACCCACTATAGCAAAAACGCGCGGATCTCAGGTAAGGCGGGTCGGGTCGCACGGGTATGGAATAAAACAGTGTCGTTTTGGGTGTTTAAGGCCAGTCCCAAAACGACGTCGTTTTGGTGGCCTATATAAACCCCAAAAATTTTTTAAGTTCATTTCTTCTCCTCTTTAAAAAAAATTTCCTTTCTTCCTTTTTTGTTCTCTGCAAGGGCCATTGCTCCGGCGAGGTTTCAGTCGGGTCGCCACCGTGGACCACCGCCGTCGCCGGCCACCGCATGAAGGTACGTTTTTGACTTTTTTTTTATTTTTTTATGTCCTTATGATATATTGTATGTAGAGGTAAGCAAATTCGAAAATAAAATAAAAAGGAAAAAAATAATAAATAGAAAGAAAATAATAATAATGTAATATCACCTTTTGTTTTAGATTTTGATTCTTGATATTTCAACTTTTATTTTCCTGTTTCTTTGGTGTTGCTTGGATCTCTGCTTTCTTTTGTGCTTAGATCTAAAAATTGTCAAATGCTTTTTTTTTGTATTTGCTCCAAAAAAAATCTTTTTCCTTACATTGAGATTGTGGCTTTATATAACCTTTTACAACTTGTTCTTTTTTTTTTTAATTTATTTGCCTTTTCCATTGCAGGCAAGTGGAGCAAATGGGGGTGGGTGGCGAACTATGGAGTGGGTTATGGTGGCAGACAGTAAGGCGGCACACCTAGGAATTTTTTTTTGGGTATTGGGCTAGGGTTAGGTATTAAGTTGGGCTAAAATTGGGCCTCAACACATATAGTAATAAGCCATCACAGAAATACCTAGCACATTTTCGAAATTCTCACACAAGTCCCTTTCAATAAATTTCAATCAAAGCACCACAAATTCACATATGCATTTTCACACAAATTAAGCACGAAATTTAACATTCAATTATTTTCACGACTCGGTTTAGTGGTCCCGAAACCACTTCCCGACTAGGGTCAAATTAGGGCTGTCACAAAGGCGCTTGAATTAGATCAAAACGGTTGCTAAAGATTTCCTCGTCTCGAGATATCGAGTATCACATCTCGTAAGTTAGGACAGATACCATGAACTCTCGAGCTCAAGTTTATCTTTAATTTTAATTAAAATTTCATGTGTTTTGCAACTTAAAAGGAGATTTGGCCATTTAGGATTAACGAGAAAACTGAAACCCCGTAAGTTAGGGCACAATTCCTTGATGTTTCAAAACGCTAAACATTGCCTTATTTTGAAATTTTGTTTTGGAATAACAACGAGTGCAACATTTAGCAATGTGCATTTATTTTGTTTGGAATAAAATAACGGTCTATATTGAATGAATACATTGGGGCTTAATTCATGATACGATAACATGAAATAAAAACATCATAATGAGCATGGAACAAATAGTATATGAATACAACATTATACAAGTGAATGGCAATAATTTTAAGATATGAATAACCGAAATATGATACACAATGACAATAACCACACCACATACATTATTTAAGTAATAATATTAACAATAAAGAAATGAAATAAATAATATAAACAATTTAGAATAAATAATAAGACAATTTTAAACAAATAATACATAAAAAACAAGTTTAAAATAAATATTACAAAAGCAATTTTAAGTAAGTAATAAATTAAAAAAATAATATACAAACAATTTAAAATAAAATAATATATAAAACAATCTAAAATAACTAATTTATAAAACAATTTAAAATTACATATAAAAGTTTAAACTAAATAATATAAAAAAAAGAAATTTAAAATACATAATATATAAAAAATATAAAACAGTTTTAAAAAATAATAATGTAAAAGAAATTTGCAGTAAATAACATATAAAATAATTTAAACCAAGTAATATATAAAAAATTTTAAAATAGATATGTATAATAGTTTAAAGTAAACAATATCTATATAAAATTTAAAATGAATGATAGTTTAAAAAATGTAAAAACTTAAAATATATAATAATAAAATGATTTTAAAATGAATAATATAAGCAAACAAACTTAAAATAAATAATAATAAAACAGTCCCTAAAAAAATCTGAATAAATAAATAAATAAATTAATTAATAAACTAGGACTAGGCTGAAACTAAATTGAAATTTAAGGTACAGTTTGTAAATAACAAAAAAATAGGCCATCAAGGACCGAAATGAAACGCTCTTAAAGGACGAGTGACTGATTGGGAAAATATTCCCAGCCCTTTATGCGCGGTGTTTCAAGGGTTTATCTTTAAATGATTGGAGTACCAAAATGGAACAGAGGAAAAATCCTGTGGCCGAAATCAAAAAATAAAAAAAGGACCTCATTGAGACGCGCTACAAAGGCGGGGAGGGGGGGCCAATGCGCAAATAGACCATAGGTCAAAAAAAGCGCGGATTCCCCCTGGAGCGGGTCGAGTTATGCGGGTCAGAGCATTAAACGACGTCGTTTTGTCTCATGGGGTGAAGGCCTTAAACGGCGCCGTTTTGAACATTTATAAAAGCCAAATTTTTTTAAGAAAAAAAAGAATTTTGACCCATTTAAAAAAACAAATTGAGAGTTCCCTTTTGTGCTCTCTCACCTTCCAAAGCCAGCATAGGTCAGACTGAATGCTGGTCATAGGGCCACATTCCGTCCGTCGCCATATACGGCGGCCGGCGTTCCAAAATGGGCCCTTTTAGCCGATTTGACCCTCTCAACTTAGATCCGAGGGCAAAATACCCAAACCCCCATCCAAAACTCAAAAATAAAAGAAGAACAAAAATAAAAAAATAAAGGGACCTTTCGGTTCCCCTACGACGCCGACGACATTTTCGGCGGACCAAAAGTTCGGCCGCTCCTTTGCCTGGAGGAAAGGCTTCGACTCGGCGATAAAGGTAAATGATTTCTTTTCCTTTTTTATTTATTCAAAATAGATTTGTATTTAAAAAAATAAATAAAAGCAAACAAGAAAATGAAAAGAAACAAAAAAAGATCAAAACAACACCTTTTCAAAGTTCTATTCTGCTTTTGATTTCTTAGTGTGCGTAAAAAATTTCAAAGGGATCGAACATGGCCTTTATAGCCGAATACACGCTCGTTTTGTTTCTATTCTTTGTCCGTTTCTTCATTGTTTTTTCTTTGTTGTTTGCTATTGTTTTTGTCTTCTTGTTCGTTGTTTTCTTTTGCTTGCGTGTTGGTCTCGTTTTGCAGGTGACGTGAGTGGCCAGATGCATGCAAGGAGGCATGCAGCGGCCAAAGCTTGGAGGGGCTAGGGTTTGCTGGAATGTTTTGTGTAGTTGGGCTCGTTGGGCTTTGGGCTTGTTGGGTTTTAATTGTTTGGGTTATTTGGGTTTGATTTAGTGAATTAGGCCCTGATATTTGAAAAAATGGACTGCGAATTTGGACTTTTATTATTTATTTGGTAGGTTTATTTTTTGTTTTATTGGTTTGGGTTTTTAGGCCAAAATTGGCTATTACAAAATTCTTTTTGACTTACTAAATTCGAATATTTAATCTTTAAATTTATAAGCATGTGTTTGAAATTTTTTTTGAACAGACGAAAATAAATAATGTAATAATATGAGCAGGAAACTTATTTAACACATATATAATAAAATAGTTAGACATAAAATAAAAACAATCAGTACAAATTTAAACATGCAAATTAGAAAAATGAACAAAAGCTCTTATAAAAATTCTCTTTACCACAAATAAGTCGTGTGAGTGACTAAAAATTACCCATTGTAATTAGTTTAAACTAACCAATGATTAAAACATGAAGAAAAATAATACTTCAACCAAACGTGACAATATTGATAGTTATATCACTAATTGACATTAAGAGATAATTTTTTTTATTTTTATTTTTATTTAATAAAATCATTTAAACTATGTAATTAAGTTGAAGTTTTATCCAAAGCATTAAAAATTTTTAATTAATTATTAATAATAGATAAAATCATATCAATAATTTTTTTATTTAATTTATAATAGAATTTTTGTAACGCTCAAATTTTCGGGAATTCTGTGAATGTTGGCATAGGTTTAATTATGTTAGTGGGCCTCTAGAAGGCCCAAGCTTAAGATAGAACCCGGCAATTTTAGTTAATTTTTGTTCCATAAGGAAAAAGGGGTGAAATTATGAAATAGAACCTATGTGAAAATGTTTGAAAATGCTATAGGCTAAATTGAAGTGGCCAAATAAATAAGAGTGCAAAATAGAAGGATTTGCATGACAAACCTCCCATTTTACATGAAGTGGCCAGCCATCATGTTGTTGTAGACAATATGAGCACTTGATATCCATAATTCATGGTACAAATTGATAATGGGTTAGGTAAATGTTCCATGATAATGGATTAGGTAAATATTCCATGATAATGGGTTAAGTAAATGTTCCATGATAATGGTTTAGGTAAATGTTTCATGATGGGCATTTCATGTCTTTTGTATTAAAGAATTAAATGGATGAAATATGAAATTTTATTAAAAGAAAAAGGGGTGAAAAGAACAAAGTTTTGTCCATCTTTGTTCATCATAACCTAAAGTTAGAGAAGAGAAAGGAGAGGAGAAAGCTCTTGAATTTTCGGTCACTTAGGGAAGAAAATTGAAGGTAAGTTCATGGTAGTTTGCTTCTATCTTGATGTTCATGAGTTCTTCTTGATTCTACCTTAACTCTTGAAACATATTTTGGTTTTTAGTTGTGTTGTGAGCATTTAGTCATGAATTAAAATGAAGGAAATGGTTGTTGTTTCATGTTCTTTTGATGAAAAATGGAAGATAGGTGAAGTTGAGCCAAACAAATGAGCATGCATGTGCCTTAGATGCTAAGGGGAAAAATCGGCTAACATGTTGTGCTTTAAAATGATGAAATGGAGATTATACTTAAGTAAAATCATAGATATGTGATGATTGATTGGTGATATACATGTTTAAATAACAAGCATGCAAGTTAGGTGTGAAAGAGTGATTTGGTAATAAATCTGCTTGGGACAGCAGCAGTAATGTGACTTTGGAAAATCACCATAAATTGTGGGAGATGAATTAGAAGCTGAATAAATTATGTAATTAAAGCTTATTGAGTCTAGTTTCAAATGAAATAAACGAGAACATATTTTAAATTCTGTACAATGAGAAATTTAATTCGTAATGAAGAGTGGTCAGATTAGTCAAACAGTGAAACATGGGAAACTTTGAGAAAAATCTGATATTGATTGGCTAAACCAAAAATTCTGAAAATTTTATGGATAGAATATATATGAGTCTATTTTCAGAGAAAATTAACGGCACTTGATTTGGAGTTTCTTAGCTCCAGTTATAAATGATTTAATGACTGTTGCTCAGGAAGACAGCTTGCAGTGAAATTATGATTATGTGGTAAACATTGACAAAAATTTGTTAATGAGTTGCTTATTGATTTCTTATAAGCTTACTATGATCTGTAGGTGTGGTTGGCCGAATATTGTAAGGGGTTAATACGTAGTTCGTATTTGAATAGTTAGATTAACGTGTTAGTAATCCAATTGTAGGCAGTTCGTGTTTGGATCTCGTCAGCATATCGTTGCAAACAGGTGTGTAACTAACACCCTCTTTCTTAGTCTAGATCGGCAAAAGTCGAAAAGCCGAAATGCCAAAAACCGGTATTTTGTAGATTTGCGAGTGTGCGAATGCTCGTGAGGTAAATCGATTAATGTTTTTGGTAAGCTGCAATGTTTGGACTGCAAAGTGCATGATTTCTGTGCCCTCGATATTTTTGGGCTTAATGGGCCAAAATTGGAATGATGGGCCAACGGGCCCAATTCGGTAAGAACCCTCGGTAGTGATTCTATTAGTACGTGAAAGGTAGGAATATGCATGAAAAACCCTAAAATAGATAAATTACTGAAATACCTTTAAAAGTAAAAAATTTACAGTTTTACCCCTAGTAGATAAATTATTGAAATACCCCTAGGGTTAAATTGACCTAAATGCATGTTTGACTGTTGTTATTTACTGCATGCCATGTTATTATTATCTGATGCATGGGATTGGGATATTGACGGAGGAAGTACTGAAAGTGGCTTGTCCACGTACTGGAGGCTTTGCCTCAATTTACTGTTAACTGAGCAGCAAGGCTGCAACTGTGGAGTGTTGGGCTGGGTGGGTTGAGCTATTCCCCACATGGAGTGTAGGGCTGGTACGGGTGGAGTGTAGTGGTTGGTGGGTTGAGTAGTCTCCCCAAATGGGCTTGCATATGTTATTGATGTTGCATGTATTTTGAAATGGGCCTATGGGCCATACTGTTATCTGAATAAGGGGCTAAGGCCCAGTTTATTGTAATCTGAAAAGGGCTCTGGTCTAGTACCACTGTTACCTGAATGGGCTTAGGCTCAATAGGCTTGAGCTGACTTGGGCTTTGAATGGGTTTTCCTTACACACTGAGTTTCCCCAAACTCACCCCTTCTTTAACCTTGCAGGTGAGCCTTGATGTGTGTGACTTGGAGCCGGAGGGGATTCAAAGTGGCCATGGTGAATACTTTTGGGTTTGAAAAAGAGACTGGTTTTCTTAAATTATTTTTAATTACTATTTAATTTTTGGGTTGTAAAAAGGCCATTTTAACTTTATTTTCTTCTTTGATTTTCTGGGATTATATTATTTTAAACAACTTTAAATTGATGGATACTAATTCAAATGGGCTAGACTTAGGGCGTGATTTCAAAACGATACTTGTTTTTTTAAATAACACGGCGTCACGAATATTCGATTTACCAAAAATAATCACTCAAAGAAATTTCAACTTGTTATAACTAAGTGTGGCAATGGATGTGGGCATGTCTAGGATTGGATCCAATCGGAGAGCTTGGTACTTAAGCAGCCTTCATGGCTCACCTCCTCTGTTATGGATACCTACCTGGTGCCCAGCTTCCATTCACTTTAACCTATAATGAAATTATCTTTTAAAACACTAAGTAGGTTTTTCTGGATCAACAATATAAAATATTTTGAACGCTTCGATGTGGCATGTCGGATCCGGCCATAACGTCTGGGCCGAGTTTGGGGTGCTACATTTAGTGGTATCAGAGCCTAGGTTGCAACAAATTGGCTGTGGAATGAGTTTACAAAAACAAAGATTTTCGAAAGCGAAAATTTTATAAAGAATACGAAAAACTCGATTTTCAAAATTTAGATCTTTAGAAGGTGGCATTCCGAATCTCCGGCTCAAGTCTGTAAGTATTCTGAATTTTTCTAAATATTTTCCTGAATTATCTGTCTGTACTAAAATCCTATTAGGATACTCTAAATAGGATGATACTGAAACCATAGGAATATCTGATAAGAGACTGAAACTGTAGCTAGACTTCGATTCTGCGAAAACAAACTCTGAACTACTGTCTGATTCATAAAACATCTGTAATAAACACTGGAATATTAATTGATGCATAAAAATTTGTAATCAAGATAATACGATATGAGTACAAGAGGCCGTGGACGGAGCCGAGAAAGTGCTCGAGCGAGATCTTTGTCTTCGAGACATATGCCGGTGGTGGATGCACCGGTACCACCGGCAATAGAGGTAGAGTCTCATGACAGTGGTACCGGGGATGATGCCCTGTCACAGGCAATGCTTCGTGTTCTGGAAAGGGTTACCGGGGCAAGTGCGGGCAATGGAGTTCGGGGATCTATTTCTGAACGACTTCGGGCTAACGGAGTGAAGATCGTTAGGGGCGTGTCTGGTATAGCCCCGAATGTGGCGGAATATTGGTTGGAGGCCACAGAATGGATTATGGACGACTTGGACTGCTCTGAGGAGATTGTGAGTGGTGTATCTGTACTAAGTCCTTTGGGTCACTCAGTTAGGGTAGACAAACTGTATAGGGATGTACCCTTAGAAACTCAAGGTAAGATTTTTCCTGGAGATCTGATGGAGTTACCGTTCGGAGAGTTTGATCTCATTTTGGGAATGGACTGGCTTGTTAAGCATAAAACGAATCTGGATTGTGCTGCTAAACGAATGGTGTTAAGGACCACAAAGGATGAGGAGGTTATGGTGATAGGTGAGCGAAGGGATTATTTGTCCAATGTGGTGTCGGCATTAAGAGCCGAAAAGTGGATTCAGAAAGGTTGTGAGGTCTATTTGGCATTTGTAAGTCAGTCAGAAGAGGAGGGACTGACAGTAGATAAGGTTAGGACCGTAAAGGAGTTCCAAGATGTTTTTCCGGAAGAGCTTCCAAGATTGCCTCCGAACCGAGAAGTGGAGTTTGGAATCGACTTATTGCCTGGAATGGCACCAGTGTCTATCACACCGTATAGAATGGCACCGAAGGAG
This sequence comes from Gossypium hirsutum, assembly GCF_007990345.1. Classification (NCBI taxonomy): domain Eukaryota; kingdom Viridiplantae; phylum Streptophyta; class Magnoliopsida; order Malvales; family Malvaceae; genus Gossypium; species Gossypium hirsutum. The sequence continues at coordinate 5,764,858 of NC_053425.1, forward strand.
TTGGTGGAGCTAAAGGCACAAATTCAAGAGTTGTTGGATAGGGGCTTCATTAGGCCAAGCGTGTCTCTATGGGGAGCACCGGTGCTATTCGTGAAGAAGAAGGATGGTACAATGCGGATGTGCATTGATTATCGCCAGTTGAACAAACTGACAATTAAGAATAAGTATCCACTGCCAAGGATTGACGATCTGTTTGACCAGCTTAGAGGGGCTTCTGTATTTTCTAAGATCGACCTTCGATCTGGATATCATTAGTTAAGGGTCAAGGAGGCGGATATCCATAAGATGGCATTCAGGACTCGATATGGTCATTACGAGTTTTTGGTACTGCCATTTGAACTGACGAACGCTCCTTAGCATTTATGAATCTGATGAATCGGGTGTTCCAACCATTCTTGGATCGATTCGTAGTCGTCTTCATTGATGATATCCTGGTATATTTTGAAACTGAAGCGAAACATGATGAACATCTCCGTATAGTGCTGCGAGTGTTAAGGGAGAAGGAACTCTTCGCGAAGTTCAGCAAGTGTGAATTTTGGTTGAGGGAGGTAACCTTTTTAGGACATGTGGTCTCTGCCGAAGGGATTAAGGTGGACCTTCGAAAGATTGAAGCAATTTTGGAGTGGAAGCCACCTAGGACGGTGTCAGAAATTCGAAGTTTCCTAGGGTTGGCAGGATACTACAGAAGGTTTGTGGAAGGTTTTTCTGTGATGGCGGCATATCTGACAAAACTCATAAGGAAAGGAGTACCGTTTGTATAGACTGAGAAGCAGTAGGAAGCTTTTGAGAAGTTGAAGAAAGTTCTGAAGCACCTGTGTTAATTCAGCCGAAGTCTGGGAAGGATTTTAGTGTGTACAGTGATGCATCACACGTGGGTTTGGGCTGCGTGTTAATGCAAGAGGGTAAGGTGGTTGCATATGCATCACGACAACTTAAACCTCATGAAGGGAACTATCCTACTCAAGATTTGGAGTTGGCGGCAGTGATATTTGCACTTAAGATTTGGAGACATTACTTGTATGGGGAGAGGTGTATTATATACACAGACCATAAGAGTCTTAAGTATTTGTTGACTCAGAAGGAGCTGAACCTTAGGCAAAGGAGATGGATTGAGTTGCTTAAGGATTATGACTGTTCGATCGAGTATCATCCAGGCAAGACTAATGTGGTAGCCGATGCTATAAGTCGTAGAGCTGTATCTGATATGAGAGTAATGTTTTCTCGTTTGAGTCTGTATGATGATAGAAGTTTGTTGGCTGAGTTGCAAGTGAGGCCAACCTGGGTGGATCATATTAAAGAAAAGCAGTTGAACGATGAGTCTTTGGTCGCTCGTTTCTAACAAGTTAAGGAAGGGGAAACTTCTGAGTTTGGGTTAGATGGGAAGGAGTTCTGTGTTTCTGAGGAAGAATTTATGTTCCGAAGGACTCTGATTTGAGGCAGACAATATTGAAGGAAGCTCATGGAGGACTATATGTCATGCATCCTAGAGGGAATAAGTTGTATCACGACTTGCGAGAATTGTACTGGTGGCCTGGACTTAAACGAGAAGTAACGGAGTTTGTAGGGAAATGTCTGACATGCCAGCAAGTGAAAGCTGAGCATCAATTACCTTCTGGACTGTTACAGCCAGTGAAGATACCACTTTGGAAGTGGGAGAGGCTAACCATGGACTTTGTGAGTGGGCTGCCTTTGACACCATCGAAGAAAGACTCGGTGTGGGTGATTGTGGATAGGTTGACCAAATCAGCCCATTTCATACCTGTATGTACTGACTTTTCGCTTCAAAAGTTAGCCAAGCTGTATGTGGCAGAGATTGTACGACTTCATGGAGTTCCAGTTTCGATTCTCTCTGACCGGGATCCCAGATTCACATCTCAGTTTTGGCAAAAGTTGCATGAGGTGTTAGGGACGCGATTGAACTTTAGTACGGCTTTCCATCCCCAAACTGATGGTCAGTCAGAGAGGGTTATTCAGATTCTGGAGGACATGTTGAGGGGATACGTGATTGACTTTCGAGGTAGTTGGGAGGATTACTTGCCGTTGGCAGAATTTGCGTACAATAACAGTTACCAGTTGAGTATTCGAATGGCACCGTATGAAGCACTGTATGGACGAAGGTGTCGTACACCTAGTTGCTGGACTGAACTAGGAGAGCGACAAATTCTTGGACCAGAGTTGGTAGCTGATACCGAGGATAAGGTCAGAATAATTAGGGACCGGTTAAAAGAAGCATCTGATAGGCAAAAGTCGTATGCAGATTTGAAGCGTAAGGAGATTGAGTACTCAGTAGGTGATATGGTCTTCTTAAAGGTTTCTCCTTGGAAGAAGATATTAAGGTTCGGTAAGAAGGGCAAGTTGAGTCCGCGGTTCATTGGGCCTTATCGGGTTTTGAAGCGAGTAGGCCCAGTGGCTTATCAGTTGGAATTGCCTCCAGAGTAAGACAGGATTCACGATGTTTTTCATGTCTCCATGTTAAGGCGTTATCGTTCTGACCCTGCTCATGTCCTGCCAGTTGCAGAAATTGAAGTTCAGACTGATTTGACCTTTGAGGAGGAGGCTGTGCAAATATTGGCTCGAGATGTTAAGGTTCTCAGAAGGAAATCTGTCCCATTAGTGAAAGTACTTTGGCGTAATCATGGAAGGGAAGAAGCTATTTGGGAATTAGAAGAGACTATGCGTCAACAATACCCTCAACTAGTTGGATCAGGTAAATTTCGAGGACGAAATTTTTTTAAGGAGGGTAGAGTTGTAACGCCCCAATTTTCGGGAATTCTGTGAATGTTGGCATAGGTTTAATTATGTTAGTGGGCCTCTAGAAGGCCCAAGCTTAAGATAGAACCCGTCAATTTTAGTTAATTTTTGTTCCATAAGAAAAAAAATGGGTGAAATTATGAAATAGAACCTATGTGAAAATGTTTAAAAATGCTATAGGCTAAATTGAAGTGGCCAAATAAATAGGAGTGCAAAATAGAAGGATTTGCATGACAAACCTCCCATTTTACATGAAGTGGCCAGCCATCATGTTGTTGTAGACAATATGAGCACTTGATATCCATAATTCATGGTACAAATTGATAATGGGTTAGGTAAATGTTCCATGATAATGGATTACGTAAATATTCCATGATAATGGGTTAGGTAAATGTTTCATGATAATGGTTTAGGTAAATGTTCCATGATGGGCATTTCATGTCTTTTGTATTAAAGAATTAAATGGATGAAATATGAAATTTTATTAAAAGAAAAAGGGTTGAAAAGAACAAAGTTTTGTCCATCTTTGTTCATCATAGCCTAAAGTTAGAGAAGAGAAAGGAGAGGAGAAAGCTCTTGAATGTTCGGTCACTTAGGGAAGAAAATTGAAGGTAAGTTCATGGTAGTTTGCTTCTATCTTGATGTTCATGAGTTCTTCTTGATTCTACCTTAACTCTTGAAGCATATTTTGGTTTTTAGTTATGTTGTGAGCATTTAGTCATGAATTAAAATGAAGGAAATGGTTGTTGTTTCATGTTCTTTTGATGAAAAATGGAAGATAGGTGAAGTTGAGCCAAACAAATGAGCATGCATGTGCCTTAGATGCTAAGGGGAAAAATCGGCTAACATGTTGTGCTTTAAAATGATGAAATGGAGATTATACTTAAGTAAAATCATAGATATGTGATGATTGATTGGTGATATACATGTTTAAATAACAAGCATGCAAGTTAGGTGTGAAAGAGTGATTTGGTAATAAATCTGCTTGGGACAGCAGCAGTAACGTGACTTTGGAAAATCACCATAAATTGTGGGAGATTAATTAGAAGCTGAATAAATTATGTAATTAAAGCTTATTGAGTCTAGTTTCAAATGAAATAAACGAGAACATATTTTAAATTCTGTACAATGAGAAATTTAATTCGTAATGAAGAGTGGTCAGATTAGTCAAACAGTAAAACATGGGAAACTTTGAGAAAAATCTGGTATTGATTGGCTAAACCAAAAATTCTGAAAATTTTATGGATAGAATGTATATGAGTCTATTTTCAGGGAAAATTAACGGCACTTGATTTGAAGTTTCTTAGCTCCAGTTATAGATGATTTAGTGACTGTTGCTCAGGAAGACAGCTTGCAGTTAAATTGTGATTATGTGGTAAACATTGACAAAAATTTGTTAATGAGTTGCTTATTGATTTCTTATAAGCTTACTATGATCTGTAGGTGTGGTTGGCCGAATATTGTAAGGGGTTAATACGTAGTTCGTATTTGAATAGTTAGATTAACGTGTTAGTAATCCAATTGTAGGCAGTTCGTGTTTGGATCTCGTCAGCATATCGTTGCAAACAGGTGTGTAACTAACACCCTCTTTCTTAGTCTAGATCGGCAAAAGTCGAAAAGCCGAAAAGCCAAAAACCGGTATTTTGTAGATTTGCGAGTGTGCGAATGCTCGTGAGGTAAATCGATTAATGTTTTTGGTAAGCTGCAATGTTTGGACTGCAAAGTGCATGATTTCTGTGCCCTCGATATTTTTGGGCTTAATGGGCCAAAATTGGAATGATGGGCCAACGGGCCCAATTCGGTAAGAACCCTCGGTAGTGATTCTGTTAGTACGTGAAAGGTAGGAATATGCATGAAAAACCCTAAAATAGATAAATTACTGAAATACCTTTAAAAGTAGAAAATTTACAGTTTTACCCCTAGTAGATAAATTATTGAAATACCCCTAGGGTTAAATTGACCTAAATGCATGTTTGACTGTTGTTATTTACTGCATGCCATGTTGTTATTATCTGATGCATGGGATTGGGATATTGACGGAGGAAGTATTGAAAGTGGCTTGTCCACATACTGGAGGCTTTGCCTCAATTTACTTGTAGCGACGTAAAAATTTTTTTAGTTTCGCTTGGTCACTAATTGTGGCGATTTATTAAGCATTTGAAAACCAACTTTCGATTTTATTAGCAAAGGGAGTCGCCACCGATCCTTTTTTATAGGTGTGATCGGACACCTAATAAAATTATTTTAAAACAAAAAGAAGGCCAAATTTAGGTCTACGTGAAAGTCCAGAGAAAAATTGGGGTTCGGGAGTCAGTTACGCGCGAGGAAGGTATTAGCACCCTCGCGATGCCCAAAATTGGTATCTCATAAACATGTGTTGACTTGATTTTCAAAAATACGAGTTCAATATAATATTTAATCGTGATCCGATTGAAAAATGAGAATTTTTAGTTTTCAATTTTTTTAGAAAGGGTGTCCCGTTTTTTAACACAAGCCGACGAATTTCACCCAACATAGCGATGAAATCGATGGCTTAATATTAAATCGGTACATTGCCTTATTTTTGAAATTAATTAAAACATGATAAAAAATATTCCTAAAGTGAGAAATTAAAAATAGATAAAGGACGCAAAAAAATGATATCATTAATGAAAAATATTAACATGGAATACTAGAATATTAGAATAACAATAATAATGATATTTACAAAATAAAAATAAAAACCAATCATGTACTAATAATAAAATAGGAAAAATGATATATTTGGTAATAATAATATAAAATAATAATATGTACAAAAAATATACATATATATATAGGCATATAATAAAAGTATGTAATAATAATAATATCTACAATAAAAGAAAATATTAGGAAACGTACATAAAGAATATATATATAGCTAAATATAATATAATAATAACAATATATGAAAATAATAGTGATAACAATATTACATATATAACATGATTAATATTTAAAGCTAAATTAAATAGCAAAATAATATGAAATCTAAGGTGAATACGAAAAAAAAATGAAAAAGGACCAAAATTTGATTAAAATCAAAACTTTGGGGCTAATTTTTTTAAAAAATATAAAGGAGAAAGGACCTATTAGAACGCGCATAAAACTGTGGGGGACCAAAAACACAATTAATCCTCCCCTCAAAACATAACATAGCAAGAGGGACTAAATCGCAAAGCGCTACATACTTTAAGGCCAATTTTTGACCAAAAAAATCATTTTGAAGAGAGAAAGAAAAAAAAAGGGAGAAAGAAGAGAGAAGAGAGGGGGGAAAGGAAATCCGGCCAAGGGGGGCCGGTCACCGGCCGATCGTCGGTCGCCGCCCGTCGCCAGCCACCGCCCATGGTGGCCGGAAAAGGTAAGAAAAAAAATTTTCTGAACAATATATGTATATATAAAGAAAGAAAAAAAACAACACAAAAAAAGAAAGGAAAAAGATTCGAAAGAAGAGGAAAAAAAGAAAAAATACAACCTTTTTATTGATGTTTCTTTTGTATTCAAAATTTGAAGGGATTTTTGTGTTTGTCTCCTTTTTCAATCTTTGTAAAATCCCCCCTTCCCTTACATGATTTTTGAATGGCTTTTTATAGCCATCTTTTACATGATTTTCTATTATTTCTTTTTCTATTTTGTAGGTGGTGGTGGTAGACAATGGATATCAAAAATGGGAGGAAAAATGGGGCAAGTGGGAAAGTGGCTAGGTGGCTAGGGTTTCTTGGTTTTTTTTTTTTGGGTTAGGTTTTTCTTTTTTTTTTGGGTTAGGTTTTTTTTGGGGGGGGCTTAATGGGCTTTTGAATTGGGTTTAATATTTGGGTTTTGTAATGGGTTTGGGTAGATGTAAATGGGTCATGGGTTAAGGGTTTTAGTGGGTTTAGAGGTTTGGTTGGGTTTTGATGAAATCGGGACCGGGCAATTTGGGCTTCTACAGCTGCCCCTCTTTGCTCATTGTCGTGCAACAGGAATAGAGCAAAGACTTTTAAGGAAGACCAAATTTGCCCGGTCTTGCTAGGTTTTGACTTGCTTTGGAACTCTTCTTGTTTTGTTAGTCCCTTTTCAGTCCACCGCATCTTGTAGCTTTGGTTCACTCCACTGCATCTTATGATATACGCCTTGTAGCTTCAATCTATTCCAATGTAACTTCAAGGATATGAAATTTATGGCTTCAATCTACTTCACTGTAACTTCAGAAAGGTGAGATCTACAACTTCAATCTTCTCTTCTATCCCTTTAGTGAGATAAGGTTTGTGGTTTTTTCTTCTGCGACTTCAGAAAGGCAAGATCTGATGCCCTCGATCAACTCCACTGCAACTTTAAGGAGACAGAACCTGATGTCTTCAATCAGCTTCAATCTTTATTCTCTACTCGGCATGTGATCCTGAGCTCAACTCATTTTTTGCAATATGAATTGACTCTCTAAAACAGACATTAAAAACAAAAATTGAAAATAGCTCAGCGTGTGAGCCAAGGCTCAACTCACCTCTCGCAATATGAGTTGATTTTTGAAACTTATCTTGAAAAGCATATTTTGAAAATACTCGACATGTGACTCGAGGCTCAACTCACCTCTCGCAGAAATTAAAAAGCTCAACTCACCTTTCGCAATATATATTGAAAATATACCACAGTGTGTGATCTAAAGCTCAACTCACCTCTCGCAATATGAGTTGATTTTTTTGAAAGACAGAAATTGAAAATACCTCAGCATGTGAACCGAGGCTCAACTCACCTCTCGCAATATAAGTTGATTTTTTTGAAAACAGAAATTGAAAATACCTCAACGTGTCTTGAGGCTCAACTCATTTCTCGCAATATGAGTTGAATTTTGAAAACAGAAATTGAAATTACCTCAACGTGTCTTAAGGTTCAACTCATTTCTCGCAATATGAGTTGAATTTTGAAAACAGAAATTGAAATTACCTCAGCTTGTCTTGAGGCTCAACTCATTTCTCGCAATATGAGTTGAATTTTGAAAACAGATTGAAATTACCTTAGCGTGTCCCGGGGCTCAACTCACCTCTCGCAATATAAGTTGATTTTTGAAAACAGAAATTGAAATTACCTCAGCGTGTCCCGAGGCTCAACTCACCTCTCGCAATATGAGTTGATTTTTGAAAAATATAAATTGAAAAAAAATACCTCAGTGTGTGATCTGAAGCTCAACTCACCTCTCGCAATATGAGTTAATTTTTTTTGAAAGACAGAAATTGAAAATACCTCAGCATGTGAACCGAGGCTCAACTCACTTCTCGCAATATAAGTTGATTTTTTGAAAATAGAAATTGAAAATACCTCAACGTGTCTTGAGGCTCAACTCATTTCTCGCAATATGAGTTGAATTTTGAAAACAGAAATTGAAATTACCTCAACGTGTCTTGAGGTTCAACTCATTTCTCGCAATATGAGTTGAATTTTGAAAACAGAAATTGAAATTACCTCAGCGTGTCTTGAGGCTCAACTCATTTCTCGCAATATGAGTTGAATTTTGAAAACAGATTGAAATTACCTCAGCGTGTCCCGAGGCTCTCGCAATATGAGTTGATTTTTGAAAAATATAAATTGAAAAAAATACCTCAGTATGTGATCTGAAGCTCAACTCACCTCTCGCAATATGAGTTGATTTTTTTTTGAAAGACAAAAATTGAAAATAGCTCAGCGCGTGAGCTAAGGCTCAACTCACCTCTCGCAATATGAGTTGATTTTTGAAACTTAACTTGAAAAGCAGATTTTGAAAATACCTCGATATGTGACTCAAGGCTCAACTCACCTCTCGCAATATGAGTTGATTTTTGAAAAATATAAATTGAAAAAAATACCTCAGTGTGTGATCTGAAGCTCAACTTACCTCTCGCAATATGAGTTGATTTTTTTTGAAAGACAGAAATTGAAAAACGGAAATTGAAAATACCTCGGCGTGTGACCTGAGGCTCAACTCGCCGCTCGCAATACGAGTTGATTTTTTTGACAACAGAAATTGAAATTACCTCAGCGTGTCCTGAGGCTCAACTCACCTCTCGCAATATGAGTTGATTTTTTTGAAAGGCAGGAATTGAAAAACGGAAATTGAAAATACCTCGGCGTGTGACCTGAGGCTCAACTCGCCTCTCGCAATACGAGTTGATTTTTTTGACAACAGAAATTGAAATTACCTCAGCGTGTCCTGAGGCTCAACTCACCTCTCGCAATATGAGTCGATTTTTTTTTGAAAGGCAGAAATTGAAAAACGGAAATTGAAAATACCTCGGCGTGTGACCTGAGGCTCAACTCGCCTCTCGCAATACGAGTTGATTTTTTTGACAACAGAAATTGAAATTACCTCAGCGTGTCCTGAGGCTCAACTCACCTCTCGCAATATGAGTTGATTTTTTTGAAAGAAAGAAATTGAAAATAGCTCAGCGCGTGAGCCAAGGCTCAACTCACCTCTCGCAATATGAGCCGATTTTTTTTGAAAGGCAGAAATTGAAAAAGGAAATTGAAAATACCTTGGCGTGTGACCTGAGGCTCAACTCGCCGCTCGCAATATGAGTTGATTTTTTTGACAACAGAAATTGAAATTACCTCAGCGTGTGACCTGAGGCTCAACTCGTCGCTCGCAATACGAGTTGATTTTTTTGACAACAGAAATTGAAATTACCTCAGCGTGTCCTGAGGCTCAACTCACCTCTCGAAATATGAGTTGATTTTTGAAAACAGAAATTGAAATTACCTCAGCGTGTCCCGAGACTCAACTCACCTCTCGCAATATGATTTGATTTTTTTGAAAAACAAAAATTGAAAATACCTCAGCATGTCTTGAGGCTCAACTCATTTCTCGCAATATGAGTTGAATTTTGAAAACAGAAATTGAAATTACCTCAGCGTGTCCTGAGGCTCAACTCATTTCTCGCAATATGAGTTAATTTTTTTTAACAACAGAAATTGAAATTACCTCAGTGTGTCCTGAGGCTCAACTCACCTCTCACAGTATGAGTTGATTTTTTTGAAAGACAAAAATTGAAAATACCTCAACGTGTCTTGAGGCTCAACTCATTTCTCGCAATATGAGTTGAATTTTGAAAACAGAAATTGAAATTACCTTAGCGTGTCCCGAGGCTCAACTCACCTCTCGCAATATGAGTTGATTTTTGAAAACAGAAATTGAAATTACCTCAGCGTGTCCCGAGGCTCAACTCACCTCTCGCAATATGAGTTGATTTTTTTGACAACAGAAATTGAAATTACCTTAGCGTGTCTTGAGGCTCAACTCACCTCTCGCAGTATGAGTTGATTTTTTTGAAACAGAAATAAAAATATCAAAATACCAAAAGATGTCAACTGGTGGAACTCAGATGTCTTTTCCTTTGATTCAGTGCGACTTTTATTCAAGATTTCTTGCTCTGCTGGAGTACCTGTATATGCCATGTATGATGTTATCATGATATGCATATGTTTTTCTTAAATGCTTTTATGCCTATATGATTATGCAGTGCTCCTTAAGCATGTTTGTCGTATGTCCATTTAGCCACAATTGTTGAGGATCTGTGTTCATTGCTTTGATTCTCGACTTTCTCTTCAGTCTTTATACCTGTCTTCAAGCTTCACGAGTAATCGACGTTTCTCAGATATCACTCTTCTGCCCTCGATTGAACTTTGTTCTTACTTTGAGACTCTTGTGCTTATCAAATTTTCATCCAGGTAATGCTTAACATTTCTTTTGTTTAGAGTTTGTCATTTCACCATTTATTATGTAAATAAACACATAATGAGATGCATGAAAAAGGTCAGATAGGGACAAAAATGATATTTCATATTCATCTATTTCAAATGTGGCAAACAAAGCAAGTTAAACAATGAGAGTAAAAAATGTCAAAAAGAAAGAAAGGATCGTATTCAACGGATACAAATGCTCTAGATATTAAACACATGAACTCTTCCTTGTTCCTCAATCAAAAATCTTTTCAAGCGCGGCTTCTTGCGTAGAAGATTTCGAGCTTTCTGAAATGCTTCAAATACTGTAGCCTCACTGCTTGACCTATCGTTCGACCGCCAGGTTTGTTTCATTAGGACGCCTTCTCGGGTTTTCATCCTAATCTTTTTGTACTAATCAAGACGCCCTTTTTGGGTTTTCGCCTTGATCCCCTTTTTTTTTTAAGATGCCCTTTTCGGGTTTTTATCTTAAGCATAATATTTTTTCACAGCATCTGCGTTCACTGGATTCGACAACTCTTTCCCATCCATCTCGGTAAGGATCAAAGCTCCTCCTGAGAATGCCTTCTTTACGACGTACGGTCCTTCCTAGTTTGGTGCCCATTTCCCTCGCAGATCTTTTTGTATTGGGAGAATTTTTCTCAGCACGAGTTCTCCTTCATGGAATTCTCTTGGTTGTACTTTCTTGTCATGGGCTGCGATCATTCTTTTTTGGTACATCTGCCCGTGACAAATTGCCCTGAGACGCTTTTCTTCAATGAGGTTCAGCTGATCATATCGAGCTTGTACCCATTCTGCTTCTTCTAACTTTGATTCCATTAAGACTCGTAGAGAAGGGATCTCAACTTCGATAGGTAGCACAGCTTCCATTCCATAAACCAGAGAGAAAGGAGTTGCTCCCGTAGATGTTCGTACAGATGTGCGATATGCAAACAAAGCAAATGGAAGCTTCTCGTGCCAATCTTTAAACGTCTCAGTCATTTTCCCAATGATCCTCTTAATATTTTTATTGGCTGCTTCAACAGCCTCGTTCATCCTTGGGCGATAAGGCGAGGAGTTATGATGCTTTATTTGGAATTGCTCGCATACTTCCTTCATCATCTTGTTATTCAGATTCATGGCGTTATCTGAAATGATTCTTTTAGGCAAACCATATCGACAAATGATTTCATTCTTCAAAAACCTGCAAACTGTAGTCTTCGTCACGTTGGCAAACGAAGCGGCTTCTATCCATTTTGTGAAATAATCAATGACCACAAAAATGAATCGGTGTCCATTAGAAGCTTTTGGAGAAATTGGCCCTATAACATCCATGCCCCATATAGAAAAAGGCCATGGAGAAGTCATGACGTGAAGGGGCAAAGGGGCTACATGAATTTTATCACCATAAATTTGACATTTGTGGCATTTTCGTGCGAAATTAATGTAGTCATTTTCCATCGTCAGCCAGTAATATCCGAGTCTCATAAGAGCACCTGATCTTTTCCTCTTTTATACAGGATGTCCCCATCAAGAACGAATCCCGCTGCCATTCTTCTGATTGTTCTTTTGTCGTTCTCGTTTGCTTGTTCGGGATACTTTTGATTCTTGATATATTCTAAGACATCATGGAACCATGGCCGTCCATCTGTCTCTTTCTCAATGCTGAAACAATGTGCAGGGACTTCATATATGCTCATTTGAAGAGGCATTATTTCTGTTTCCCTGTTTGATTTGAACATTGAAGCCAAAGTGGCCAGAGCATCAGCTAATTGGTTTTCTTCTCGTGGGAGGTAATTAAAAGTTATTTCTTCGAATTCTTTAATCAACTCTGTCACTAGATCTCTGTATTTAACCAGTTTCGAGTCTCTCACTTCCCAATCTCCACGAATTTGGTAAATCACCAAGGCTGAGTCTCCGTATACCTCTAAAGCTTTGATGTTTCGTTCAATAGCCGCACGAAGTCCCATGATACATGCCTCATATTCCGCTATATTATTGGTACAGAAGAAATTCAGCCTGGCAGTGAGTGGGTAATGATTCCCTTCTGGCGATATTAAGACTGCTCCAATCCCATGCCCCAATGCATTCGATGCACCATCAAAGCTCATCTTCCATGACTTCTCTTTTGGTGACTCGCATTCGTTTTCCGTAATGCACATCAAGTCTTCATCTGGGAAATCAAATCTCAATGGCTCGTAATCCTCCGTTGTTCGAGTTGTTAAGAAGTCAGCTATTGCGCTTCCTTTTATTGACTTTTGACTCACATAGACGATGTCGTATTCTGATAGTAAAATCTGCCATCGTGCCATTCTTCCTGAGAGTGCAGGTGATTCCATCATGTACTTTATTGGGTCCAGCTTTGAACTTAACCATATTGTATGATACAACATATATTGCCTGAGTCACCGAGCTACCCAAATTAAAGCGCAACAGTATTTTTCAATGGACGAATACTTTGCCTCATATTCAGTGAACTTTTTGCTGAGGTAGTAGATCGCCTTTTCTTTCTTTCCTGACTCGTCGTGTTGCCCCAGTACGCAACCCATTGAATTTTCAAACACAGTCAAATACAATATCAATGGTCTTCCCGGAGTTGGCGGACTAGCACTGGAGGATTAGACAAATATTGTTTTATCTTATAAAAGGCCACCTGGCATTCCTCATTCCATTCTCCCGGGTTATGTTTTTGAAGAAGCCGAAAAATTGGGTCGCATCGGTTGGTATGTTGAACGATGAATCGGGCGATGTAGTTTAATCTCCCTAAAAATCCTCTGACTTCTTTTTGTGTGCGCGGAGGTGGTAACTCTTGAATAGCTTTTATTTTATCCGGATCAACCTCGATACCTCTTTCACTGACAATGAAGCCCAGCAATTTTCCCGAGGTAGCCCCAAACGTACATTTGGCCGGATTAAGCTTTAGCTGGAACTTTCTCAGTCTGTCGAACAATTTCTTCAGGTTCACTACATGCTCTTCTTCCCCTCGGGATTTAGCAATCATATCGTCGACATAGACCTCTATTTCTTTATGCATCATGTCATGGAATAACGCTACCATAGCCCTCTGATATGTTGCCCCAGCATTCTTTAACCCGAATGGAATCACCTTGTAACAGAACGTTCCCCACATTGTTATGAAGGTAGTTTTCTCCATATCCTTAGGGGCCATCTTGATCTGATTATACCCCGAGAATCCATCCATGAAAGAAAACAATGAATGTTTTGCTGTGTTGTCCACCAACGTGTTAATATGTGGCAAGGGAAAATTATCTTTAGGACTTGCTCGATTCAGGTCACGATAATCTACGCACATTCGTACTTTACCGTCTTTATTTGGCACCGGGACTATGTTAGCCACCCATTCTGGATATTTGGAGGCTTGTAGGAAACCAGCATCAAATTGCTTCTTGACTTCCTCTTTTATCTTCAACAACATCTCAGGCCTCATCCATCTTAGCTTTTGTTGAATGGGCTTGCATTCTGGCTTTAATGGGAGCTTATGGACCGCTACATCTTCATCCAATCCTGGCATGTCCTGATATGACCATGTGGATACATCTTTGTACTCGCGGAGCAAAGCAATCAAATTATGCCTGGTGCCCCCTGAAATAGAAGTCCCAATCTTCACTTCTTGCTTCCTTTCTTCAATTCCCAGATTTATTGTTTCAAAAGATTCTTGATGAGGCAAAATTTGTTTATCCTCTTGTTCCACCATTCTTAGCAAGTCAGGAGACGAGACATAGTCTTCAGCATTTTCTTCAGCTTCGAATTCTCCTAAACAAACAGCCTTCTCAAAATAGATTTCAGGACTCGTAACGGGTTTGTTCATGCTGTTGACATCTGAGCACCTGAAAGTTGAATGAAAAAAAGGAGACTATAGAGGGGCATCCAAGTATTGGAACCAACAAACGAAATGTTATGGCATGGGATGAGGCAAATGTAAGGATTGGCTATGACATGAGAAAATGATTATGAAATTAGTGATAATGTGAAAGATTATGACGAAATGCATCTTCATTGATATTCATTTGAATGATAAAGAGCGAATGCAGGCTCTTACAAAAGAATTCTATTATATCTAAGGATATAACAGAATGTTAACGTTTGAGCATTACTCTGAAGACTTATAAACTACAAGAAGATCCTCGGCAGTCCAATTGTTCAACTTGAAACCCAGGGGACAAAGGCGTATCCTTGAGACGTCTTTACTTGCGTTAGCTTCTTTGTCAATGGCATTTATACTGACATTCTGAAGACCCCTTTCAATTAATAACAGCGTGCTTTGTATATTATCCTGTCTGGGGTATATCATTCCTGCAGATGTAAATGTTTTTGACAAAGGAGGGTACGTTATGGGCTCCCATTCTATTTCTCGGCCCAAAGTTCTCGCGATCTTTCTCTCCTGATCATTCTTCCACTGTTTTCTTCTTTGACGCATGTCCGGTTGGAACCCCAAACCATATCGGGCCTTGTGGTGCACTGGCTTTAGGGCCCTGACTATTCCTTGCAGGTATCTTCCCAAACCTTTCCTTGCTCGGGCTCCCTTTCTTACAGTCAACTTGACACTCATCTTGGTATTTCTCGACAGTTTTGGCTCGGGAATTCTGTTTCCCTCAGCGACAAATGTGGCATTGACAAATTCAAGAGATCGGAAGGAACATTCCATAGCATCTTTACTCACTTCAATATATGGTGCGTCGGCAGAAATAGATGCTACAATGTCTTCTTCTCCCTCGACAGTGACCAAACAGCCATCCATGATGAATTTCACCTTTTGATGAAGGGATGATGGGACCGCTCCAGCGGAATGAATCCAAGGTCTTCCCAAGAGACAATTGTATGATGGTGTAATGTCCATGACTTGAAACTCAACATCGCATATGTAGGGACCCACTTCTAAAAGGATCTCAATTTTTCCCATAACTTCTCGTCTTGTTCCATCGAATGCCCTTACTGTAGAATGGCAAGGCCTTAGATAGGACAAATCCATCGGAATCCTGGAAAGTGTGGCTAAAGGCATGACATTGAGTGCCGATCCATTATCGATGAGCACATTCGGTATTATATAGCCCTTACAACGGGTTGTGATATGCAATGCTTTCACTGAGCCTCTACCATTGGGCGGTATTTCATCATCATTAAAAGAAATGAAATTATTCGCATTCAAGTTGTTCACCCACCTATCCAGTTTTTCAACGGATACATTGTTTGCCACATAAGCTTGATTTAACACTTTCAGCAGAGCGTTCCGGTGTGGTTCTGAATTCAACAGCAAAGATAATACCGAGATTCGCGCTGGCTGTTTACTCAATTGTTCTACCACGTTGTACTCACTGTGTTTGATAAATTTTAAAAATTCTTGTGCTTCTTCCTCGTCCACAGGCTTTTTAGCTTCTTGTTCAGGCACAGTTTCATACTCATCTTCAGTCACATGCATCCGTGCTTTTCCTTTCTGTTTCAAGTCACTGTTCTTCTTTATCTCCTTCGAATAACATCTTCCACTACGAGTGAAATGACCTACTTCCCCGACGTTTCCAGTCATGGCTTTAGGCTTTTCATCTTCAGGTGTGACGATATTAACGTCATATTTCCATGGTACTGCTTTATTGTCCTTGTAAGGGAAAGGAGACGGTACTTTAATTATCATTTTTGGTTTCACCGGTTCCTTCCTTGCATCATAATAAATTACGAATGGTCGATTGGCGCTATACGAACAACCTGACGATTGATTGCCAGAGGCACATACTTCTTTCTCATTGGCCTCTCCTTCATTAATGATCTCAATCTCCTTATTATCTATCTGATCTTGCAGTAACCTTTTAAATTCCTCACATGATTGAATATCGTGCCCTACAATTCTATGAAAATCACAAAAAACCTGACATTCTTTTCTGAGATTATCGTCAGGGCGACAGAGCAATCCCTTCTTAACCAGTGCCTCCCAGATTTTCTGCAGAGGCATCCTTATTTCTGAAACACATCTTCTGACTTGCCATTCATATTCTTTCCCCACTGTGTTCACATTCCCTTCAGTATGGTTAGGGAAGAGGTTCCCAATTGCATTACTGGCACTATCGAATCGTAGGATACCCGCATCAATTAGTCCTTGAACTCTCCTTTTAAAGGCTAGGCAATTTTCCGTGGAATGTCCTTGGTTTCCTGTATGGTATGCACAACTAGCGTTTGAGTCGTACCATTTCGGGTATGGGGGCCTCAATGGTGCCATATAATGCGGGGATATCAATTGCTTCTCCAAAAATTTTGGGTACAGTTCCCCATATGACACAGGAATAGGGGTAAATTGTGGTCTCTCAGAATTGGGTTTTGCTGGCCTCTGCTCTTTTTTGGGTTGACCTTGGGCGGGTATTGTATTTTGTGGGAATGTGGCGGTTGGTCTCGGGTTGCTTGTGGCGTAAACGGGGTAAGAAGAGTAAGGAGGCGGTGTTTGGTAGTAAGGGGTTTGAGGAGGGTAATAGAAATTCAGAGGTGGATAATTTTGAGGTCGGGGTTGGTTTGGATATGGGTTAGGGGCATAACGGCTTCCCATTCTCACCATGTGGGCTTCTGGTTCTTTCTTCTTCGTGGGCGCTGCCCTTCTTGAACTTTCTTGACCTTCCATTCTACCGCTCTTGACGACATTCTCTATAAGCTCACGGATATTACAATATCCGCAAAGTCTTTCGTGGCACTTCCCACTAGTTTGTCGTAAAACGGTGCTTTCAAAGTGTTGATGAAAAGAACGGTTATCTCCGTTTTTATTAGTTGGGGTTCCACTTGGGCTGAGACATCCCTCCATCTCTGCGCATACTGTCTAAAAGTTTCTGACGGCTTTTTCTCCATCATTTGCAAAGTCATCCGGTCTGGCACCATATCCGATACATGCTTGTATTGCTCACAGAATGCTGACGCCAAGTCCTTCCAAGATCGGATCCTTTCCCTACTAAGCTGGTTGTACCACCGAAGAGCCGATCCTACTAGACTATCCTGAAAACAATGTATGAGTAGCTGGTCTTCATTCACGTAACCAGTCATTTTTCGGCAAAACATCACAAGATGCGCCTTTGGGCATCTCGTGCCATCGTATTTTTCGAAATCAGGCACCTTGAACTTCGGAGGCAGAACTAGATCGGGCACCAAACTGAGCTCTTTGGCACTTAATGCAGAGAAGGCTTCAGTACCCTCTATTGCTTTGAGTCTTTCCTCTAAGCTCCTATACTTCTCTTGAGCCTCAGGATCGTCCGTTCTCAACCTGGCTAGTTCCGCTGGATCGTCCGAATCTGGAATAATTGGATTGGCAGGATTAGCCTCAGAATTTGATATGAATATTCCTTGCCCTAAATGAGTATGTGGCACCGGCCGTTGCTCTTGTAATTCCTTTTGAATTCTCTCCATCCTTTCAATCCTTCTATTGAATTCGGCCTCCATTACTCTAGTTTGTCAGCGCGTTCTATACGAATGACGTGGTTCTAGTCTTGTGGTATTGCAACTGCGAATTGTATGTTTTAACCTCAGCGAACGAGTATGGGATATGCAATGAATGAATGGATGCATGAATGAATGCATGAATGTCAAATGAATGTCAGTCATGAATGAATATGCAAAAATTTGGTGTTAATTTCAAGATAGCCCCTATTTAGGCATTTCCTTAATCAAAGGAGTCTATTACACAACGTTTCGGTCACTCGTATAATTGAATCCTCCATTAGAAACCCATTTTTGGCAACCAATCTCTAATCAACACCTTCCTAACAAGATGCCTTCGATGCATGATGAAAAATAGAAATACAGACAGACGACCTTGGTTAGCGCAACACATATAAACAAAGAAAAACTGTGGAAAATCTAACAAATTAAGCTACTTGGTCCAGTGAACTCGATTCCCTTGCTTAGAAAGCACAAATGTAAAAGAAATAGAAGGTAAGATGTGCTTTTCCTGTGTACTTATTTCGGTGACTACTAAACGAACGGAGGTTCGGCATGGCTCTAGTTGGGTGGCTCGTATGGTTCACTATATGCGGTTTTGGTTCTAGATGGGTACTCGAATCGTCTACACTGTCAACTACTAAAATTAGTACAGAGCCTCGGTCATGGCCCATCATAGGCTTACGAGATCAATTCGAGGGATTACATTTACTTATGCCTATGCAGAGGGACAAGTTAACTCACGAAAGCATAAGTCATATGTAACCCGAAAGTATTCACTAGCCTGTGCGGAGGAACGAGTTAACTCACGAAGGCGTAGCGTTTACTTTCACTTAACAGGGACGGAGCCCGGGTATAGAGCTCATGCTATGCAACAAAAATGCACGTGCACGGTGTGTGGGGAGAAACTTGCAAACCTTTACGTTTTATTTAAAAAACTAAACCAAAACTAAAATCACAAAAATTTAAAGCTGAAAAACAACCGGATAAAACAAGTTAGAATATATATAACACGATGCAAATGCATGATTTTTTTGAAAACAAAAAATTTGAGGATCACGACTAAATGTTAATTTGAACAAGGAACTTTGAAAATTTTGACAACGCGAGTTTAATTCGACTCGACTCTCAAAAAGCGTCCCCAGTGGAGTCGCCAGCTGTAGCGACGTAAAATTTTTTTTAGTTTCGCTTGGTCACTAATTGTGGCGATTTATTAAGCATTTGAAAACCAACTTTCGATTTTATTAGCAAAGAGAGTCGCCACCGATCCTTTTTTATAGGTGTGATCGGACACCTAATAAAATTATTTTAAAACAAAAAGAAGGCCAAATTTAGGTCTACGTGAAAGTCCAGAGAAAAATTGGGGTTCGAGAGTCAGTTACGCTCGAGGAAGGTATTAGCACCCTCGCGACGCCCAAAATTGGTATCTCATAAACATGTGTTGACTTGATTTTCAAAAATACGAGTTCAATATAATATTTAATCGTGATCCGATTGAAAAATGAGAATTTTTAGTTTTCGATTTTTTTTAGAAACGGTGTCTCGTTTTTTAACACAAGCCGACGAATTTCACCCAACATAGCGATGAAATTGATGGCTTAATATTAAATCGGTACATTGTCTTATTTTTGAAATTAATTAAAACATGAGAAAAAATATTCCTAAAGTGAGAAATTAAAAATAGATAAAGGACGCAAAAAAATGATATCATTAATGAAAAATATTAACATGGAATACTAGATATTAGAATAACAATAATAATGATATTTACAAAATAAAAATAAAAACAAATCATGTACTAATAATAAAATAGGAAAAATGATATATTTGGTAATAATAATATAAAATAATAATATGTACAAAAAATATACATATATATATAGGCATATAATAAAAGTATGTAATAATAATAATATCTACAATAAAAGAAAATATTAGGAAACGTACATAAAGAATATATATATATAGCTAAATATAATATAATAATAACAATATATAAAAATAATAGTGATAACAATATTACATATATAACATGATTAATATTTAAAGCTGAATTAAATAGCAAAATAATATGAAATCCAAGGTGAATACGAAAAATAAATGAAAAAGGACCAAAATTGGATTAAAATCAAAACTTTAGGGCTAATTTTTTTAAAAATATAAAGGAGAAAGGACCTATTAGAGCGTGCATAAAACTGTGGGGGACCAAAAACACAATTAATCCTCCCCTCAAAACATAACATAGCAAGAGGGACTAAATCGCAAAGCACTACATACTTTAAGGCCAATTTTTGACCAAAAAAATCATTTTGAAGAGAGAAAGAAAAAAAAGGGAGAAAGAAGAGAGAAGAGAGGGGGGAAAGGAAATCCAGTGGGGGCCGGTCACCGGCCGATCGTCGGTCGCCGCCCGTCGCCGGCCACTGCCTACGGTGGCCGGAAAAGGTAAAAAAAAATTTCTTAACAATATATGTATATATAAAGAAAGAAAAAAAACAACACAAAAAAAGAAAGGAAAAAGATTCGAAAGAAGAGGAAAAAAAGAAAAAATGCAACCTTTTTATTGATGTTTCTTTTGTGTTCAAAATTTGAAGGGATTTTTGTGTTTGTCTCCTTTTTCAATCTTTGTAAAATCCCCCCATTCCCTTACATGATTTTTGAATGGCTTTTTATAGCCATCTTTTACATGATTTTCTATTATTTCTTTTTCTATTTTGTAGGTGGTGGTGGTAGACAATGGATATCAAAAATGGGAGGAAAAATGGGGCAAGTGGGAAAGTGGCTAGGTGGCTAGGGTTTCTTGGTTTTTTTTTTGGGGTTAGGTTTTTCTTTTTTCTTTTTTTTTGGGTTAGGTTTTTTTGGGGGGGGCTTAATGGGCTTTTGAATTGGGTTTAATATTTGGGCTTTGTAATGGGTTTGGGTAGATGTAAATGGGTTATGGGTTAAGAGTTTTAGTGGGTTTAGAGGTTTGGTTGGGTTTTGATGAAATCGGGCCCGTGCAATTTGGGCTTCTACATTACTGTTAACTGAGCAGCAAGGCTGCAACTGTGGAATGTTGGGCTGGGTGGGTTGAGCTATTCCCCACATGGAGTGTAGGGCTGGTACGGGTGGAGTGTAGTGGTTGGTGGGTTGAGTAGTCTCCCCAAATGGGCTTGCATATGTTATTGATGTTGCATGTATTTTGAAATGGGCCTATGGGCCATACTGTTATCTGAATAAGGGGCTAAGGCCCAGTTTATTGTAATCTGAAAAGGGCTCTGGTCTAGTACCACTGTTACCTGAATGGGCTTAGGCCTAATAGGCTTGAGCTGACTTGGGCTTTGAATGGGTTTTCCTTACACACTGAGTTTCCCCAAACTCACCCCTTCTTTAACCTTGCAGGTGAGCCTTGATGTGTGTGACTTGGAGCCGGAGGGGATTCAGAGTGGCCATGATGAATACTTTTGGGTTTGAAAAAGAGACTGGTTTTCTTAAATTATTTTTAATTACTATTTAATTTTTGGGTTGTAAAAAGGCCATTTTAACTTTATTTTCTTCTTTGATTTTCTGGGATTATATTATTTTAAATAACTTTAAATTGATGGATACTAATTCAAATAGGCTAGACTTAGGGCGTGATTTCAAAACGATACTGGTTTTTTTAAATAACACGGCGTCACGAATATTCGATTTACCAAAGATAATCACTCAAAGAAATTTCAACTTGTTATAACCAAGTGTGGCAATGGATGTGGGCATGTCTAGGATTGGATCCAATCGGAGAGCTTGGTACTTAAGCAGCCTTCATGGCTCACCTCCTCTGTTATGGATACCTACCTGGTGCCCAGCTTCCATTCACTTTAACCTATAATGAAATTATCTTTTAAAACACTAAGTAGGTTTTTCTAGATCAACAATATAAAATATTTTGAACGCTTCGATGTGGCATGTCAGATCCGGCCATAACATCTGGGCCGGGTTTGGGGTGCTACAATTTTTATTCATTTAAATTATACAATTCAATTGAAGTTGGATTTTTAAATTTTGGTGTCGGATTTATGTCGGCTTATTCCGAAGGCTCTGAATCATGAAGACCTTCAAGGCTAATGGACTTGGTAGATATATGAAAGTAGAATATATAATTTTTGTAGTTAATTTTTAATTCATGTTATTCAATTTACAAAATCAAATTTTATTAGATTACTTTTCCTATTTATCAAGATAGCCTAATATTCCATATCTGCTTCATTGGGTCACCCAGGCTTCAAATAGACAGACTTCTCCATCAATTCTTTGAATTGAATCATTACTCGTGAGTTAAATGAGCCCCATTTATCCGATAGACCTCTATGGAATGCATTTTGTGCAATGATCATAGGCTTTGCATCTTGGCCCATGACATTAGTATGAGGTAAAATATATTTTAAGAATCATTTGCTCATAGAGAAACCAATCATAGATGTCAAAATAAAAGACACCAACATCTAACTTTGACTTAAACTATTCAAAGAGTTATAGTATAGACTATTGTCCAAAGATGTATTTAAATATCTATTTTAATTATATCTTAATTATATTATAGTTTTCTTTAACATTGAGCCATACTTATTTGGGACCCAACTTGATTTATTGATAAAAAATATTCTTATTTAAATTAATTATGAAATATAAAACATAAAAATAAAAATACTCAATTTGTAATATTTTTAATTCTTTTAATAAAGAAAATGGTCTTCAAACTTAATTAAAGTAGGGCCAAATCGACCTTCGAACCGTAGTATAGCCCATAAATTTCAATCTTGTCGCCTCCTCCCCAATATTATCATATATGATATCAAGATTATATATATAACTTTCCCCCCAAAAAAATTAACTTTCAAATATTAATTCATATTAAAAATTCTTATTCTCAAATAAAATTGCATGATACCTTTAAAAATTGAAAAGAAAATAGATGGCCAATAAATATACCTTGTCGAAATCATTTTTTTTGAAATGGGAATCAACATTGTTTGAAACCGAAGATTAAAACGGGAGTCGCCACCGATCTTTATTAGGTGTGATCGGATCACCCTTGTTTTAATAAAATATTTTAATTTACTAAAATGGTGTTTTTGGTCTAAGAAACTCGAGAGAACAGGTTCGGGAGTCGGTTACGTGCGAGGAAGGATTAGCACCCTCGTCATGCCCAAAATTGGTACCGAATTGATTAGTTAGTGTCTTAATGTCGAAAGTTGAAAATTGAGAATAGATTTAAAATACGATCCTTTTTTACTAACATGAACTCTCATCATCTCGAGATATCGGAGTATCACATCCCGTAAGTTAGGACACGATACCATGAACTCTCGAGCACAAGTTTGTCTTTAATTTTAATTGGAATTCCGTATATTTTGAAACTCAAAAGGATATTTGGCTATTTAGAATCAACGAGAAAACTGAAACCCCGTAAGTTAAGGCACAATTCCTCGATGTTCCAAAACGCAAAATATTGCCTTATTTAGAAAATTTTCTTTTTGAAATATAGCGAGTGTAATGTTTAATAAAGTACGTTATTCGTTTGGATTAAAAAAATAATTTATTGGATGAATGTAACGAGGTTTAATTCATGGGGCGATGATATGAAATAAGAGTATAGTGCGACATGGAATGATGATACATGAATAAAAATATTACACAAGTGAATGACAATAATATGAAAATACAAATAAACGAATCATAGTACATGCAATGGCAATAATCTCACAACATGCATCATTTAAATACTAACATTCATAAGCAAAGACCAATGAATTAAATAATATATATAACAATTTTTTTAAAAAAATATAAAGCAAATTAAAATAAATAAAATGTAAAAAACAATTTAAAATGATAATAAACGAATTTAAAATAAATAATGTGAAAAATAAATTTAATATCAACAATGTACAAAACAATTTAAAAATAGAGTATATGTAAAAGAAATTTTAAAATAGGTAATATACAAGACATCAAAAAAATAACTAGTATATATATAAAAAAAATAGATATAACAATTTGAAATTGATAATATATAAAAAATTTTAAAGTAAATAATAAAATGATTTAAAATGAATAATGAGTTTAAAATAAATAATGTAAAAGAATTTTAAAATCTATATTATACAAAGCAAATTTAAAAAAGGATTTATATGAGTAATTTTAAAATAGATAATATATATACATACATAAAAGTGTAAAATAAATAATATATATAAAATCTAAAGTAAATAACAATAAAACGATTTTTAAATAAATAAAAAGAGTTTAACATAAGATATATAAAACAATTTTAAAATAAATAATATATAAGTCAATTTTAAAAATAATAAATAAGAATCTAAAGTAAAAGAGATTTAAAGAAATAATATACAAAATAGTTTTTTTTAATAATATGTATAAAAACGATTTGAAATGCTATATAGATAATATGTGAAAAGAGCCAAAATATATATAATATATACAAAACAGTTTAGAATACATAATGTAAAAGAAGAAATTTGAAACGAATAATAATACAATTTTAAATAATCAACATATTAAAACAAGTTAAGATAAATAATACACATAAACAATCTAATGTAAACAGCCTATAAAATATTTAAAATAACATATTAATAAAACATTTTAAAATAAATAAATAAATAAATGAAATAAAGGATTCAGGACATGATTGAAAATAGATCAGAATTTGAGGTATAGACCATGGATAACAGAAAGCTACCAGGGACCTCAATAAAACGCGCCTAAATTCGTGAGGACGAAATGGGACAATATCCCAAGCCCAAATGCGCTGCGTTTCAATTGTCCAGGCCAGGGATTGAATTGGAAATGAAATAAAATAATAGGGCAAGATTTTAAAAAAAAAGAAAATTGCAAAATGGGACTAAATATAGGGACAGAAAAGGGGGAGGGACCAACGTGGATATTTTCCCAATTAAAGGAAACACGAGGACCCCCTGGAGCGGGTCGGGTCACGCGCGAGTGGTCCCAAAACGGTGTCGTTTCGGCACCTGGACCCCCACCCCAAAACGGTGTCATTTTGTAAATGTATAAAAGGCCCAATTTTTTTGTTATTTTCATTTTGGCCCTAGAATTTTAAAGAAAAAAAACAGAGAGCCTTTTCTTGCTCTTTCTCCCTCTCCTTTTGTCTCTGATGGTTGGGTTCACCGTCTGACCGCCGCACCACCACCGTGTTTGGTGGCCGGCAATGCACGAAATGGGCCATTTAGCCCTGGTTTAAGATGTTTAAAGGCTCAGCCTTCTCAATCTCGAAAAAAAATAGAGAAAGGCCCCATTTTTCCCTTTTGTAATCGACTACGGCGACGGAGAGGAGGACTCCGATGACGCGGCCATGGGGTGATTCAGGTAAGTTTCTACTCTCCTTTTATTATTTGTTATTTGAAATAGATTTACAAATAAAAATAAAGAAGAAACAGGAAATCGAAAGGCGAAAAAAAGAAAATCGAATCAACCTTTGCTTTTTGCTTCTATTCTGCTTTTTTGATTTTTTAACGTGTGTAAAAAATATATAAAGGGAGAATTTCGGCTTTTAAAGCCGTTTACAAGACGATTCAATGCTATTCTTTTTGTCATTTTTGCTTGTCCCTGTTGTCTTTACTTCTTCTGCAGGTGTCAAAGGCGTGGAAGGCCGGTGGTTGGCTCGTGAAAAGGCGAGGCGGCGCGCGTGGTGGCCAAGGCTGAGGGGGTAGTGGCGGCTGAAAACTTTGGTGGTTAGGGTTGCTGAAGTGTTTTGTGTAGTTTGGCTAGTTGGGCTTTTGGGTTTCTAAGATTTTAGGTCTGAAATGCGTTTAGGTTTGGGCTAGTTTGGTTTTGTAAATGAACATTTATTTTGGGACTTTTATTTTAGTTTGTTTCGGATTATTTTTGTTTTATTAGCCTAGGCCAAAATTGGTTATTACAGACCTTTTTTAATCTTAACCTAATTTGTCCAAGTTAAAATTATATGCTATTCGTTTTTTTTGTCACCCAACTATAAACTTTTTAAATTGGTTATCTAACTAATTAGGATTATTATTTTTGTCTATTTTCGTTAAATGTCATTTTGTGTCTGATAAGAGGGTGACGTAGGAGTTAAAAAATCAGTATAATAACAAATTTAGCCTTCAATTTTTACATATTATACTAATTTAACTATAATTTTTTTGAAAAATAACTCTCAAAATTTATAAATGGTCTTAATTAGATCTTAATTCTAAAAATTTCAAAAAATATATAAAAATGCATAAACATTTTTAAAATATATTAGAATCCCAATGAGGGAGTTGTAAATACTTTAGACTGATTTTTATCATCACAACTCCCTCACTGGTATTTTTATATATATTTTAAATTTATTATATATTTTAAAATTTTTATTTTTTTAATTTTTTTATAATTAGGATCAAATTGAGATCATTTGTAAAGTTTGAGGGTTAATTTTATTTAAAATTATGACTAAATCAATATAATATGTAAAAGTTGAGGGCTAAATTTATTATTATACCTATTTTTAACTGCCACATCACCCGTCAAGCACTTAATGGCACTCCACGAAAATGGACCCCCCCAAAAAATTAATCTCGATTAGTTGAATGACTAATTTAAAGAATTCATAGTTAGATGACAAACAAAAAAAGAGCCCATAGTTGAGTTCCCTATTGTGTAGTTTAACCTTTTTAACTATGTTATTTGGAAGAGTTTAAATTAAAAGAAAATTAAAAATAACTATAAAAGTAAGGCAAAATAACAAATGCTATTTTAGCAAAGGTTGGTTGAAGATGGACAAACTTTATCATTTTATCATTAGATCCAACAACGAAGAATCAATAAGTGACATATGAATTTTATGCTTTCATTTGCCTGGAATCTTAAAATGAGTATTTGCCTTTTTATAATCTACTATCGTTACCTAGGTTGGTTGCAGACAGAATAGAAAAAGAAAAAGAAATGGACTCATGCAATAGCTCATCATCAACAACATGCAACAGTGAACTTTACCATGTCTGAAACCTTCAAATTTAAAGGGAAAGCTTTGCTTTCGCTAGCAATATTTTCTGCTCTTGTCGTAGCATTAGTCATACTCAAATGAATGAAATGCTGCCAAAATAATACTAATGTCGAGCATGCTGGTGAGGGAAACCCTAATGTTGCTGTTGCAGCCTAACTTCTCTGTAAGTAACTTTTTGTTTTCCTTCTTTACTAAAGTTGGATGCGTAGATATCTATAATATTTTCCTGCACCTTCACCTTAGCCTTTATAGATTATACTAGACAATTTGAAACTTATTATGAGATGGGATGAGGGGGACCTAGTGGAATCGAGACTTGTAGTAGTTGTAGCATAGGGTGGAGATGGTGAGGGAGATCGTGAAAGTAGTGCCTGGACATGAAGGTGGAGACTTGCAGTAGGTGTAGCATGGGTGGAGGTTGTGAGAGAGATCCATCGATTAGCTCTCAAGTAGCCTATTCATCCGTGAAAGCTTGCGTCAAAGAAGTAGCGTTAGAATAGGGGAGAATCCCGAGGGCTACATGAATTGACCTTTGTCTTCCTTCAAACACCTACATATCTTAGTAGTTTACTTTAAAAAATAGTTAAAATTCTATTTTGACCCTCGAAACTTTATCATTTTATGATTTTACATATGAATTCTTAGCTTAGCCCTGTACGTTGCAGTTGAAAATTTTGAACTTAACCAATGAAACTCATCTCTGGATGTTGCTTTTGTTGTCTATTGATATTCGGCCTCTATTAGTTTATCCAACATGCAAAATCTTTCCACATTTATTGTTGGAAGCTCGACGAGCCTAACATGCCTACTACATAGGACCTATGACCTATACTTAGTGTTACACAAATTCTCTAAAGTCAGTTAACCTTTTATTTTCTAAATTTTTTGTGTATTATAATACTCAGGTGGCAGAGTCGACCATATATTAAAGCCAACCCAAGTGCACTAAGTGCTTAGAAACCTAAGGCTTAACTGAGACTTACAATTACAAGAATATTAATACATAATACAATTACAATATGACACACACTTACCTTACTACTCTTCTCTACCTCTACCTCTACCTCTACCTCTCACGCTCTCCTGCTTATAACTCTCTCTTACATCATCACAAGAATGAAAGCTCCCACCCCTATTTGTAGAGTATAGTGGCCGTTGGATTGTTGACACATGACAACATCCTTGCCATTGATTTTACAAATATCTAATAACTAGAATGTTCATCTATGATATCTAGTCTTGTAGATAATATCCTATTTCTTTATTTTATATTCTAGAATATCCCTAAGGAAATGTAGTTTAAAGGATAAATTTAGATTTTATATAGACTTTCAACATTTATGCTTGGGGTTTACAAGTATATAGGATTAGAACCTTTAAAAAACAACCTCTGACCATCTAAAGGATATGAGTAGGACTAAATAATTGTTAGATTTCAAGTTCTTGCAACCAAGTGTGTTTAGTTTATGCAAAATCTAATGGTTGTATTAAATACTCATGTCTAGAATTTAGGTTCAACATGTATTAAAGTATAACATGAAACTATGTGGTATGATCCTCCATATATATAAATAATTATACCCACTAGATATTGTTCATCTTGTTTGAAATGTGTTCCTAATTCTCTGCTACCTAGAGTTGTTCCTAATAAAAATTTTTGCTTCATTGCTTTGCATCAAATATGAACACAATTTGCCCAATAAAAAATATGTAATAGTCTTTATTAGAGTCTAAGATGTTTGCTTTCATTTTCTTTAATGTCAATAATTTGTTGAATTTCAGTGTGTTTATTTTGAGTACCATGTATTTTCTCTTTATATACTTTTGTCATTATGCTTTTATTTGGATTGTATTTTTATGAAATAACTATTTTCTTTTCTCTGTTACATTTTTAATTATCCTCTTTACATGCTCCACCAGTATTTTTTTAACACATGGACTATGAATTGTGAGTATATTAACAGAAGTGACTTTCTACTTCAATTTATGTGTTCTTGGCTTGAAAACTTTGAGACTTTGGATTTATGGACAAACAATTGATTTTCAAAGAATCAATTCATGTTAGAGGTAATTTTCCATTACATGATGAACAAATACAAGTTTTTAACCAATGATTCAAACATTGCTTCTGCCATTTTCGTCTAGTTTAGATATTTTGTCATTATCTATAGGGATTCAATACATGAATGAGAGAATTCGATATTATGTAGGTTTAGATCTTGGTTTTCAGCTTATTGGTTGGGATTTCAAGAGAAAATTCGGTAGGAAATCCAATTGGAGAAGCAAGTTTAGACTTCTACAAGTCTAAGAGCATGTCGATGTTAACAATCAAATTAGGGATCCAAAAAAAAAACATTATTGTTCCATCCTTCAACCTATGATCAAGTTCTTCAATGGCAAAATTTGATGAGAACCCAAATCAGGCCATACTTTTGCTCTTTCGTAGGTACCTCAAGAACCTGACATAAAGATTCAACAAGGAATAACCGCGATTGTTGAGTATTAAGGAATGTTGAAAAACTGTTGGTAATTAGATTTGTTAGTAGTAGTTGGAATTAGTTAAGTCAGTTAATAGCATGGTTTGTACGGTTATGTGTTGTATAAAAACGTTACTCTGAAGACTGAAAGAAATACAAGTTCAGTCTTTTTTCTTGACACTCTTGGTATTCATTGTAAACTCAAACATTGAGCTTCAAACAAGCTCTACAAATTATGGGATAAAGTTAACTGCACCCATTTTTCTTAATTTACTCACAATTCATAACCACGTGCTAGAAGAATACTGGTGAGGCATTATTAGAGAATGGAAACGGTTGTTGGAGTTAAGATAGTTAGCAGTTAGAAATCTTGGTAGTTATGATTGTTAACAGTTAGTTGACAATACTTTGTATTATAAATACTATGCTTTGTATTCTGGAAAGGCATCTCTCAATTTTGATTAATAAGATTGATTTCTTGGTATAATCCATAGTTCTCATCAAGCATGTAATGAGGGCAGAGGAATTTTGTTCATACAATGACTGGCATAATATATGTTAAAAACAATTTTCTTTAGAAGTTGAAGTAGGGAACATTTGTGATTTTGCCTTACTTTTATAGTTATTTTTATTTTTAGAATAACATAGTTAAAAAGGGTAAACTACACTCACTCAACTATGGACTTTTTCTCTTAGATTGAAATATTTTAAGAGAAATAAAATGAGTTACTAGGATTTTTACAAGAGGATTCACTTTTTCATTTTTCTTTCGGAGCCAAAATCCCCTACTCCCAATCTCTCATTGTATCCGTGTTTGATTTTTCCAACCTTCAAAAGAAACCTACATGCATCTAAGTGTATTATCAGTATAACAACCCAATTTTTAGTGGTGCCAAAAACGGTGGTTTTAGAACTCTGTTCTCCGATGATCGAGCCTATAAATATTATTAATTAATATTTACGAGTTAATTATAGTATTATATTGAACTTTGGTTTGACGAATTTGTTAATTGGATAGTTAGTTAAGGTACAAGTCTAACGACCCTAAAATCAGTAGTGTTGGAAAATGAGATATCGGGACCTCGTTTTCATAAACTGAGCTTGTAAATATTTTTATTAAATATTTACAGAGTTACTGTATAGGTGAATTGAATTTTAGATTGATAATTTTGTCAAATTAGTGACTATATAAGGTATAAGGACTAGTTTGTAAAAACCGTAAGAATTAATCGTTATTGATTTTTATTTATTAAAAGGGATAAATATTATTAAACCAAAGATTTAAATGACAAATAAGCCATAATAAATAGACATGCACAGTTGGTGGTGTCTTTTGCTAATGATGGCTATTAAATTTCTAATTAAATAATTATTAAAGTATGTTAAAATGATAAAACGAATAAAAATTTAAACATCATCATCTTTTATCATCTTCCACCACCAAAAATCGCAAGCAAAAGAACCAAAAACTCCATTTTGGAGCTTCAACAATCGGCTTTGCACGGTAAGGTTTCAAGATTTGTTTCTCGTAAATTTTATGTTTTTGAGATTGTTGTAACTCGATTTAGCTAACCCGTATGTTATTTTTAAAATTTTTAAAGTTTTTAAATGTTATTATTGATTAGTGCTTGAAGCTATTGATGTTAATTTGTTAAATTTTGAGCTTAGAAATGAAAAATGACTAGTTTGTCAAGTTTAAATGCTAGTTTTTGAATATAGGAACTAAAGTGTAAATATTTTGAAATTGGTATGAATTTTTTGTAATTATAGATATTAGAAGGTTGTAGAAGGATGAAATTGAAATCGGATTGAAAAATGAAGTTCAATTGTGAAAGTTATAGTTGTTTCGGTTTTAAGGATTAAATTGAACAAAATACAAAATTTTAGGGAACATTCAAAAATTGAAATTAAACTGTCATAAGCATATAACATACTGATATTAAGTATTTGGAATTGATAATTGAAATGATTATTATATATCGGGATTTGGACCAAACCATAGCTAATTGCGGAAAAGGTGAATTAGCGGATTAATCCTCGACATTTCGTTAATTGCTGATTTTTTTCAGGTAAGTTCATATAGAACTTACTTTATTAATTCTAGTTATGTTTGTATTATATCGTTCTGCTTTTTGGTTTGAATTGTTTTATAAATATTTTCTTTTGGCATCAAAGGGACTAAATCATAAATATGTAATAAAAAAATAATATGTATAGATACATGATTTTGATTGAATTTTGAATTGATATGTGATTGTATCGTATGTACATAGTGATGTTACAAGGTATAAATGTTTATAGATTGCTACATGAAATATAAAAAAAGGTGTGTGCACAGTTACAAGGTTTGAAACGATATAGAAATGGATATGATGTATTGGATGATATGTACACGATGATATTACACGGTTAAATGTATATGGATTGCCATTTGAAATATGATAAGTATATATACCACTACAGGGATTGAATTGGTACGAATTTGATAATAGGCTTGTGTAAACTCAGTGAATGATTTAAATACGAATGACATGCCGTTAGAGTTCAAAAGATATTGGGTGTTTGTCAGGGATTTCTTTATCGATATTTGAGATCTAACATGTGTTGCAGGTTCTTGACGACTTGAGTGAGCAGCATCGAATAAAGTTAGCATAACTATCTTGACCTACAACTTGTGAGAGCAAACCCAGATGATATAGACCAGATACTGGTTAGGGATTTAGTTATCAATGGTTGACATCTGGTAGTTATTGAGGATTCTCGATGACTTGAGTGAGTAGCATTGAATAACATTTATGTTTAATGAATTGGTAAGCCATTTTAAGTCTGTTTCTTGTAATTTTTATGTTTTTGAGGTCCCGATAGCCTAATTTAGGTAGCCTGTTCGATCAATTTGTAAAATTGTTAAAATGTCTAAAAGTTTCCATTGATGAATGCTTGATGAAATTGACGTTAATTTGTTAAAATTTGAGCTTAGATATGAAAAGGGACTAGTTTGTAAAGTTAATTATTTGTTTTGTCAAAAAAGGACTAAATTATAAAAATTGAAAATAGTGGTGCAAAATTTCTATGATAATAGATAGTAGAGTGTCATGGAAGGATTTAATTGGAATTAGATTGTAAAATGATGCTTAAATTTGAAAGATATGACTATTACAATTTTAGGGACTAAATTGAATAAAATGCAAAACTTTAGGAGAAGTTTGAAAAATGAGAATAAATTGATATATTTTTATAATAGGCTGTTAAAAGATGTTTTTAATTGATAATTTAATTGAATTATGATATAGGTCGGGATTTAAACTAATTAGAGGATAATAGCGAAAAAGGAAAAATTATGAATTAATCCCTAACACCTTATCGGTTACTGTTTTTTCTAGTAAGTTAATATGGTGTTATTATGCTTTGATCCTTATGTATATTATATTGTGAATATTTATATGTAAATTCTAGTGAATCTTGAATTATTTGTAATTTAGTACTAAAAGGTGAGATTGAGATTAAATTGAAAACGAATAAACATGACTTACATAATGGAAACCACCCTGATAAAGCCTCGTAAGTGTTTTCGTACACATGGTTCTAGGTTGATTTTTGATGATTCCAAGATCCAGAAATTGTTGCGGATTCGAAGATACATTTGACATAGGTTTAGCTCGAACAAGTAATCTGATGTCTTTTTATAGGTTTTGCCTGGACGAGTAACCTTACATGTATATACAGCCCAGACCAAGCTATTTGATGTGTTGATATAAAGGTTTAGTCCGGATGGGTAACCTGACACGAATATATGTTCTGCTAGGACGAGAAACAGATGTGGTTAATTACCGATGATTACTGAGATTCAACATTTGTTGCAGACTCGAAGATACATGTGACACAGGTTTAGCTCGAATGAGTAACTTGATGTCGTTTTAAAGGTTTAGCTCAGACGAGTAACCTGACATGTATATTTACAGCTTTGGTCAGGCCATTTGATGTGTCTATAAAAGGTTTAACCCAGATGGGCAACCTGATACGAACGAATATGTTTAGCTTGGATGAGCATCAGATGTGATTAGTATCAGTGTATTCGAGTTCTTTTATGGTGTTTCATCGGGTAACTTACAAGACGTGAAATGTGGAATTGAATAGCCTATTTATAGGCTAAAAATCGACAACTTCTCTACGTAGTTTTGATGAAATAGAACTCTCAATTATAATTTTGATTTATCTCTTGAATTATCTCCAATAATTATCTCATAATAAATTCTTATTAGCCAAGATAAATAAACAACTTAAGCACCAAATGAATAACTTAGAGAATAAGGATAAACCTGATATGATAAGGCATGTCGATCTCTAGGTTCTTCAATCAACCAAGTTTGATCACCATGGTTTAGCATGAGGTCAAATGAGGTCAAAATAAAAAAAAAGGCCAACATCTAACTTGACTTAAGCTATCCAAAGATTTATTGTACAGATTACTATTCAAAGATCTATCTAAATATTTGTTTGAACATCAGATTGAAAAAGTAGTTCAACAAATTTTTGAACATGAATTGAAACATTAGCAATGAAACTGTTGAAATTCTAATGCTTCTTTTGTGTTTTACATAAAATTCAATCTTGTCCACCTCCTCCCCAATATTATTATAAATGATATCAAGATTATATACAGGGGCAAAGCCAGAACAATCTTTTAGGGGGGCCGAATGAAATTTTAATTTTTTTATAGTCTATATCTTTATAATTTTTAAAAGATTAAATTGAATTTTTATAATTTTAGGGAGGACAAAATACAATTTTAAATTTACTAATTTAAAATTTTAAAAAAAAATTAAAGGTTTAAATAACAATTTTACCTTTTTAGAGGTGAGCCGGGGCCCATGCTAGCCCCCCTTTAAATTCGCCACTGATTATATATATAACTTCCATAAAAGAAACTAAAACCTTTTAACTTTCAAATATTAATTCATATTAAAATTTTCTTATTCTCAAAACTAAAATAGCATTTTAGTTAGGGTAAACTATACAGGTCATCCAATTATGAATTTGTTTTTTTAGTTATGTAATTATAATTTTTTTTAAAAATAGTTATCCAATTAATTAAAATTATTTTTTATTTTCTATTTTTATTAAGTACCATTTAATATAAAAAAAACTAACTATAAAAATAAGGCAAAATCACAAATACTATTTTAGCATAATTTGTTTTTAATTCTTATTAATGTTCCCATGAAATTGAAAGTGACATAAAATTATAATGTTCCCTTGAAATTGAAAGTGAACGTAAAATGACAATGGCATTATAAAAAGGCAAAAACTCATTTTAAGATTTAAGAGCAAAAATCTCCACGGTCCCTCAAACTCTAACCACAACACACGTGGGCCCCCAAATCAGCCTCCCCCCAAGAAAAAAAGTATGGAAGCAGGCAATCGTTATACGTAACTATAATGATATGGAAAAACGCCTACTCCGCACAGAGTCAATATGCTTCCTGAAACTTGGAATAATCACATTTTTGACATTCAAGAAAAGTAATTGAACAAATGTGTTCATATTTGATGCAAGGCAATGAAGCAAAAGATTTTATTAAAAATAACTCGAGTTACCAAAAAATTAGGAATGCATTGCAAACGAGATGAACAATTTCTAGTAGATATAATTAATTATATATATGGAGGATCATACAACATAGTTTCATGTTATACTTTAATACATATGTTGAACCTGAATTCTAGACATGAATATTTATATACAAGCATCAGATTTATTAGCCAATGAGATGTTTGGGTATTGATAGCAAGAAGAAAGGAAAAAGGAGACAATTCAATGAAACAATAGCATATAATTTTTTAATCAAAGAAAAAAATTAAAAGAAAGGGTGTCATGTGACGATGCACGTGACAAGTAATGTGCCAATGACTATTTGACCAAAAGGGTAGATGATGGGCGGGTCCTAGTAGACGTTGCTATCTTGTCTATCTCACTGAGTTTCGAGATTGGAATCCTCAGCTCAGTAGCAAGAACTGCAACTTTCATACTTCCACAAAAAGGCAAAGGGCAAATCAGCCATTTTAGCTCAATTAGATGTTTGGGTATTGATAGCAAGAAGAAAGGAAAAAGGAGACAATTCAATGAAACAATAGCATATAAATTTTTAATCAAAGAAAAAAAAATTAAAAGAAAGGGTGTCATGTGACGATGCACCTGACAAGTTAATGTGCCAATGACTATTTGACCAAAAGGGTAGATGATGGGCGGGCCCTAGTAGACGTTGCTATCTTGTCTATCTCACTAAGTTTCGAGATTGGAATCCTCAGCTCAGTAGCAAGAACTGCAACTTTCATACTTCCACAAAAAGGCAAAGGGCAAATCAGCCATTTTATAATATTCCTCCCACTGATTCGTTGTCAAACTCTAACCCAAGACACGTAGCTCACGAATCAGCCATTTTAGCTCTGCTTCTTGGGAGGTGACTAGCCCCCTCAAGCATTGGTTGTTCCTCATTTGGCCTATACTGCATAACAAAACCTCGTTTAGCCTACCTTGAACCAATTAAATATGGAGGGATACAGATACAGTAGTCCATCATCATCACCAGAAATAGATTTTACTCTGAAAGAAACCATTAAATATAGGGGGAAACCTTTGGTTCTGCTAACCCTATTTGTTGTTGCCCTGGTTTTAATCATATGCAGCTGCAGGTGTATCAAACGTCGTGTACATGGTAGTAACGTCGATGGCCATGGCAATGGAAACGCTCCGGGTATCGAGTTGTCTGTTCCTGTCTAACTTCTCGGTAAGTTTTTTTTTTCTATCAAGTTAAAAACATGTAGATTAATTATTTAAAAGCACTGTTAACCTTTGACATGGTGAAGGGGGTGGTAAGACTGATAATAAGAAGGATGAGTTGATGAGGGAGATGGTGAAAGTGGAGACAGGGAGGTGGAGACATGTAGTAGGCGTAAAATGGGGTAGAGGTGGTGAGGATACTAGGGTGGGCAAGAGGAGGGTGGTGTGAAGTCACATGTTGCCTGGAGGACGGTGAAAGTGAATCAGTTCGAAAAGATGGTGAGGGAGAGCTCGAGGGTGGGTGTGAGGAGGGTTGAGACCAGGTGGTTCGAAATCACATGTTGCCTGGAGGACGGTGGAAGTGAATGAGATTGAAGAGATGGTCAGAGAGAGCGTGAGGGTGGGTGTGTGAGGAGGGTTGAGACCGGGTGGTGCGAAATCACATGTTGCCTGGAGTATAGTGAAAGTGAATGAGATCGAAGAGATGGTGAGGGAGAGCGCGAGGGTGGGTGTGAGGAGGTTTGAGACCGGGTGCGCGAATTAGGACTATATCTACACCCATACGGCTGTACTGGATACTTGTTTAACATGGTGAAAGGCTGTACTGGATACTGACAATAAGGAGGAGGAGGTGATGAGGGTGAAAGTAGAGACTTGTAGTAGCGGTAAAATGGGGTGGAGGTGGTGAGAGAGAGCGTAAAGGTGTTAACGGTGTTAGATAATATATATATTAATGGTGTTAGATAACATATATATTACTCACTATGGTGAGAGAGAGCGTAAGGGTGTTAACGGTGTTAGATAATATATATATTAACGGTGTTAGATAACATATATATTACTCACTATGATGTTTAACATGGTGAAAGTAGAGACTTGTAGCAGCGGTAAAATTGGGTGGAGGTGGTGAGAGAGAGCGTAAGGGTGTAAGTGTTGGGAAGAAACCGAACAACCGAAACAAAGCGAAAGCACAACCGGTGTTCTTTCTCTCCTTATAACTCCTGTCAAAAATTATGGCAAGCACAATAGCACAAGATATGTTCTCTAGCAACTTTAATCAACCACAAATCAACTAATGCAACCATAACAAAAAATAAATAGAGACACCGATATTTTTACGTGGAAAACCCCTTTAAATCAAGGGTAAAAAACCACGGGACTTTAGAATCCGATAAAGAGCTCTACTATCATCAAATGTTCAACTACAAGATCACAATATCAAGCCTACAACAAGCATTCAACTCCAACAAGGCTAACAACATGTAATCTTTAGCAAAAGAGAGAAAAATGAGAGAACATCACCAAAAAACGTAGCTGCTGAAAAATGGGTATTTCCGACGCTACAAGACTCGGATGAAAAATCCGACTGTACAAAGTCAAGAACACCTTATCACCTAGCTGCTGTCCAAAAATCAGCTCAATCGAACCACGGATGGACCTTCGATCGAAGAGTTGATCACTGCTGCACCAAGCTTGAAAAACTGATTTTTCTATTCTCTTTCTCTCTATTTTTTTTTAGCTCTCTGCAGAAATTTCTGCCCACTCCCACGTTAATAAGCCAAAAAATTGGCTTTTGACAAAACCAAAAGAAAAGGAAGGCAAAACATTGTGGCAGAAAATATGGGTTTCCCACATAGTGGGACCCATACCCAACAAATCTCCCCCTCCAACTATGTGGGGAATGCCTCCATGCCGGAGGTCAAACAACATGCTTTAAACTTTCCTCTTGGTAAGGCCTTCGTCAACATATCAGCACCATTATCATTAGTGTGTATCTTATCAAGCTCTAACAGCTTAGCTTCAAGAACATCTCGTATCCAATGGTACCTCACATCAATATGCTTAGATCTAGCATGAAAAGTTGAGTTCTTACCAAGATGAATAGCACTCTGGCTATCACAGTACAGGACATACTTCTCCTGAGTAAAACCAAGCTCATGCACAAACTTCTTCATCCAAAGCATCTCCTTACACGCTTCGGTTGCTGCAATGAACTCTGATTCGGTGGTGGACAATGCAACACACTTTTGCAGTCTCGATTGCCATGCCATAGCTCCCCCTGCATAAGTGATTAAGTAACCTGAAGTAGATCTCCTCGAGTCAATGTCTCCGGCCATGTCTGAATCTGTATACCCAACAAGAACAGGTTTCTCATTGCCGAAACAAAGTTTCATGTTGGAAGTGCCACGAAGATATCTCATAATCCACTTCACTGCATTCCAATGCTCTCTGCCTCGATTAGAAAGAAACCGACTAACTGTACCAATGGCATAAGCCAAGTCTGGTCTCGTGCAAACCATTGCGTACATCAAACTACCCACGGCTGAAGAGTAAGGAATTTTCTGCATCTCTTCCTTCTCCTTTTCTGTGGAAGGACTATGCTTAACACTCAATCTAAAGTGCATAGCAAAGGGAGTATTCACCGCTTTAGCTTTGTCCATACTAAACCTTTGAAGTACTTTCTCAATGTACCTCTCTTGTGATAACCATAATTTCTTGGCCTTTCTATCACGTGTCAGTCTTATGCCAAGAATTTGCTTTGCTGGCCCCAAATCCTTCATTGCAAAGGATTTACTCAACTCTTGTTTCAACTTCTCAATTCTAGAAGCATTCTGACCAACAATAAGCATATCATCAACATAGAGCAAAAGAATAATAAAATCATCACCAGAGAATCTCTTAACAAACACACAATGATCAGAAGTAGTCTTCTTGTAGCCTTGCTCCCCCATAACAGACTCAAACTTCTTGTACCATTGCCTTGGAGCTTGCTTCAAACCATACAAGCTCTTCTTCAAT
The DNA here is from genome assembly GCF_007990345.1 of Gossypium hirsutum. NCBI lineage: Eukaryota > Viridiplantae > Streptophyta > Magnoliopsida > Malvales > Malvaceae > Gossypium > Gossypium hirsutum. The sequence continues at coordinate 5,803,778 of NC_053425.1, forward strand.
CTGCACACATAGTCCTCTTCCCTTTGTGCAACAAAACCCTCTGGCTGCTCCATGTAAAGCTCTTCTTCCAAGTCACCATGAAGAAAAGCAGTTTTCACATCCATTTGTTCAACCTCTAGGTCATAACAAGCTACCAAACTCAGTATAGTTCTGATAGAGGACATCTTTACAACCGGAGAAAATATTTCTTCAAAATCAACCCCTTTTTTCTGAGTATAACCCTTGACGACCAATCTAGCTTTGTATCGTGGAGATGAAGACTTCTCTTCTTGCTTCAACCTGTAAACCCACCGATTATTCAAAGCTCTTTTGCCCTTAGGCAGTTTCACCAATTCAAAAGTATGGTTCTCATGCAAGGATTGAAGTTCGTCTTTCATCGCTTCAACCCACTGATCTTTGCATTCACTCTCCATAGCCTCTTCATAACATTCAGGTTCTCCCCCGTCAGTCAAAAGAACATATTCATCAGGAGAATACCTGACAGAAGATCGTCGATCTCTGGAAGACCTTCGAAGTGGAACTGCTGGTGGAGCTATAGGTGCTTGTTGTTGATCATTCACAACATCATCCATGGGAGTATCAAAGTCACCTATAGTCTGATGGTTACCACTAACATCACCATGCACATCACCCTGGATAGGATCTGGTGAAGAGTCTAGGGGAACCGGATTCACATCGATCAAGTCACCACTACCTTGTGAATCCACTTTCTCCGTCTTATCAATGTCATCAATGGTCTGATCCTCAATGAAGACAACATCTCTGCTTCTCACGAGTTTCTTCTGAACTGGATCATAGAGTCTATAACCAAACTCACCATCTAGACCATAACCAATAAAAATGCATTGTCGAGCCTTGGCATCCAACTTGGATCTTTCATCCTTTGGAACATGAACAAATGCTTTACAACCGAACACACGTAGGTGATCATATGACACGTCTTTACCAAACCAAACTCTATCTGGCACATCACCTTTCAAAGGAACACTAGGAGACAGATTTATCACATGTGTCACTGTATTCAAAGCTTCAGCCCAAAATGATCTTGGTAACTTTGCATCTGACAACAAACATCTGACTCTCTCAATCAATGTTCGGTTCATTCTTTCAGCTAACCCATTTAACTGTGGAGTCTTTGGTGGTGTTCTCTGATGTCTGATTCCCTGTCGCAGACAATACTCATGAAACGACCCTGTGTACTCGCCACCATTATCAGTACGAATGCACTTCAACTTTTTCCCAGTTTCCCTTTCAACTGATGCTTGAAACTGTTTAAACACCTCAAAGATCTGATTTTTAGACTTCAAAGTGTAAACCCATAGCTTTCTTGAACAATCATCAATGAAAGTCACAAAGTAAAGTGCACCACCATGTGATCTTACTTTTATCGGACCACAAACATCTGAATGGACCAACTCTAGCAACTCTGATTTCCTATGAGGAGGATGGCTTCTAAATGAAACTCTTTTCTACTTTCCTGCTAGACAATGAGCACAATTCTTCAGTGTAGCATTCTTTAAACCCGAAAGTTGATTCTTCTTCGCTAAACAGCTAAGCCCCTTCTCACTCATGTGACTGAGTCGTTTATGCCACAACTCAATTGAGCTATCATTCAGTGTCACATTCACCATCTCTCGAGAAGTCAAAGCTTGCATCAAGTACAAATTTGAGCTCTTCTTTCCTCGAGCCACAACTAAGGAGCCTTTAGTCAGCTTCCACTGCCCTTCACTGAAGGTGTTACAAAATCCCTCATCATCAAGTTTTCCTGCAGAAATCAAATTCAAACGGACATCCGGTGCATGTCTGACATCCTTGAGAGTTAACTTTGTTCCATTGTTACTTACCAAGCTAACATCTCCCATACCAATAACCGAAACCAAACCATCATTACCCATCTTCAATACCCCAAAATCACCAGGAGTATAAGATGTGAAGAATTCCTTCCTCGACGTGACATGAAGTGATGCACCAGTATCAATCACCCAACTAGTCTCGTCGCATGCTAGGTTGACCAAATTCTCATCACAAGTAACTAACAAATCTTCACGAGTAACAGTAGCAACACGCTCGGATTTTTCATCGTCATTCCGGTCGTGTTTATCACCACCACCTTTGTTCTCTTTCTTCCACTTGAAGCAATATTTCTTGATATGACCTTTCTTACCACAATGATGACACTCAAGATTCTTGTATCTCGATCTTGACTTGCTTCGACTTTTATCTCTACCCTTTCCATCTTTGTCTCTGTTTCTCCCCCTGTTCTCGATAACCAACACCTCGGACTGTGATGTAGAACCCTGAGATCTTCTTCTAACCTCTTCATTCAACACACCACTCTTAGCCAAATCCAAAGTAATAATACCTTGTGGGGCAGAATTAATGAGTGAGACTCGAAAGGTCTCCCAAGAGTCTGGTAGAGTAGCAAGCAACCAAAGTCCTAAAATCTCGTCATCAAATTTGACACCCATACCAAGCAACTGATTCATCATACTCTGAAATTCACTAACATGGTCAGCTATAGACATTCCTTCTTTATATTTCAGCGCCATCATTTTCTTCAGCAAAAATAACTTGTTATTGCCCGACCTCGAAGCATACAAGCTTTCAAGCTTCTCCCACAATGTTCGAGCATGTGTTTCCTGATCAATGTGATTGTAAACATTTTCTTCAACAAATTGCCGAATAAAGCCACACACTTGTTGATGCTCAAATTCCCATTCTTCATCACTTTTCGAATCGGGTTTTTGAGTAGTAAAGACCGGAAGATGCAAAGCCTTCACAAACAACAAGTCCTTCATTTTATTCCGCCAAAGTTGATAATTTGTGCCATTCAACATAATCATCTTGCTCGTATTAATTTCCATAATTATCTGACACAATAACCAAGCTCTGGTACCAGTTTGTTGGGAAGAAACCGAACAACCGAAACAAAGCGAAAGCACAACCGGTGTTCTTTCTCTCCTTATAACTCCTGTCAAAAATTATGGCAAGCACAATAGCACAAGATATGTTCTCTAGCAACCTTAATCAACCACAAATCAACTAATGCAACCACAACAAAAAATAAATAGAGACACCGATATTTTTACGTGGAAAACCCCTTTAAATCAAGGGTAAAAAACCACGGGACTTTAGAGTCCGATAAAGAGCTCTACTATCATCAAATGTTCAACTACAAGATCACAATATCAAGCCTACAACAAGCATTCAACTCCGACAAGGCTAACAACATGTAATCTTTAGCAAAAGAGAGAAAAATGAGAGAACATCACCAAAAAACGTAGCTGCTGAAAAATGGGTATTTCCGACGCTACAAGACTCGGATGAAAAATCCGACCGTACAAAGTCAAGAACACCTTATCACCTAGTTGCTGTCCAAAAATCAGCTCAATCGAACCACGGATGGACCTTCGATCGAAGAGTTGATCACTGCTGCACCAAGCTTGAAAAACTGATTTTTCTATTCTCTTTCTCTCTATTTTTTTTTAGCTCTCTGCAGAAATTTCTGCCCACTCCCACGTTAATAAGCCAAAAAATTGGCTTTTGACAAAACCAAAAAAAAAGGAAGGCAAAACATTGTGGCAGAAAATATGGGTTTCCCACATAGTGGGACCCATACCCAACCGTAAGGGTGTTAACGGTGTTAAATAATATATATATTAACGGTGTTAGATAATATATATATTACTCGATATGATGTTTAACTTGGTGAAAGTAGAGACTTGTAGTAGCGATAAAATGTGGTGAAGGTGGTGAGAGTGAGCGTAAGAGTATTAACAGTGTTAGATAATATATATATATTACTTACTATGATGTTTAACATGATAAAAGTAGAGACTTGTAGTAGCGGTAAAATGAAGTGAAGGTGGTAAGAGAGAACGTAAGGTGTTAACAGTGTTAAATAATAAATATTACTCACTATAATGTTTACTTTCATTCTCTTGGAACAGGTTGTCATTCAGGAAGTGTTATATTCTGAGCTATGTATGGAATGATGAGTTGTTGAATTATATCAACTAGACTCATATAATAATAAAGATTTGAAGTTTATTACATTGAATTACAATGTATCTTTTATGTCACCGCCTTTACATTTGGGGTTTTTTTATAAAATAAATTTGAATGGTTTGATTAGTTATAAAATAAATTGGGATGTAACTCAAATTCGCATTAATAGTTCCATTATTGTGTGTTCAAAAGCAAACCCAGATCATTTGAATTTTTGGTTAGCAAAAGAAGAATAAATAAACAACTTTTTTAATGGGTGTCGTTGCCGGTATTCAACATACCATCCAAAATTTGTAGTTGTACGGCCTCCCATACATTTTTACACAGTTACCGATATGTTTCCCTTATGGTGGCTGGAAAATGGTATATTGGCCGATACCAAAAAATGAATTCTAAAATATATTTTAAATTTTAAACTTAAATTTGTTGAATATATAGTATGGTTATATGATATGTACATAAATTTATTATTTATTTATATGTAATATGTATTGTTATATTATATGTTTATAAAAATTTATTTGAATTATTATCTTGAATATAAAAATAAAAATATTTTTACTTTAGTAAAAATATAATTTTAACATTTTAATAGTTTATATATTTATAATTTTAAAGAATTAAATCAAATTTTTATTATTTTTAAGAGGTTAAAGTATAATTTTATCTTTACTAATTTATAATTTAAAATTTTTAAAAGATTTAAATAAAAAATTTTCTGCTTGAGAACCCCACCCACAGTTACATTTTGATACAAGTCAAAAATATTTTGCTGAAACTTTTAGACGTATAAATCTGTATCATACATTTTGAGTATAACATTTTGCTCAAAAATATGGAATGTTTTGAAAAGTATATATATATATATATGATATATAACAATTACATAGCTTAATTATTATTAGAAATAATTATATGACATAACGATATATTTTAATTTAAATGTTTAGTATACAAAGAATAATTTCCACTTTAATGTTCCCATTTTAAAATTAATTTAATCTTGTTCAACTTTTAATCATTTTTAGAATATATTTAATTGACATGATTTTTTTTTGAAATTAAAAATTATTTTTAAAAAAGAGATAAAACAATTTATTTAATGTTACCATAATTTTTTTGAATTTGAACTAAAATGATAAATTTTATAAATATTGAAGGTTAATTTTGTTGAATATTTTATATTTAGAATCAAATTGATATAATATGTAAACACTAGAAGACTAAATTTGGTATTAGACCAATAAAAAGCACAAATCAGCTTTGACTGACCAAAATATTTGATTTCAAAAAGTTTGGGGCCTAAATCAAAATAATTAATAGTTCAATGACCAAAACAGACCAAATGCATTTTTATACTTTACCCCTTTCTTTATATACATAAGATCAAACGAATCAAAATAATTAATAGTTCATGAAAAAATAATGGGTGAGCGACAGGATTTGAACCTGAGCGAGCAAAGCCCACATGATTTCTAGTCATGCCCGATAACCATTCCGGCACACCCACATTGATGTAGAGACTTTTTCTTTATATATTTAATACCTAGTAAAAATCTTTCAGATGTTTCCTATATGGTGTATCAGTAATGGGATTTTATAATTTATTTTTCTTTTTGTGTTATATTATTTATTAGATACTACATCCAGTTTTTTAAAATTTACTTTATAAAATTAAAAAAATTTCATCCGTGTGCCCAATGAAAAATATATTTATATTTACAAGTTTCTCGAGTTTGATATTTAAATAGTTAAACGTCTCATTTATAAAGTATCAAATTAGTCTATTTATAATTATATGGATTAATTTGGTTCATGTACTATTAAAAAAATTAAATAAGGTTAAATCGTGAGAGAGTTAATATTTATTATTTGAAAAATGACATGAAATTTATTATGTTTCAGTTACAGTTCAATTTTAAATAAAATATTTATTTGTAAAACCATAAAATTTATAAAGCTGTTAACCCTTTTAAACCTTATAATACAGGATTGTATTATAAGACTAAATTGATAAGATTCCTATAATACAGGAACCTTCCAACTATATTCACCTATTAAAATACCATAACTCAAATCTGTACCAATACATAAAAGTTGTCCACAATATTAATATAATTTATATTTTCAGCTAAGCAAAGAAAAACATTATTACTTATCGAGTATAATGTTAAAATATATTTTAAGCCCTATACTTTTCGTATATTTGAAATTTAGTCTATCAATTTTTATTGTAAAAAAAGTTAACTTCTCTACTTTTCAAATTTAAAAACACGTCTAATTGTTAATACTAATAGTATTTTTTTTTCTAAATTATGGTTCAATATAGTGCCATTTTTTGTTACATAGTTACCTAGTGATCTTTAAATTTCAAAATATTATAATATCGAATTTAACAAGATTAATAATTGGATATGAATTTTAAAATTTGAATAATAGAAAATTAAATTTCTAAATATTAGAACTAAATTTTAAATATACGAAAAATATACCAACTTAAAGTATATTTCAATTGAGGTATTATAATTATTTACTATTTAGGTTTAATAATTAAATAATCATATCTATCATACATTTTTTTTAATTTATAAAAAAAAGTTAAATCCCTTTGAATATGTTTAAATTTAAGATTTAATTCATATAATTTAATTTTCAATATAATTTGAACCTTATTTTTAGTGTTACTTGACACATGTTTTTCGTCTTTTTTTTTATATATATTCTAAGATAATGGTCAAATTTCAGTTGACCCTTATAATATGACGAAACTTAAGGTTGAATCTGTATAAATTTTTTTTAATTCTATTTATCTATTTTTTTAATGTCATTATTTAACCTAAATAGTTAATATTGTTAATTACTTCGGTCAACATGTTGACGAGTTTGCATGAGTGTTTTTAAGAAAAAAATCTTAATCAATATTTTCAACATTATTCTTTATTCTATACTTTCAACTATTGCACCTGAATTTAGTAGAAAAATTTTAATGGTGGTGCCTATTACACTTAAATTTTTAAATTTATAAAGTAGAGAGACTAAATTCTAGAAAACAAAAGTAAGAGGCTAATTTTCAAATGTACAAAGTGTATAAAAACTTAGAACATATTTTAACCTTCAATTTTCTACTCTATAATTTGATAAAAACAATTAATCAATCTAATGCAACGCGTGAAAACCATACTGATTAATATAAATCTTATGTTCGAAATTTTCATCTAATTTTTCAAAATATAGTGAGGGCTATATTTTAGTTTTAAGTTACATCAAGAGAATCAACAATGGTGATTTTATAGTTAAAGTCTGCTATTATTTGTTGTACTATTACTCACATTTAATCTTTGTACTTTAATTTAATTTTTTAACTGCAATAGTATGATTAGGATTAAAATTTCAAAATAAAAAAAATACAATAACTAAAATTAATCAATTTAAAATGTATAAAAATTAAAAATTATGATATTAAAATATAAAAATTAAATTCACAATTTACTTAAAATACAAAGACTAATAACAAAATTAACATTTCTTGTGGAATAACGGTGTTAACTGTTTGCAAATGGTTTTATTCTTTTTGGAGATTGATTAGGATGCAATAATTCAGTTCGATTTTTGTTTTAAAATTATGATAATTTTAATTTTTTAAGAACTAAATCAATCTAAAATAATTATATAGCTTAATTACTATCAAAAAATAATTATATGGCTCGTTTTACCGTTAAAAATAATTTCCACTTTAATGTTCCCATTTTAAAATCAATTTAACTTTGTTAAACTTTTAATAATGTTTAGAATATATCTAATTCACATGATTTTTTCTTTTGAAATTATTTTTTTAAAAAAGAGCTAAACCAATTTATTTAATGTTACCATATAAATATGATTTTTTAGAATTCGAAAAAAAATGATAAATTTTATAAATATTGAATGCTAATTTTGTTGAATATTTTATATTTACGATCAAATTGATATAATGTGTTATTAGACCTATAAAAAAACAAATTAGCTTTGATTGATTAAAATATTTAATTTTGAAAAGTTTGAGGACTAAATCAAAATAATTAATAGTTCAGTGACTAAAATAGACCAAATACAATAATGTAGTGACCATTTTTATAGTTTACCTATTTTTTTACATAAATTAATGAGAGCAAGCAGAATGTAAATTTAATTTTGTTTTTATTTATCCCATTTATTGAAGAGGTTTGTGAAAAAAAGAAAATAGATGCGTGCGGCAGGATTCAAACCTGCGTGGGCAGAGCCCACATGATTTCTAGTCATGCCCGATAATCACTTCGGCACACTCACATTCATGAATGCAGATCTTCTTTATTTATATTGTGTATCAGTAATAGGTTTTTATAATTTGTTTTTCTTTTTGTGTTATATTATTTATTTAAAAAATCTTGAGGGTTTCCTACAAAATGTTGATGTATGATTCTGATTGGTTGGGCCAGATCTTGAAGAACTAGAAACTGCATTTGGCCATGCTGATTAATAGAATTCTACCAATCTCTCAACATTCCTGTGAATCTGGAAACAAACTCCATAAGAATATTATAATTGCTATCTTCAGTAAGCTTGTGAGTTTTCAATCAAGAATGAACAATTATTTATTGTTTAAATCATATTTCTTAAAAAAGAAAAAGGAAAAACATATTTCTCCTGTTCCGAAAATTTCCATGCCCTAAAGCCAAACTAAAGGGTCCCAACCAAAAAGCCAAATCTAAAATTTTCGCTAATATTTTCGCGTATTTCAAATTGCGGCTCGGCTGATGGGTTCGGCTTCTCTCCCACCATTGACCAAAAGTCAAATCAACAAAACCTCTAATTTCCAATCATAGTAAGACACGTAAGTTTTCAATAATTTGACCATACAACATCTCATATTCTTCTCTTTTTATGTAAAGTCACAGTCTGTATATGTTCAGAGTGAAAATACTTACATTTCTTTTCTTCCTAGTGCTTCGAGAAGCCATCAAAAGAAAGTTCTCTCTTATCTTTTTCTAGGGTTTGCTTCTGAATCTGAAAACTCCAACTTTCCCTCTTGTTTTCTTGCCTTCCAAACACTCCTTGGTATGACTAACACAAGCGATGAACCTAAAGTTAACGGTAAGTGCAAAAAAAAAAGAAAAAAAGAAAAGAAAAGAACAATGAAATTTTCTCCTTGTCAACTGATTTTCCTTCTTTTCCAATGCAATAAAAGAAATAAAATCTATTGTTCTTATCCCTCAATTTCCTACAATTTTAGTTTTTTCTGTTGTCTGAAATTTGAACAGTAAACCGACAACGTTTAACTCAAATCTGTCTTTTTCATAGGTTTAGTTTATTTTGTAGTTTTACTTTACTCATTTTTTATTCTAAGAAGTAAATCAATCTAAAATAATTAAACTCTAAATCCTAAATTAAATATAAATTTACTATTAAAATCAAATTTCGATCTTTTGGATTTTGTTAATTCACTAAACTTAGTCGCCCTCTCAAATATAACTCGAGCCGTTGCTTGCGGAAGAGAAATAAAATGAAATACTTTGATTAAATAAAAGAAATTTTCGATTGAAACTGATTCCAAGAGAGAAGAACAATGAGTTTATGAAAACCGAAAGAAAACTCAATCTAATCCTACTCCTAAACTACTAAGGTTTTTGGATGCGTCTAAGACGACTTAGTTACATCAAACCCCTAAGGTTTTATTTATAAAAGTGTTGGCAACCCGAATTAGGTCTTCCATATGTCCTAGGTCTTTGTATAAAGTTAATTGTGCGGACGAAAATAACCTTGAAGTACTTGGGCACCACGTCAGGGCTATGTCGCGCCATGCAACATGACAAGCAATTTGTGCCTTCCTTGGTTTGTTTCATGCTTTAGAGTCTCGGAAAGCTCGTGCATCACTTGTTCCTTGCTCTTACGTCAATTGGACCTATAATTCTTCATCCTATACACTCAATTACTCAAATTAGAGCTATCTAAGGCCTGTGTTGGCCTAATAAGTCACAACACTCACAAAATGTGTTAAAAACACTTGGTTTTACTAACTTTTAATACTAACTACTAAATACCAAAAATGCAATATTTAATACTGAAAGTGCTAGAAAACAAGCTTTTTAAGTGCGAAAATAGACCAAAATTACTACCACATTTGATGTCAAGTCAATATCATCATGGAAATCCCTAACCAATTTTGAATTTAACTTTAATGGCATGCCATAGGTATCCTAATCTTTTACTAAGTTCACACGGACATCATTATTGTAATCATATCATTTCAAATCTTGTAACAGTATACACATGTCATACAAATCCTATCAGCATTTCACATTCATTTTGGTACTTTGTACCCTTTTGTAAAAGCTAACATTTTCATGTTTTACAATTCAGTCCATAATAAGCCGAATATGCTATTTTCACCACATACACTTAAATATAATCACAAAATTAAAACAAATATAATTCTACAAATAATTTAGTAAGTTTTATATGAACTTACCTAGAAAAACAACAATGATCGAGACTTAAAGGGCTAATCGATAATTTTTGCTTTTCCCAAATTATTTTCGGTTTGGTTTAATTCTCAATCTACTCAATTATTCAATTCAATTTATCAATACCAAATTTTTGTATAACATCCCATAATATGCATGAACTAGTTTAATTTCATTTTTGGAATTCCTCTATTTTGTATTTTATTCAATTTAGTCCCTAAAACTGAAATAAAAATATCTTTCAAATTTAAGCTTCTGTTTTAGAACTACTCACAGTCACATCCTTCTAAGACCCTCTACCATCTATTGTTAAATAAATTTCACAATTGACACACTTTGATCCTTTTGAACAAAACTAACAATTAAACTTTACAATCCAGTCTTTTTTTCACATCGAAGCTTAAAATCTATCAATTTAACACCAATTTATTCAAGAAATCAACAATGAAAACTTTCAAAAAATTTAATAATTTTACACATTGGTACATGGGCTAGTTAAATCAAGCTTACATGTCCTCAAAAACATAAAGGTTGCAAGAAAAGGACTTGAAAACACTTACAATTTGAAGATTGAAGGTTTCTGGTTTAAAATAGCTTTATTTAGGTTTTCTTTGATGTACATTCAGTGAAGAAAAAGAAAATAAAGATGACAAACACTAAGTTGTGTTTTATATTTCCTTGGTGCACAAGCTCCGTATCCATGCAAGTGTAAGGAGGCTACGGAGGGATGTTGGGTATGATGATAAAACAAGACACAGGATAAAATGTTTTAACTTCAGTATGGCACTCTAGTGCAAATTGTGACTGGTGAAAACCTGACCTTGCGGGGAACATGTACATGTTCGAAAACAAGGAGGAATGTTAGCGGGATACGAAGGTGTGACTGGAAAACAAGTCTAATGAGTGGTATAAAGATACAGGAAAAATAATTCTTCAGAATTTGGATCAAAAGCTAGCACAAAGAAGGGAGTATGTGGGATAAAGGGGTGCGTGTGTGTGAAATAAGAAGCGTACGTTGCATGAAATGTAAACAATAAGCACGATAGTTATATGGGTAGTTTACACAAGTGGCATACACGCGGAGCAGTTGTGCCGTGTCCATCATATGCGAGAATTTAAATGCAGATAGTGTCTACTGGTAGGTTGAGTCTAGTCATGGTATTATCCGCCAATTGATAATTCAAATTAGAGAAGTTGTGTCCACCAAGTATGGTGTACTAGTCTGTCAGTTGGAGTTTAATCTCTTAATGTTTTTTAGAATTTATCGTGTATTTTATTTCTAGGAACTCACTAAGTTCTCATGAACATACCTAGTTTTCTTTTTATTTTCAATTTCTTAGGTTGAACGTTGTGGTAGAAGGGAATTAGCTGGATCGGTGGCCATTTGTGAGCCTTCTTTGTTTTTGTTCGTGTGACATGTATTTGCTGAGGTATTAGGATGCTGTTAGATGCCACCTTTGAAAGACAATAGCTTGTATTTTAAAACGGTATTTGTAATTGTTTAGTTAATATTATTCATCTTATGCCTTTTCTATTCTAATATCTAATTGTTTTATACATATTTTAATTATATCTTAATTATACTATAGTTTTCTTTTTTTTTGGTGAAAAGAAAAAAATTACAAATAAATGAAAACTAAATCCACAAAGGAGGATTCTCTATCAATCTTAACCCAAGTCTTTTAGAACGAACTGATTTGGCCAAACTGTCGGCGATTAGATTTTCTTCACGAGGAATATGCTGACTCTTCCACTGATTAAGAGCTTTAAGAATAATAAGGATTCTTCTGACGAGAGCAAAATTAGAAGTCCCTAAATAACCTTCTTGAATAGCATTAACAGCTTCAATACTATCAGTTTGAATAACAACCTTTTCGAAACTTCTGTTCAAAATAAGATTTAAGCCATCTAAAATCCCCCAAAGCTCCATTTCGACCACCGTATAGTTACCTAGATATCTACAATACTATAGTTTTCTTTAACATTGAGCCATACTTATTTGGGACCCAACTCCAATTACTATTTATTGATAAAATAATATTTTTGTTTTAAATTAATTATGCAATAGAAAATGTAAAAGTAAAAATACTTAATCTGTAATATTTTAAAATTTTTTGAATAAAGAAATTGGTCTTCAAATCTAATTAAAGTAGGGCTTAATCCACAATTGAACCATAGTATAGCCCATAAATTTCAATCTTGTCCCCCAGTATTATTATATATGATATCCAAATTATATTATATAACTTCCCTAAAAAAATTTAAAACCTTCAAATATTATTTCATATTAAAATTTCTTATTCTCAAAACTAAAAGCATTTGCTATTTTTGTTAGGGTAAACTATATAGTTCATCCAATTATAGGTTCTTTTTTTTTTCACTTAATTATAATTTTTTTAAATTGATTATCTAATTAATCAAAATTTTTTTTATCTATTTTCTTTAAGTGCTATTCAATGTCTAATAATAGGATTAGACGGGAGTTAAAAAATTAGTATAATAATAAATTTAACTCTCAATTTTTATATATTATATTGATTTAACCATAATTTTTTTAAAAAATAACCCCCATATTTTATAAATAATCTTAATTAGATCCTAATTCTAAAAAATATATAAAAATACATAAATATTTTAAAAATATATAAAATACCCCAGTGACTTTGGACATGCTCTTAGACTTGTAAAAGTCTAAACTTGTTTCTCCAGTTGGATTTCCTACCCAATTTTCTCTTGAAATCCAACCAATAAGCTAAAAACCAAGATCTAGACCTACATAATATCGAATTCTCTTATTGATGTATTGAATCCCTATAGATGCTGACAAATCTCTAAACCAGACGACAATGGCAGACACAATGTTTGAATCATTGGTTAAAAACCAGTATTTCTTCATCATGTAATGGAAAATTACCTCCAAAATGAATTGGTTCTTTGAAAATCAATTGTTTCTCCATAAATCCAAAGTTTTGAAGCGAAGAACACATAAATTGAAGTGGAAAGTCACTCCTCTTAATTTACTCATAATTCATAATCCATGTGTTAAAAAAAATATTAGTGGAGAATGTAAAGTAGGAGCAGAGAAATTTTGTGGACTTTGGGTAACATTACTTATAACATAAAGTTCAATTTAAACTTCTCAAGAACTTATTTCATAAAAATCCAATCCAAATGACAAGTATATAAAGAGAAAATACATGGTACTTAAAATTAACACACCGAAATCCAACAAGTTATTGATATAATTAAAACTGTAGTAAAATTCAAATTCATCAACTCATCACTCTGTAAAAAGCCCATCATGGAATATATGCTTCCTAGAATAACATGATGTTTGGCATTCAAGAAAATGGAAGGAAACATCTTAGTATCTAATAAAGACTGTTACATATTTTTCATTGGACAAATGTGTTCATATTTGATGCAAAGCAATGAAGCGAAAAAAATTATTAGGAACAACTCGAGTTATCAGAGAATTAGGAACTCATTGTAAATGGGATGAACAATATCCAGTGAGTATAATTAATTATATATGTACACACCAAATTTGCCCAGGCCCATTTTAGCTTAAACCTAACCCACCTAAATTAAACCCACTAACCCAAAACAAGACCCAAACCCAACATTAGCTAAACCCATCAGCCAACCCAATATCCCTAAAAACTAAACACCAACCCAAAACCCAACTACCCCAAAAACTAATCAGCCCAATTACAAACCCTAGCCCATTATCCTAAACTTTTCCAAGAAACCCTAGCCCCTAGGTGTGCCGCCCCTACTGTCTGCCACCATCACACCTGCCCACTGCCACCATCACCCATTGCCACTTGCTCCACCGCCCTGGTCACTGTTGCCCACTTGCACCTGCAAAACCAGAGAAGAAATGACACCAGGGATAATTGCATTGAATCAGGGCTATAAAAGCCCTAAATTTGTAAATTTCGGGATCTTTTTTTTTTTCCTATTGAAATAAGAACAGACTTTCAAACACGAAAAAAGCAGAAATACAATCAAGAGACTTAAATCGCAGCAAGAAACACAAAAAAAACTGAGGAGTAGATTCGACTGAAGGTTTCTTTTTATTATTATCTATTTTCGCTTTCTTTTTTTCTTTTTCAAACCTATCTATTCCTTTTTTGCCAATCACATACATACACATATTAAGAAACACGTCAAAAAGTATAAAAAAACAAAAAAAAAAAAACAAAAGGGGTACCTTTTAAACAAATACCACGTATATAAGGCTTAAAATAGAAGCTATGAAAACAATTTAAAGTTAGCAATTCGAAATAATTAATATACAAAAAGATTTTAAATAAAATAAGGAAACTTACAATATATAATATATAATATATAATACTTTGAAATTACATGCAAAAGGTTTAAAACATGTAAAAGGGAATCTTAATATAAACAGTATACATACGATAAAAGGTTTAGTATAAATAATATATATATAAAAATAATGTATAAAGAATTTAGGATTAATTATATATGAAAATTCGGAAATAGACAATCCATAAAAGGAGTCTAAGAATAAAGTATATATAAATTTATGCTAATAAATAGTCCAAAAAAATAAAAAGATAATAATAATGGTAATAATAATAATAATAATATGTGAAATGAGTTTAAAATAAATAAATAAAACAATGTAAAGTAATTAATATATATATATATAAATATTTAAAGTGACATACGTTAAAACAATTTGAGAAGAATACTAAATAAAAGTTTAAGAATGAATACTATATAAAGTAGTTTAAACTAAATATTATACGTAAAGATTTAAAATACATAACATGTAAAAATGATTTAAAACAAATGACTTATATAAAAAACAATATCTAAGGTAGATAATACATAGAAGTTAATAGTCAATATACAACAAGATTTAAAATAAATAAAACAAGTGAATTTAATAAAATTGGTAAAGCAAATTTAGAACACGGTTCATAAAACAAATCTAAAGAATTAACATGTAAATCCAAAATAAATAATGTGCGCAGAAAATGAATAAATAAACGATGGAAGAAATAACAAAGAAAATCAAACTGGAAATAAAATAAAATTGAAAGCAAAAATAATGATAAAATAGGAGCACGGGGGTCGAAATAAAAAAATGCAAGATTTGAGGACTAGACGGGCAAAAATCCAGCTTCTAGACACGTGTCCGTTATCCATTGCGTCCACGCGTTTGGGACCAAAATGATAATCGAGCAGATTTGTGAGGCCGAATTTGAAAATAAAAGGAAAATAAACAAGCGAATTAAATAAAGACAAATGAGAATGTGGAGGCATTGGGTTATAAATAACCCTTTTATATATTAATAGGAGAACGTGTCCGTTTTGTACTGCTGTTTAAACTATTTTTTTTTACTCTTTTATTTCTTCCTTTTTTTTTTTTGCAAAACAAAGAGAAGGAGAGTAGCCCCCTCTTCCCCATTTTCGTTTGTGCTCTACTAGGGTTTCAAAAGAAACCCATCATCACCATCATCGCACAAAGCCACCGAGGGCGGTGGCTGGAGCCACACGAAGACCAGATTTTCAGCCCTTTTCAAGAGAGCCCGAAAGCAAAGCGCCTCCCAAACTCAAAAAATGCAAAAGAAAAGGTCTCTCTCTTTTCCCTTTAAGTCAGATTCTGACGACGGAGAATAGATTCGTCGAGGTGACACGGGATTCCGGTGAGATTCCTTCTCTTATTTTTTAAAAATAGATTCGTAATAGAAACAAAAGAAAAATAATAGTAATAAACGAAATGAAACCAAAAAATAAAGAAAGAAAATGAACAGTCAACCTTTTGTTTTTTTTTTTTGATTGCTCAATTATGCTGTGTGTATAATCGTTTTTTTTCTTGGTCTTATATAGCCGATTTACAAGTCATTATTTTTCTATTGTTTAGCCACTGTTCATACTACTCTAATTTGATGTTTCTCTGCTACTTTTTCTGTTGTTGTTTCTTTGTTGCCCTTTTTGTTCTTGTTTCTGTTTCTTCCTTTTTTGCAAGCAAAGTCAACGAGGCAGGAGCTACTATTTTGGTGCAAACAGTACCAAGGGCGGTGGTTTTCCGGAGACGAGCGCACTAACCCAGCATGTGGAAGCAGCGGCGCAATAGGAAACCCTAGGGTTAGGGTTCGGGTTAATTTTTGGGCCACTAAGCCTTTAATTTATTTTGATTTATTTTTTGTGGGCTGTAGTTTTAATTGGTTTTCTTTTGTTTTTGTTTTTGTGTCTGATTTGGGCTTGTTGGGCCCGGGTAAATTTGAGTTCTTACACCTATCGTCTTCGATCTACTCCACTACTGCTTAGGGAGACAAGATTTGTAATTTTCAGCTTGTTACCCTACTGCTTAGGGGGTTAAGGCTTACGAATTCACTGATCTAGGGACATGAGCTGTAGAGTCGGCTTCATGTATCTAGGCTTATGCCAAATAATTAGGATACTATGACCAAAATGAATCAAATGCTCCTAACTAGATGTGTTATGAATGATTTATAAATGCATGAGCATAGCATGTTATGAGAATGATCCCTTTTTAATGTTTGGGTTGTCATTGCTCTTTGTTCAACAAGGTTCTATCACTGAAATAGTACCCTGTCTTCTTGTTCAGCTTAGATCCTTGAACAGAAAATCGGAAGAGGTAGTCCCAATTTAAACTCTTCTTTCTCAAATGTTTCCAATCCTTAAGTTTGGTTAGTTCTAAATAACAACCCTGTTTCAGGTTCCTGTACTATTTAGAAACTTTCAGAGTAATATGTAGAACTCCTTTTGTGAAAGTATTATTGGTCCATTAATCATTATTTCGATGCAAAATGCTTGAAAAAGATCGTAACAATGACAGAACTGAAATTTGTCAGAATGTTTAGGGGATCTAGAGTACTCTTGTAGATGCTCCAAGATATAACATCTCTCCTCCTTGTTAATTTAGGTATCGTAAGACTACCGCATGCTCCACCTTCGATCAAAATTTGAATCACCCTTTACGGGTTTTCAATTCAAAATCCCTTTGGTTTCAAAGTGTCCTTTGCGAGTTTTCACCTTGGCCTCTCCTTCCTTTTTTTTAGGTGAAATATTTCTTAACCGAATCTGAATTCACAGGATTGGGTAAAGTCTTGTCATCCATTTCGGTCAATATCAACGCTCCTCCAGAAAAGGCCTTCTTTACCACATAAGGTCCTTCCCAATTCGGCATCCATTTTCCTTTGAAATCCTTTTGTATGGGCAGGATTTTTTTCAATACTAGGTCTCCCTCGTAGAAATATCTGGGACGAACATTTTTGTTGTAAGCTCGCATCATTCGCCTTTGGTACATCTGACCATGACGGATAGCCCTTAGCCTCTTTTCTTCAATCAAATTCAACTGATCGTATCGGGACCGGATCCATTTTGCTTCATCCAAATTTACTTCTGACAAAATTCTGAGGGAAGGAATCTCGACCTCAATAGGTAAAACCGCCTCCATTCCATAGACCAATGAGAAAGGCGTTGCCCCGATGGAAGTCCTGACAGACGTTCGATAAGTATAGAGGGCGAATGGTAACTTTTCATGCTAGTCTTTATAAGTCTCAGTCATTTTTCCCACAATCTTCTTAATGTTTTTATTAGTTGTCTCAACTGTACCGTTCATTTTTGGGCGATACGGTGACTAGTTGTAGTGTCTGATCTTGAACTGACTGCAGACCTCTGCTATCGTGCTGTTGTTCAAATTCAATGCATTTGTTAGATATGATCCTTTCTGGCATTCCATATTGACAAATTTCCTTTTTTAGGAACTTGCTAACTGCCAATTTTGTAACGTTGGCATATGAAGCGGCCTCTACCCACTTGGTGAAATAGTCAATGACCACAAAGATGAATCGATGCCCATTTGAAGCTTTTGGCAAAATTGGCCCAATCACATCCATGTCTCACATCGAGAAAGGCAATGGAGAAGTCATAACATGCAGAGGTGAATGAGGCACATGAATTTTGTCTCAATAGATTTGGCACTTATGACATCTTTTGGCGTAGTTAATACAGTCTCCTTCCTTGGTGGACCAATAATAACCAAACCTCATAATTTGCCAGGCCATTGTAAAGCAATTATTGTGTGTCCTACAAATGCCCTTATGGACTTCTTCTAAGATTTTCTTAGCCTCTATAGCGTCTACACATCTTAACAGTACTTGATCCTTCCTTCTTTTGTATAGGATCTCCCCGTCCAAGACATAGTCATTGGCCAGTCTTCTTAACGTCCTTCTTTCATTCTCAGTAGCTTGGTCGGGGTACTCACGATTCTTCACATATCGCAGTATATCGTGGTACTAGGGATGATTATCCTTTTCTTCTTCTTCTTCGATGTTGTAACAATGAGCCGGAGCCTCGTAAATACTCATTTGGATTGGTTTCACATCCTCTTGCTTATTCACATTGATCATAGAAGCTAAAGTTGCTAGAGCGTCAGCCACCTAATTTTCTTCTCGCGGGAGGTAGCAGAAGACAATATCATTAAACTCTTTAATTAATTCAAGGATCAGACTTCGATAATTGATCAACTTGGGGTCTCTCGTCTGCTATTCACCTTTGAGTTAATAAATCACTAGGGCAGAATCTCCATATACCTCTAACACCTTGATTTTACGTTCTATGGCCACGCGAATTCCCATGATGCATGCTTCGTATTCTGCCATATTGTTCGTGCAATCAAAATCCAATTTACAAGTGAAGGGATAATGATCTCCGTTTGGGGATACCAGGACTGCCCCGATTTCGTTACCTACAGCATTTGATGCTCCGTCAAAGTTTAGCTTCCAAGGATGACCTTCTTGAGGGTCTTCTTCAGTGGTTGCTACGTACATTAGATCTTTATTTGGGAAATCAAAGTTCAGAGGCTCGTAGTCTTCTAGAGCTCTACTGGCTAGAAAATCTACTATTGCACTCCATTTTACAGCTTTCTAGTTCACATAAACTATATCGAATTCGGAAAGTAGAATTTGCCATCGGCCCATTCTCCCATTTAAAGTAGTTGATTCCATCAAGTACTTCAGAGGATCCATTTTAGAAATTAGCCAAGTTGTATGGTACAACATGTATTATCTCGGTTTTCAGATTGTTCAGATCAGGGCACAAACACAACTTTTCAATTGGTGAGTATCATGTTTCACACTCAGTGAACTTCTTTATGAGGTAATATATCGCTCTTTCTTTCCTTCCTGACTCATCGTGTTGGCCAAGCACACATCCTATAAAATTTTCAAATACTGCTAAATACAATATCAGTGGCTTATCTGGACTAAGTGGTGTCAACACTGGGGCATAATAAGTTTCAAATTGTATAGTATAATCTCAAAAGGCTAACAAAGTGTTACATGTTTGAAAAAAGGTTAAGGCGCAGGAAAAGATTATAGATATCCACGCATCCAACTTGAGAAAAGAAAAGAAAACCAAAAGTTACTTACAGAGAAGTCAGGCTGCAGCAGCATCAGCATCAGCATTCAGGGTTTCCCTCACCAGCATGCTCGACATTAGTATCATTTTGCCAACGTTTCATACATTTGAGTATGATTAATGCTATGACAAGAGCAGAAAATATTGCTAGCGAAAGCAAAGCTTTCCTCTTAAATTTCAAGGTTTCAGACATGGAAAAACTCACTGTTGTTGTTGTTGATGATGATGATGATCTACTGCCTGAGTCCATTGTTTTCTTTTTCTTTCCTATCTTCAATCAATACAGCAACGATATTAGATTATAAAGAGAATCCATATGACATATCATTACTATCTGAAGACCCCAAGCATAAACGTAAACAGATTTTTGTATAAAAAGTCATAGGCGTAGACCTGGGGGGATGTGGATCGTGTGAGACAGATAGCAGACTAACATTTGGTTATCATTGTTAGATACCATGTCTAATATTTTATCCAATAATATCTCAATGAGTGTCAAAAGCGACTGGGGTGGGGGGATCGTGTGAGAAATAGCAGGTTAAAATAGAGGCAAAAAACCCACCCCTAAGTATTAAAACTTATTGTTTGTCAAAAAGATTGACAATGAGGACCACAAAAAAAATTTATTGATTGTAAGTGAATGCCGGAAATACCCTTAGAACAGGGGAGGATCCCAACTTTCATAAACAAGTGTGTTTAGTTTATGCGCAAGCGAATCTAGGACGTAGGGCCGATCCTGGAAAAATATTATTTAGGTTTTTTAAAAATTTTAAAAATTTTAAATTAGTAAAAGTAAAGTTATATTTTACCCCCTAAAAATAAAAAAAATCAATTTAATCCTTTAAAAATTATAAAGATATAGATTATAAAAAATTAAAATTTCATTTGACCCCTAAAAAATTATTCTAGCTTCACCCCTAAGTTTATACAAAATCTAATGCTTGTATTAAATACTCATGTCTAGAATTTAGGTTCAATATGTATTAAAATATAACATGAAATTATGTGGTATGATCCTCCAAATACATAATTAATTATACCCATATCACTTTACTAGATATTATTTATCTCGTTTGCAATGTGATCCTAATTCTGTGGTAACTCAAATTGTTCCTAATAAAATCATTTGCATATCATTGCTTTGCGTCAGATATGAACACATTTGCCCAATGAAAAATATGTAACAGTTTTTATTAGATACTAAGATGTTTCCTTTTATTTTCTTGAATGCCAAATAAGTTGTAGTTCCAGGAAGCATATATTCCATGATGGGCTTTGTACGTTGTTGAATTATATGAACGTGATGTGGATTTTAACTTTACTACATTTTTAATTATATCAATGATTTGTTAAATTTCAGTGTGTTTATTTTCTCTTTATTTTTTTACTTAGATTGGATTTTTATGAAATAAGATGTAATTTTATGTTATAGGTTCTGCTCCATTATATGCCTCTTTACATGCTCCACTAATTTTTTTTTTAACATATGGATTATGAATTGCGAGTAAATTAACAGAAGTGAGTGCCGTTAACCTTTTACTTTCCACTTCAATTTATATGTTGTTTGTAATGGGCCAATTTAGTTTGGACCCAAATAATAAAAATAAATTAAACCAGAAAAATAAAAATATAATAACAAAATCTACAGTCTAAGTCTATTTACAATATAATTCAATATGGCCTAAATGAAGAAACCTTAAAGTTTAACAACCTAAATCTCTTTTCAGTAAAATAAAAAAACCCTAAAGTCCTTGCGTCGCTGCCCTTGTCCACTTCAGCACGTGCGCGCCCCAAAGCCTAACGCGCCTTGGCCGCTGTTGCACCGAAATGGCAAGGGCTTGCTAGGGGTGTGCAAATTTCGGGTAAAACTGAATTAATTTGGTTAAATGATCGAATTCGGTTAATTGGTCGGTTAACCAAATTAATTTGATCGGGGGTTAGTTAATAATTTTTTGAAAGTTAGGTTAAAGATTAATTCGGTTTGAAATCGGTCGGCTAACTGAATTTAATAAATAATGTTATGATATATAAGTACTCGGTTGGTTTGGTTAATTTTTTGGAAATATAAATTAATCGGTCGGTTAAGTAGGTTAATTTTTTATATGTTTTATACTTGTTTTAACCAAAAATAATATATATATAAATTTCGATTAATTCTATTAACCGACTGAGTTAACGAAAAAGTTCAGTTCGGTTAATTTTTTTGAAAAAATTTCAGTTCGGTTAATGGTTAAGGATTGAAAAGGTTCAGTTAATTCGGTTAACGGTAGTTTGGGTCGGTTAACCGATTGAACACCCCTAGTGCCTGCTTCTCTCCTCGTCATTGACTTCACCGCTGCCTACAAAAATGGAAAGAATGAAAAGACAAGAAGAAGATGAACAGTAGATATAATAAAAAGAAAATATGTAAATAAACTATAAAGGCTGAATTCAAGATGTAATTTTTTTACACGAAAAAATACAAAAAAAAAATCAAGTTTCAAAAGGTAGCACTTTATTTTCTGATTTTTACTTTCGAAGCAAATAAAAAAATAATAAGTAAAAATAAAAAAGGTTACCTGCCTTTTCGTCTTCGCACTGCCGTTGGTGTCTTTTCCAATCCGAGAGGCCGTCAAATCCTAGGGGATTCGACTAAGGCTACGACGGAGGGTGTCGAGAGTCGAAGAGTTTCTTCTTTTTTGGGGGTTTTGGCTTTAGTTTTTGGTCGTTTGAACTCTAAATCGGAGTTCTACGCAAAGAAACAAGAAAAAAGAAGGATTGTGGTTTTTTTGGCCACTGGAGGCAGTGGTCACTGAGCAAATGACCTGTGGCCATGGCGAACGGGCGACAGCCTTGTGGCTGGAAGGGGAGAAGGTTTTGAGAGAAAAAAAAATAAGAGAAGAGTTTTTTTTTTTAAACAAGGTTCAAAATGATTTTTGGGTCTGATTTTTTTTTCTTTTTTTACTTTTATATAGAGTTCTATACGACGTTGTTTTGGGCTTAATTTTGAGAAGTCAAACGACATCGTTTTGACACAACCTGAATATCCAACCCGACCTGATCCTAATTTTGGACCCTTTTTAATTTGGTCCTAATTTCACTTTTTTTCTTTTTTTAGATTGTACCTTTTTATTTTAATCCATTTTCAATTTAGTCCTTATACCGTTGACCCCCCGGGGAGTGACACGTGTACTGTTTTGGACTAATTGTCCTCGGCGTCCCTGAACTTTTGCTCTACATTTTAATTTAGCCCTTTTTTATCCTATTTTTCAATTTAGACATTAGATTTTCTTGGACCTTCAATTTCGTCCTTGATTCCCTATTTCTTTAATTATTTTGCGATTTATGACTTAATTTTTATTTAAATTTCAATTTAATCCCTCACTTGATTAATTTTGTCTCTTTCATTTATATTAACACTTAAAATTTATGTCATTTACGTGTCCTTTTTTTTATACGTTTGATTATTATTATTATTGTTATTGTTATTACTTATCGTATTTTGATTATTTATATTAGAATTAGAATAGTAATTATGGATTGATTAATTTATTTGTTTATTTATTTATGTATTATTTCCTTACCTTTTTTATTTTAAAACTTTTATTACTCATTTTCTTTTATTTGCACATTTTTGTTGCCCCTATTATTATTATTATTATTATTATTATTATTATTATTATTATTATTATTATTATTATTATTGTCATTATTTATTTTTCTTTGATTATTTATATTAGTATTAGAGTAGTAAACATTATGTGATTATTACCATTATTTTTATTACGAATTGGTTTTATTATTATATTTATATTATTGTCATTCATTAGCACGACATTTTTTATTTTTCATATATTCATCTTTCCATTTTAATATACTACCATTTCATTTTATTTCATTATAACCGTGTCACGAACTGTATTTAGATATATTTATCCATTGTTGTACTATACCTGAATAAGATAAATACACATTATTTTAGATGTTATATTTGTTATTACTCGATGGAGGAAATTTAAAAATTAAAGTAATGTTCCGTATTTGGAGATTCGAAAAGTCGTACTCTAACTTACGGGGTTAAACCTTCTTCTTGAATCTAGATAGCCAATATATTCCTTTTAAAACTAAAACATATGAGATTTAATTAATAATTAAATAATGAGCAAGCTTATTTTTTAGGATTCGAGTCGTCGTGTTCTAACTTATTGGAGTTAACCTTCCTGTTTACCTTGAGATAAGAATGTGTATGTTTTAATTCACTTAAATGATTTTAATTAAAAATATCATTATGCAATGTGGGATCGTGTTTTTAATTTTTTTCAAATTTTCAATTCTCGATACTAAGACATTAAGTAATCAATTAGGTATTAATTTTGGGCGTAACGAGGGTGCTAACCCTTCCTTATGGGTAACGAACTCCCGAACCAATTTTCTAGATTTTGTAGACTAAAAAACATTGTTTTAGTAAAACAAACCTCTTATTAAAATGATTAAATTACGAGATGATCCGATCACACATCATGAAAGTGATTGGCGGCAACTCCTATTTTCATTCGTTTTTTAATAAAAAAGTAGAATTAAAAAAAAAGTTACGACATTCTTGGCTTTGAAACTTTGGATTTATGGAAAAACAATTGATTTTCAAAGAATCAATTCATGGTAGAGGTACATGATGAAGAAATACAAGTTTTTAACCAATGATTCAAACATGGCTTCTGTCATTGTCGTCTGGTTTAGATATTTGTCAGTATCTATCTATAGGGATTCAATACATGAATGAGAGAATTGGATATTTTGTAGGTTTAGATCTTGGTTTTTAGCTTATTGGTTGAGATTTCAAGAGAAAATTCGTTAGGAAATCTAACTGGAGAAGCAAGTTTAGACTTTTACAAGCCTAACACATGTCGACATTAACAATCAAATCAGGGATACAGGAAAAACGACATTGTTGTTCCATCCTTCAACCAATGATCAAGTTCTTCAATGGCAGAATTTGATGAGAACCCAATTAATCAGGCTCAAGAACCTGACATAAAGATTCAACAAGGAATAAGATCATTCGCCTTTTAAATTATTATTATATATTTATGTTAGAAGTTAGAAAGATGTGAATACCTATAATGCAAATATTTTACGAAAGGGTATCTTGAACTTTTTGCAAAAAAAAGATATATATATATATACACATATATTATGAAGAATAAATCATGAACCACTCAAAAATCAAAGTGCCTAAACTTTAATAAAGAATGATGTAAATCATTGTTCATCAAAAATCAAAGTGACTTGATTTATATCATCACGTTCACTATTCCAACCTGAAAGTTTTATGGGTTTTTGAAAGACAAAATCAAAGCTAGAAATAAAGAGCTCACTAAGGTAATAATGGTGTTTTTCTTACCCTTCTAGCTTGATATCTGAAATTAGATATTACGAGAAAGTTTAGAAATTTTTTTTATTTATTTTGGATGTAATTTTATGTGTATAAAAATGAGGAAATGTTGACATTGTGGTTTAAACTTTAAAATGTTTCGGCAATATCTTTCATTTATAGAGTTGGTCGAGATGGGTGAGGGTGCTATAGTTTAAAAAATGATATGAATATATTTTTCTCATTTCCAGGTTAGTTTTGTTGGATATTTTATATTTAAGATTAAATTGATATAATGTGTAAATATTGGAGGCTAAATTTGTTATTAGACTAATAAAAAAGTAAATATTAGACCAAAATATTTTATTTCGAAAAGTTTGAGGACTAAACTAATATAATTAATAATTCAATGACCAAAATAAACGAAATACAAATTAACCAAAATATAAAATTATTTTTTTTATCCCATATATAGAAGAGATTTGTAACAAGAAGTAAAGCGTGAGCGACAGGATTCGAACCTGCGCGCCCACATTAGTGATGGCAATTCTTCTTTATATATTTAATAGATTAGTAAAATTCTTCAGATATTTACTATATGGTATCAGTACTGGGGTTTTATAATTTGTTTTTGTTTTTGTTTTTGTTTTTATTTTTGTGTTATATTATTTATTAAATACTACATCCAGTTTTTTTATATTTACTTATAAAAATTAAAACAATTTCATCAGTGTGCCCAATAAAAAAAATGTTAATATTTACAAGTTTCTTGAGTTTGATATTAAAATAGTTAAATGTACTCATTTATTAAATTAGTCCATTTATAATTAAATGAATTAATTTAGTTCATATACTATTAAAAAATTTAAATAAAGTTAAATTGCGATAGAGTTAATATTTACTATTTAAAAAATAAAAAGAAAATTGTTATTTTTCATTTATAGTTCAACTTCAAATAAAAAATTTCATTTGCAAAACCATAAAATCTATTAACTTCATTTGGCTTTATATGATTCTTTTTTAATGGTACATAAATTAAATTAATCTATTTAATAGTAAAAAGACTAAATTAATAAAATTCCTATAATAGTGGGACATTCCAACTATTTTCACCTATTAAAATACTATAACTCAAGTCTGTACCAGTACATAAAAGTTGTCCACACTATAATAATATTTATTTTGAATTGGGGGTGGTTGATTTGGAGGCATCTAAGCAAAGGAAAAAATTATTATTTATTGGGTATAATGTTAAAATATATTTTAAATTCCTATATATATATATTTTTTACACTTAAAATTTAGTCTCTCAATTTTTATCGTAAAGAAATTAGTTTCTCTATTTTTTAGATTTAAAAATATAAGTCTAATTGTTAATACCAATAATTTTTTTGATAAATTATGGTTTATTATAGTGTCATTCTTTTTTATTACATAGTTACATAGTGATTTTTAAATTTCAAGATATCCTAATATCAAACTTAACAAAAAAAATTTAGTAAAATTGATAATTGAACATTAATTTTGAAATTTAAAAAATAAATAATTAAAATTTTAAATATTAAAATAGAACCAAATTTTAAATATACGAAAAATATAGCCCCTTAAAGTATATTTTAATTGAGGTATAATAGTTTCTTTTCAAAAAAAAAATCGAGATATAATAGTTATTTGCTATTTAGGTTTAATAATTAAATAATCATATCTATTATACATTTCTATAAGGAAGGTGATCTGGCACACCCCACATTTTTTTTTCATTTTATAAAAAAAAGGTTAATTCTCAATTTTGGCCTTTTTATTTTTAATATAATTTGATCTCTATTTTTAATATTATCAATTAGTTGACTTGACACATGTTTTTTTCCTTTTTTTTGAGTTTTTTTATTTTTATTTTTATATTATAAAATAGTGGTCAAATTTTAGTCCACCATGATGAAATTAAAGGTTATACTTTTCTTTATTTAATTTCTTTCATCTACTTTTATATTGTTATTATTTAGTCTAAATAGTTAATATTGTTTAGAGGTGTTCAATTGATTAACTGACCCGAACTACTATTAACTGAATTAACTGACCCTTTTAAACCCTTAACCGTTAACCAAACCGAATTTTTTTTAAAAAAATTTACTGAATCGAACTTTTTTGTTAATTTAGCCGGTTAACCGAATTAACCGAAATTTATATATTTTCTTATTTTTGGTTTAAACAAGTATAAAACATATAAAAAATTAACCGACTTAATCAACCGATTAATTTATGTTTTCAAAAAAGTAACCGAACTAACCGAATACTTATTTATTATCATATTATTTATTAAATTCGATTAATTCGGTTAACCGATTGATTTCGAACTGAATTAACTGTTAACCGAATTTCCAAAAAATTATTAATCGACCCCCGACTAAATTAATTCGGTTAACCGACCGATTAACCGAATTCGGTCAGTTAACTGAATTAATGCAGTTTTACCCGAAATTTGCACACCCCTAATATTGTTAACTACTTCAATCAATATGTTAATGAGTTTGAATGAGTGCTTTTAAGAAAAAAATATTAATCAATATTTTTAACATTATTTTTTTATTGTTACATGACTTCCAAGTGAATCTTTTTCTTTCAAAATGTCATAGTGGTGAATTTAGTAGAAGAATTTTAACAGTGGTGACTATTGCACCTAAATTTTTAAAATTCAGAAAGTAAAAAGACTAAATTCTAGAAAATAAAAGTAGGAGACTAAATTCCAAATGTAAAAAGTGTATAGAGATTTAAAGCATATTTTAACCTTCAAATTTTTACTCTATAGTTTGATAAAACAATTAATCAATCTAATGCAAAGAGTGAAACCATACTAATTAATATAAATCTTATGTTCAGAATTTTAATCTGAATTTTCAAAATATAGTGAGGGCTATATTTTAGTTTTAGGTTAGATAAAGAGAATCAACAATGGTGATTTTATGGTTACAGTCTGCTATCAGTCGTTATACTATGCATTGCATTTATTTTTTGTACTTTAATTTAATTTTTTTAAGATTAGTTTGATGTTGTTTTTGTGGTTAAAGTGCTTTTGAAAATCTATATTTAGAAAAAGTATTTTTAAAGAGTGTCGTGAAAAAATATAATTTGTTAATTTTATATGTTTGACATTACTTCAAAAATAATAGTTTAAGGTTAAAATATTCATTTGAAACATGATATTGAAAGGTAAAAGAATCTATATAATAACAATTACTATTAAATTAATATTCTGAAGGATATTTTAAGTAATTTAATTTAAGTATATAAACAATGTATTATACATTAATTTTATGTATGCATAATACATGATTAATAGTGAAATTTAATAAAAAAATTAACTGCTACTGTATAGTTAAAATTAAAATTAAAAAATTAAAAAATATAAAAATTAAAATAGATCAATTTAAAAAATAAGTAAAATACAAAAATTAATAGCAAAATTTCAACAAAATATAGAAACCCAACATTCCTCGTGGAATAACGGTGTGTTATCTGTTTGCAAATGGTTTTATTCGTTTTGGACATACATTAGGATGTATTAATTCAGTCCGATTTTTGTTTTAAAATTATAATATTTTAATTTTCTAAGAACTAAATCAATCTAAATAATCATATAGCTTAATTATTATTAAAAAATAATTATATGGCATAACGATATTTTTTAATTTAAATATTTAGTATACAAAGAATAATTTCCACTTTAATCTTCCCATTTTAAAATCAATTTAATTTTGTTCAACTTTTAATAATTTTTAGAATAAATTTATTGGCATGATTTTTTTTCCTTTTGAAATTAAAAATTATTTTTAAAAAAGAGCTAAAGCAATTTATTTAAAGTTAACATATAAATATAAATTTTTAGAATTCGAACTAAAATTGTAAATTTTATAAACATTGAATGTTAATTTTGTTGAATATTCTATATTTAGGATCAAATTGATATAATGTGTAAACAATAGAGGGAAAAATTTGTTATTAGACCAATAAAAAAGAACAAATAAGCTTTGATTGACCGAAATGTTTGATTTCGAAAAGTTTGAAGACTAAATCAAAATAATTAATAGTTCAGTGACCAAAATAGACCAAATGCAGTAATGTAATGACCATTTTTAAATTTACCCCTTTTTTTACATAAATTAATGAGACCAATATAAATTAATTTTGTTTTTATTTAACCCATATATTGAAGAGGTTTGTAACAAAAAATTAATACGTGAGCGGCAAGATTTGAACCTGCGCGGACAGAGCCCACATGATTTCTAGTCATGCCCAATAACCACTCCGGCACGCCCACATTGGTGTGGACGTTTCTTCCTTATCTTTTTAATACCTTCTTCAGATATTTACTACATAGTGTATCAGTAATGCGGTTTTATATTTTGTTTTACTTTTTTTATGTTATATTATTTATTAAATACTACATCCAGTTTTTTTAAAATTTACTTATAAAATTAAAACAGTTTCATCAATGTGCCCAATAAAAAATATATTAATATTTACAAGTTTCTTTAGTTTAATATTAAAATAGCTAAAAGTATGTGGCAGATGTCTTATTTATAAGGTATCAAATTAGTTCATTTACGCTTAAATGTATTAATTTTATCCATGTACTATTAAAAAAGTCGAATAAAGTTAAATTGTGATAGAGTTGATATTTACTATTTAAAAAATAACATGAAAATTATTATTTTTCATTTGCAGTTTAACTTTAAATAAAAGATTCTATTTCCAAAACCATAAAATCTATAAAGCTATTAACTTTGTTAGACAGTAAAAGTTAACTCTACTAAAATTTGCCCTTAAATGATTTCTTTTAATAATATATAAATTAAATTAATCCATTTAATAAAAAAAAGGACTAAATTAATAAGATTTCTATAACATAGGGACCTTTCAACTACTTTCACGTATTAAAATACTATAACTCAAATATGTACCAATAATAAAAGTTGTCCACAATATAATATAATTGCAGAATTTTGAATTGAGGATGGTTGATTAGGATGCCGCTTGAGAAAGGAAAACATTATTTATCGGGTATAATGTTAAAATATGTTTTAAGTCCTTATATTCTTTATACATTTAAAATTTAGCCTTTCAATTTTTATTTTAAAGAAGTTAGTTTTTCTACTTTTTAAATTCAAAAACACAAATTTATTGTTATTTTTTAATATCAATATTTTTGGCCCTTCTAATATGTTTAAGTTTCAAATTTAATTAATATACTTTAATTTTTAATATAATTTGATCTCTATATTTTTTTAATGTTATTAATTAGTCCACTTGGCAAGTGTTTTTCTTTTTCTCTTTTTTGGATTTGCCTTTTTTTTAATATTATAAGATAATAGTCAAATTTCAATTGACCCTATAGTATGTTCAAACTTAAGGTTGAATCTATACACTTAAGTTTTTTTTTATTTAATTTGATTCATCTATTTTTATAATGTCATTATTTAGTCTAAATAGTCTAAATAGTTTTTTTTTATTTAATTTGATTCATCTATCTTAATTAATATTTTTAATATTATTTTTATTGTTATATGACTACCAAATGATTTTTTTTTATTTCAAATGTCACAACGGTGAGTTTAGTAGAAGAATTTTAATGGTGAATTTTAAATTCAAAAAGTGGAGAGACTAAATTTCAGAAAATAAAAGTAAGAGACTAAATTCTAAATGTACGAAGTGTATAAAGACTTAAAGCATACTTTAACCTTCAAATATTTACTCTATAATTTGATAAAACAATTAATGAATCCAATACAA
Organism: Gossypium hirsutum; assembly: GCF_007990345.1. NCBI lineage: Eukaryota > Viridiplantae > Streptophyta > Magnoliopsida > Malvales > Malvaceae > Gossypium > Gossypium hirsutum. The sequence continues at coordinate 5,834,828 of NC_053425.1, forward strand.
AGTGTGAAAACCATACTAATTAATATAAATTTTAGGTTCAAAATTTTAATCTAATTTTTCAAAACATAGTGAAGGCTATATTCTAATTTTAAGTTAAATCAAAAGAATCAACAATGGTTAAAGTCTACTATTAGTCGTTGTATTATGTATTTTTTTTAGACTTTGTCTTTTAATTTAATTATTTTTAAGGTTAATTTGACATTGTTGTTGTGATTGGAAAAAGTGCGGTGAAAAAGTATAATTTGTTAATTTCATGTGTTCGATATTGTTGTCAAAAATTGTAATTGAAGATTAAAATGTCTATTTTAGACATGATATTAAAAAGTAAAAAATTAATTTAAAGGATATTTTAAGTAAATTAATTTAAGTATATAAACCATATATTATACAGTAGTAACATGATAACAATTCCTCGTCGAATAAAACAGTGTCATTTGTTTGCAAATGGTTTTATTCGATTTTTTTTTAAAATTATGATATTTTAATATTCTAAGAACTAAATCAATCTAAAATAATTAAACCCTAAATCCTAAATTAAATATAAATTTACTATTAAAATCAAATCTCAATTTTCTGGATTTTGTTAATTCACTAAATTTAGTCACCTTCTCAAAATAACTCAAAAGCCACCAAAATCTCAACCTGTTATTCACAAAATCAAAGCTAACTGTTTGTTAACATGGTTAAACTTCCCAATAAGTTCATAAACCCTAAAAAATGATCCCATCATATTTCATGCCATTGTTTTTCACCACAATCCCAAACATCTCCTTCACGGTGGTGTTGGTGATTCTTTTCGACCGTGGCCAATCATGGTGACTTCACCTTCACGGTCACGAAACGTAATGGTGGTGGTTGACCCGACACCGCAGTCGGCAGCAGCCCTCCAATACGCTCTTTCCCATGCATTGGTAGAGCAAGACAAGCTGATCCTTTTCTACATTGAAAACCCTAGTTCGTGGAAAAACGCTCTTGCCACCTTCCTTCGGAAATCGAGTAATTCTTCATCCTCGGCTCCAAACTCCATCTCCGAGGGAGCTTTCGGTACCGACGCTGATTTTCTCGATCAAATGAGACGCGCTTGCGAAGTCGCTCAGCCAAAAATCAATATAAAAATCGAGAAAACCGACATGGATGGCAAAGATAAAGCTAGTGTGATTCTTTCAAAGAGCAAAGATTTGAGAATTGATCTCATTATCATAGGGCAAAAACGGAGTCTCTCTTCGGCAATACTCGGGTGAGTTTTCATACACCTTCTCTTTCTATTAACTACTAACTTGACCTAAATTGATTTCAAGGGATGACAAAAATACCCAACCCCATCATATCTGATTTGCTCCGATGATTTTTCAATCAAATTTCGAGGGTCGATTTTACTTAAAATTTGTCTGCCTCAATATATTATTTCTTATATAAGAAATTATAACATTTACTTTGATTTTATGATTTTTAAAATTTTTTTATTAACTTTGATTTTTTTACAAGATTTTGGTTTCTCTTTGTGAAAGAGAAATAAAAATATTATAAAACAATATTTAAAATTTTGAGGTGGGATTAAAGAAACTATTTCGAGGTTATGTAAGGGTTGGGGATGAAAATGCTTAATAAAATCGAGTTCGAGGTAGGATAGGGCGAGCAAAAAAACCGTTTCACCTTAATCACAGGTGAAGTTAGAAAATTTTTTTAAGGGGTCAAAAGTAAATTGTAACTTTTACGATAATAGCCTATATTTTTATAATTTTTAAAAGATTAAATTAAAATTTTATTATTTTTAGGGAGACTAAAATGTAATTTTATATTTACTAATTTAAAATTTTAAAAGATCTAAATAAAAAATTTTCTATTTTAAGAGGAACAGCCCTGCCAGCCCCCTAACTACGCCTTTGGCCTTATACATTGCCATCCCTAAAATTAGTCTAACAAATTAATACCGGTAGATAAAATTTTGAAATATATGAATACAAAGACAAGGAAAAATTATTAAATAAACGCTTCTCATCACATCATTATAGGCTCAATCAATTAAATGATTCCACGTAATATTTCTTTACATGTCATAATCTAAGCACAAATCTTCAAGCCGTTTTTTATGTGTTAAATAGAGTTAATTTTTTTTTTCTTGTTTGCCTCTTCTATTTGTAAATATAGCATGTAAAAAAAAATGATGTCGAATCGTTTAATTGGTTGGTTTTATAGTTAATGTGGTGGGAATGGTCTATATAATAATTTATCACAAAAGGTATAGGAGGTAATGGCTTTCTCTCCCCTGAAATGATAAATTTTTTATTAAATCCTTTAAACTTTAAGAAATTTTACATTAGTATAATAATAAAATTGTATTTCAATTCCTAAAATTTATGATTAATCTCTTGCCCTTTAAAAATAATTTTTTGGCTTTGCCTCTATTTCAATACTCTATTATTATCAAGAGTTTTACTACGTTAGTCTCATCCATCATTTGTAAAGTCACCAAACCCTTTTTTTCTTTTTTCAAATCAATAAATATTATTTTAAGATTACCTATATTTTTTTTTATATTTTGAAAAATTTAAAAAAAAGACATATAAATAAAAAAATGAGATTTGACATTATAATTATATTTTTACATTTAATTTTTATAATTTTGTTATATATATATTTATGTTGGATTAACTCGGCTTCTTTTGTGCAATGTAAAAAAACAGAATTAAGCGACAAAGTGGGTCATTAAAAGGACAAAAGGCAATAGACACAGTTGATTATTTGATTGAGAACAGCCCATGCTCATGTGTTGCAGTCCAGAAAAAGGGTCAAAATGGTGGCTATGTTCTTAACTCCAAGACCCATAAAAATTTCTGGCTTTTGGCATAAATATATATATGCACTTTACTTCTCAATCAAAATCTACCCTTTTCTATTTCATCTTATAAAAATTTCAATTTTAACTCCTTTTTTGTCATGAAAATGTTGTAACTTCAAAATTACGTGGAAATTGTAAATTTTTGGTCAATGGAAATCATCGGTTCTTAATAGCAAAATCCCTATGGTGTTCGGAAAATCATTTAATAATAATTGAATTTAGGAGTAATTACTTGTAAATATATAAAGGTGACAGGTAATTGTAATTAATGTGTTTCATTAAACTTGGTGTAATTGGACAATCTCTAATTTTTAGAAGGTTAGAATTAGAGTAATTATGCAGATAATTATACTTAAATCTAAATTTTTTAAAAATAGCTTTTTATACAAATTATAAAAAATTGTGTTATAAGCATAGATACGTATAAATGTTTGGGATGGTTATGGCTAAAAAATTCTTATATTATAAATACTAAAAAAATTATATTATAAAAATAATTTGTGTATTTTATAAAGTTATAAAAATTATAAGGTCAATACTAGTTATGCAAATAGAAAATGTTTTCTTACAATGTATTGTTGGGTATGATGAGAAAATGATATAAGACACTAGCACCATAGACAACTCGCGAACTCTTTAAATCGAGACATTCAAGGTTTCGAAATGTGATTGAGAAGACATTTGTTGTTCTAGAAAAAAATTATTATATTAATATCACGATAGTGTAACATAAAAGATAAGCTTGGATCGTATTAGTATGTTGCATATTTTATAACATCAACCATAAGTGGAATTGAGATTATCCTTACCTTGTAGAGAACATGGAAGAAAGAGATCTTAATAATCTTAATTAATGATATATATTCAAATTCAGGTGACGATAAACTTAGTTAAATTTGAAGAGATGATGATAATGAGCATATGTTAAATATTGAAGAGGGAATAACCCAAAAAATATGCAGTAGAACAATTAGATAAAATTACATATATTGTTTATTTTTCTTACTATTTTTATTAGTAACTGTGTTAGCAACTAATATTGAGACTAAAATCATATTAAAATTTTTATAGTAACTAATATTTTAAAAAATATAAATTATGTAACTGTTTAATTACAAATTGGATTACCAAATATAACATCGAGAATTACGATGCGGTTATACTCTTATAACCAAACACGTTTAAGGAATTACAATTCTTTGTACTGTCCAAACATACCCTTAATGAAAATGAAAAGTTGTTTTCAAAGGTTTTTTTACTCAATTGTGAGTGTTAAATACGATATATATTTGCAAAGATATATTATATTTTTCTAATTTTTTCATGTATTTAATTTGTTGTTAAAGGATATTCTTATACCCAATTTCGAATATGAAAGGATAAAAAATATGAATGATAACAAATTTAACCTTTAATATTTACATATTTTCAATTTGATCCTTATTCCTTTTTTAGCTAAATTTGATATAATTATTGACTAAAACCCTTCTTGGCAATCCATTGTTCATCATGCTATTTTTTTTAAAAAAATTATGACCTTAATATATATTTTGAATTTTGAATTTTTTATGATTTTTAGATTATTTGTTGACGTGGTGAGACATATAAAATAAATAGTGACATATCAACATAAATTACATGTAGATTATCAAGTGGATTGTCACGCCAAAATCATTAAAAATTAATATTTTAATCAACATTTTTATTAACAAAAATAATTTAACTCTTTTTAAAAAGTTAATGACAAATTTTAATTGAAAAATGACTTTGTCAATGTAGATGTTGGGAGCCAAATTTATAATTACGACAAAAAATAAAAGTCTAAGCAACACAGAAAAATAGTGCTGTTCTTTTTTTTTTTTTTTTTTCCCTCTAACCAAACATAATGATAAAGGAGAAAGGAGACAGGAAACTACATCATTTTCACAGTTCATCACGCATGGGTTGCTGTAACGGGAGTCCTTTATCGGGAACTACATTACCGTCGAATCGACCTTGGTTAATACCCTCTTCTACAGCTTTGCGAGCAAGCTCTGGTTTTCCGGCCATACCGGCCTTTATGGCTGTGGTAATTGTCCTTTGCAACTTAAGTATGCCAATACGTTTTGAAACAACGTAAAGTACAGCACACGAGAAAAAGATGAATCCAACTACGAGTACAATCCTGTCCGGATAAATCGCAGCAATATAAGCCGTGACATCCTCAGATCAGTAGTCACTACTAGAATATAAAGGAAAATCTAACCTGTTAATACCTGTCAATAACATCATGGCGTTGCATTGTGGACAGTAGATTCCGAGTTCGCGACAACAATGAGCGGTGTCCCTTATATTCACTTTCAGCCTTCTTTAATACTCCCGTTGATTCCTCTAAACATTCAAAGCGTAAAATATAAGCAAACAAATCGTATGCACGTAACATCAGTCATCTCAGTTTCCGACAAACATGATAGTGTCATTTGCAAGTACCGAATTTTGCAACACCGCACTATTTTTCAGAAAGTTCCGTTAAATAAACATTTCAGAATAGGGATATGACCACATACCAAAAGTCATGAGTGTGTTTGTGCTTCTTTCGACCTCCTATACATACGTACATGTAAAGCAACAAAACCATAAGGAACCACATTATAAGACCATTGATGATAAATAAAAATGAGGAAACGGAAGACAAAAATCATGTTACTAACCTGAACCATCAATTGACGGGTACGGCGAAGGCTCTCCGTAATGCTTTCTGCTGCAGATGTCATCCCCGCCTTTGTCCTGAAAATGATTATGAATTATAAACATGCAGAAGATTATTCTATTCTTTGTTCAACAAAGCTACCGTATAAAATACAGGGATTCTAAGTTGGTTACAATGTCAATGAACACCAAAGCAAAAGAAAAAAGAAACTAATACATACTGCAGATTGCGCCGACGAACCGTGGATTCTTCTCCACCACCCAGCAGAAGTTCTCTCTACAAAACATACATAAATATAACCGATTTATCGAGAAAAGAAAAAAAAAAACTTACGACATGTAATTAACAACATGTCTATCAAGCTTTATATGGAAACGTAATGATCGTAGGACACTGTCAAAAACAAAAAGATCTTATACATCAAAGGGCCATCACCAAGGAATTGCATTGTTTTTATTACAATTGCGGACATAACGAATACTATTACGGTCAATTACGACACAGCAAAGTGAACCAAAACCACAAAGAACGACAATTCATGGCTATTACTATCAGTGGTACTGGTAACAATCCCAGAAAGTACAAATTTGAAGCAAAATCTCAACGTTAGCAAATGGAATTTACTTACCTCTTTTTGAGCAGTTTTCCTCATATTATCCTTTGCTTGCAAATTCGCATTCCTCAGATTCATTCTCAAACTAATCACAGCAATAACAATGAAAACCTCATTAGTAATTGCAATTAACATACAAACAAAAAGCTTTGCTAAATTGCAACTAAACCAATGTTACCAAGAACGCAGATCGGTCCGTACAAGGAACGAAAGTTGGAATGCAAATCTGCTACTTATATGAAACGTAATTCAATAGGGTTAGTCTTCTACGATTACGATATCCGATTTCTAGTAACAAAGCTAAATCCAAGTAACAATAATAAGAAAACCACGAACATTGGATTTTGAAGCTTAAATCTTTTGAAACAATAATAAAAAAAGTAAAACCCGGAATCAAATAACCAAAAATTTCGCATCTTTGATTCGAAAATCTCAAAAGTGTTTGTGTGTGTGTTGGGGGGGGGAGGTTAAATTTACCTTCGGGATTGACTTCTCCAAGTTTTGAGCAAAGCTTTAGCAGACTGGACCTCATCACCGGTAGGAAGTTGTGGAGCGAGAAGATCAAGATTGAATTGCAATGAATTAAGAAGAGCCAAACCGTCTTGAGCCAATCCGTTTAATCTGGGCAACGAATTTTTGTTCTTAGTTTCCTCCATTGTTGAGTTCCCATATTCCTGAATCTCTTTTATATGTTGTTGGGTTTTTGAATAGGCTTCGTCCCACTCTTTCTTTGTCTTCTCCACTTCTTCCACCATCTTGTCCATTATTTCTGTTTTTCAATTTTCGTTGGGTGTTTTTTTGTCTGTTTGAGTGATGGGAAAATTGAAAGGAAAATTTGGGGGAGGTTTGATTTCAGGTATCGCCGATGACAGGGAAGGGAAAAAACGTGAAGTAGACTTTAGATATTAATAAAACGTTACCGTATTGTTATTTGGTAATTATATATTTCATAAAGGTATAATACTAAATTTAGCTTTCAATGTTTATATATTTTGTCAATTTAATTCTTATTATTTTTTAATTAAATTTAATGATTAATCTTAGAAAAGAGTCAAATCATTTTATTTAATAGAAATGCGGATTAAAACTCTAATTTTCTAATGATGTTAACGTGTAGTCCACGTATATTTCATGTTGACATGTCATTATTTATTTTTTGTCATGCCAACAAATAATTTAAAAATATATTTTAAAAATTAAAAATTCAAAAAATATATAAAGTTCATAAAAAAAGTATAGAGCACTTGTGGATTTCCATGTTTAAAATATTAACGTTTTAGTAAGTATATTTGTTAAAAAGCTAATAATTTGACTATTTTTGAAAGATTGATGATGAAATTCAATTTTTTTAAAAAGGCTGACGGTCAAATTTAGTTAAAAAAAGAATAATGGTCAAAATGAAAAAACATGTAAATGTTGAGGGCTAAATATGATATTATACTTGTAATGACCTGGTTTTAGTCATTGTCGAAAAATGTAGTTTTGAAGTCAGATTTTATAAATCGAATTATAGGCAATAGTAACCGAATTATTGAGTGATTAAATTGTAAAAATCATTAAATATAACACAAAGAATAAATTGCAAAGTCTCATCACAAACGAGATTTGATTAAAGAAATGGAAGACGCCTTATATAGCCATCGTTACTTCATGATTATTGCCATAAGATTCATGGCCATTCTTTTCGAGTTAGATAAGGAAAAATTAGGTTTTAGCCCTTGGATTAATAATGTCTAAACGTTAATTAAGTTACTAATTGCCTATAGAGTGAGTGGGAGAGAATGAATATTATCATCATCTTCTTCCCATTGCCGTTTATGCTAAAACAAAAAAGAAATTTTTTTTTCACTAATGTTCATGCCATTGTCGAACGTTAATTAGCAACATAGGTGAGTTCTTTCTTTGATATTTTTATAAATTTATGATAATTTAAGCTTGATTTAGTTAGCTCAAGTGATGGATTTCTCAATTGTTAAATTTATATCAATTTGTCATTGTTGAGTTCATTGTTAAACTAGTTTAGATATGTGAATTAAGTTTGAATTTGAGTTATGTTATATGGTTAAGTTTGTGACATTAGGGGATTAAATTTAATATAATGAAAGTTATTGAATATCTATACTATAGGTCGAAAGCTTGAGGTCTCTAGTGAATAAATATGAAGTCGAATTTTGATTTAATTGAGAATCTCGAAAGATACAAGCTTTTTGGATATTAAAGCTTCGAGGGACTAAAATGAATAGATTGCATTTCATATTTAATGGATGTGTTTCTATGTTTGATTTGTGGAAGTAATAAGTTTTCAATAATTAAATTTATCGTATATAGCAAAAGTCACGGTCGAAACATTTAGGAATAAAGGGAATGAAAAAGACATATATGAGTTGCCCTAATTTGGTTTGTGCTTCCATGATTTTATTTCAATTTATGTCCTAATGTAATAATTGTTGCTTTCTATCATGAATATAAAAATTTAACCATGATTAGATGATTTGTGAAATTATGACCAGATGGTTATTGATTTGTTATGAAAATGCATATTTTTAAGTAAATTTCCTATTAAATGGTTTCAGATAGAGTTACAGGTATAGTTGGCATACTATAGGATCCATATACATCGATATTGTAGCACTAATTGTGTATTACTTTGGTTGTATACCGATGAGTGCTAGACACGTATTACTACAGTTATATACCGATGATCCAGGGTGATTATATGGTATTTGGTGGTCTAATATATATATCTGTCTTAAGTCCATGTTCAGTTAATAAGGGCTACAATATAAGTAATTCATAATGATTCAATTGTTATGTGAATTAAAGTATTTGAATAGCTATGATTGAGTTGATCATTTTGGACATTGATGCCAACCAAATGGTTGATAGCATGTGAAAGATCATACAAATTGTGTATTTACGAGTCTTGGGGGCCGATGAAGTTGTAAACGAATTGATATATTCGAATTGGTAAAATGAGATAAAAATTATATGCAAATTCTTGAGACAATGCTTCTTGATGTATACTTGATTATATATGTAAACGGGTCAATTTGCCCAGATCCACACCAAAACCCAAATACAAAACAATAATAAACCAAACTAATAAATAATTAAGTCCAAGTCCAAAGTCCATAACCCATTACAGACCCAAAACCATTACAGTGGCCCAAAACCCAAATACTTAGAATCCAAAACGGACCAAAATGCTACAAACCCAGCTCGATAACCCAACACAACAGAAACAAGCCCCAAGGGCTTGTTACTCGAACAACCAGCCAAACAGAAACCCTAAGGTTTCCACTCTAGCGCCGCAACCCTCAGCCCACAGCGCTATACAGCCTCCTTGTGCCACGGCCACGCCTACGCCTCCACGTCAACGAGCTGTACACCACAGCTAGCCCTGTACCTCCATGCCTACAAACAAACAAGAGAACGACAGCAAACACGAAAAATTTTGTATTTTTATTCTTTCGGGTTTCAGCTATAAAGCCAAGAGCTTTTCAATGTATTTTTTTTACGCATATTGAATACAAAGAAAGCAGAAAATTTTGAGAAGGTGATTTTTGTTTAAATTTCTTGAAGTTTTTGCATTTCTTGGGTTCATTTTTCTTCAAACCATTTATCATTGCATTAGAAAACAAAGAAAAAGTGAAAGAGGAGCCTTACCTTGCGAATAGGCCACAGATTTCTTCTTTCGCTTCGTTGAAATCGAAGCCTAAAAGGGATCTCAAGGCTAAAAAGCCATCCTCCCAAGGTTCGAATACACTGGTCACCGATTGTAGTGACGGATCGGCGTTTGAGCAAAAGGGGATTAGGGTTCGGCCAAAAATGGAAAAGGGGAGTGCTTAGTTTTTTTATTTTTGGTTCCTAAATGGCTAAGTGTATTAGTTTTAGGGTTTGTTTTTGGTTTTAATAACGGATATAAAACAGCATCGTTTAGGGCCTGTTTCAATGGCTCTAAAACGGTGCCGTCTTGGCCAACCCATTTTGACCCGACCCGATGGCCCCCAGGATCCGCGCGTTTCCGCAGAGGGGATATTTGCGCGTTGGTCCTTCCCCTTTCGCGCTAACATTCAATTAGGCCTTGTTCACATTTTCTTTATTTTTTTAATTTATCCCTGAAGTTCGCGTATAAATGCAATCTAATTCGTGGCTAAACACAGCGTTTTGGGATTTGGTATATTTCCAGTTTTGGTCCTTGTGCATTCGCTCGCTTTGAGCTTCAATCCTTCTTTTAATTTCAATAGTCTATTTTATTTATTAAGTATCCTTTTTAGTTTAAATTTCTTTAATTGAGTCCTTTCGATTTGTACAATTCATTACTTTTTAAAATTTATTTAATACTTATTTTTTATATTTATATATATATATTTGATTTACCATGATAATTTTACCCCTTTTTTATATATAAACTCTTTATTTTAAGACTTTTTTTTATATTGTATTGTTTTAAAAAATTTCGTATAATATTCCACTTAAATGTTCTTATATATTATTATACATATGTAGCTCATGATAGAGTTTGTTTTTATTCCATATATATTATTAATCCTATGCTACTTTACATGCATAATTCCTTTTAAACATATTTATATATATTTGTGTGTGTGTTTTTTAAACTCATTATTTATATGATTCATATCTCAAGAACATATCTTATTATATATATTTTTAGAACTTTTCATATTTTTTACATATTATTTAAATTATCTTTTATTATATGTACATTGTCAATTTTAAATAGATGTATCATTTTTAAAAAAAATAATTTGGGTATGTTGTTTGATTCAAATTTCTTCCTTTATAATATCTTTTTAATAATCATTTATATATTATTAGTTTTATTTTATACATGTAAATTATTTCAAACCCTAGCATGTATAGTTCATTTTTAAATTTTATTATTATTAATGGTTTTTGAATTGTTGCACATTATATTGACTCCTAGTGTTCGTATTATTTTGTCTATTATGTATTGTTTTTTAGTTTTCATTTCATTTCACACATAACTGCTGCATATTGTTTACTCTTCATTTGTATTATCCATTTGTATTGTCATTTCAATTGTTATTCATCTATATTTGAAAATTTGTTGTATTTCCTTCTAATATGTTTTTTTGGTGAATTATATTTTAGTTTCTTATTAATGTTTTAAATAAGATATGAACTCATTGCCATGATGTGTTTATTAATTCATTTTTTATGTTTATACTATTATTCTTCACCAAGTATAGTACTTTATTTGTGCGTATTCTCCCATGTTTATAATTTCTCTTTTTGTTTTATAATTTCAAGTCAAATTAATGTGTTTTAAGTTGGTTTTACAATTATTCATTTGAAAATTCCTTAAAACGAAGGCAATGTTTGATGTTTGGAAATTCGAGAAATTGTGCCCTATCGTGCTGGGTTTCGATTTCCCGTTTGTTCAAAATAATTGAATATTCCTTTAGAATTTCACTCATGTTTTCTAAATTCTAAAACAAGGCAATTTCAATGTTTGGAAATTCGAGGAATAGTGCCCTACCGTGCTGGGTTTCGGTTTTTCGTTGGACTAAATAATTGGGCATCCTTTTGTAATTTTCAGCATATAGGCTTTTAGAAATCGGAATTGATCGTAGTTTCGAGGGCTTAAAGGATCGTGTCCTAACGTGCTAGATGTGATGCTGTATTCCTTTGAAACAAGCGAATCTTGACATCCAATTTGAGTCATTCAAGTGTTTTAAAAGAAATCGTATTTCAAAATATTTTTAGACATAAGGACATTATTTAATCAATTCGGTACCAGTTTTAGGCGTAGCGAGGGTGCTAATCCTTCCTCGTAAGTAACCGGATCCCGAACCCGTTTTCTCAAATTTCGTAGGCCAAAATTGATTTAAATGGAATAAAATATTTCATTAAGGTGATCCAATCACACCAAAACAAAAGATTGGTGGCGACTCCACATTCGATTTTAAAAGTCGATCCCCGTCCATTTGTTTTTTTAAAATTCAAAAATGGTTTCGACAATATATATATGAAATTTCAACTAGTTTATATACTTAATTTGATTATGCATTGCTTTTGAATTATGTAAGCACCATTGAGCTCTTTTGCTTAGCCTGCGAATTTTTTTGTTTCCGTGTATAAATGACGTTTAGGTATTGAAATTTGGGGTAGATCAACAGCATACAAGACTCAAAATTTCAGCACAACAAAGTTTATGAAAGTATTTTGAATATTATGTTTTGATTTGGCATGTAACTAATGTCAAAGATAATTTTGAAGTCTATTTTTATGCTTGGTATCCATAACACTAGTGTTTGTAATCTAAAAAACCATATTTGTATGTGTGTTATGGTGTGGTTATATGAACATGATTATAAAGGCATGCTATGATCTTTAGTAAGTTTGAAATAATATTTCATGTATTGTTAGATTTATTAAAATAAATCTAAAATATAACTTAATAAACCAGGATTTGTCATGTCAAATCATCAAGAATAAATCAAGAACAAAACTAGATGCGGAAGTGTACCTGAATCCATGGATTCCTTGAAACTTTCTAGATCTTGGGGATTTGATCTTCCAAATTAGCACACAAAAAATTCAGAGAATATCTACTCTCTCTTTCCTAATGATGGGATATTAGAAAAGATATCTTGTGTATAATTTAGGGGCCATAACCCTAATATTTATAACCTTAGCATATTACTTCTAATCAAATTCTAATTAGCCCATCATTAATTAGAATTTAATGAGAAGAGTATCTACACATATTTGACCCATACTTTATTTAATAATTAAAAGCCCAATAAAATTCTAACCAAATTAGATCACTTTTAATTTGGGCTAACCTATCATGATAGTAAATAATAACACGTAATTATCTTTATTATATATGTGATGTCCAAATTTTCCAACAATCTCCCACTTGGACCACATATATGTACTGATTACTTTATAATTACATGTCATTATATAACATTATGAGCTCAAAATTTTACTATCATATCCAAAAGGTATTTCAACCAATCTCGTCCATTAATTATGTTAACATAGAACCAAGGCGACTTTCGTTACATATATCGTAACTAAATCCATCCATGATCACGTATATTAACACAACCAAATGACATAGATCAAGTATGGATGTGTAGCATGGAAATTACATGCAATATGATCTAAACATGTTTATTTCCAACTGGTCCTCTTTAAACTTAAGTGAGGTCAATTTCAAAATAATAAACAGAGTGAATAAACTGAATACTTTATTTCTGATCAGAAAATAACCAAATACATAAATGTATGAAATATAAACTCCTACTAAATCATGATATCCTCAAACAATGTAACACCCATGTGAGCAGTGTGCTCATGAAAGACCTTAGGTGGTAAACCTTTTGTGAGCGGATCCGCTATTATGGAGTTTGTCCCAATGTGCTCTATGGATATTTGACCATTTTGCACTCTTTCTTTTACAACTAGGAACTTTATGTCAATATGCTTTAACTTAGATGAACTCATGTTGTTATTGGAATACAGCACTGCTGATTTATTGTCACAAATTAATTTGAGTGGTCTTTCTACATTCTCCAAAATGTGCAGCCTTGTGACAAAGTTCCGTAACCATATTCCATGGTTTGATGCCTCATAGCATGCTACAAACTCTGCTACCATAGTGGACGAAGCTACAAGTGTCTGTTTGACACTTTTCCAAGATATAGCTCCTCTGGCTAATAGGTAAATATAGCCTGATGTAGATTTCCTACTATCTTGGCATCCAGCGAAATCAGAATCAGAATACCCTATGACCTCCAAAAGATCTGATCTCTTGTAAGTAAGCATGTAATCTTTTGTTCTCTGAAGATATCTCATAACCCTTTTGGCTGCTATCTAATGGTCTATATCAGGGTTGCTTAAATATTTGCCTAACATCCCAACAATGTACGCAACGTCCGGACGTGTACATACTTGAGCATACATTAAACTCCCAACAACTAATGCATAGGGAATCTTTTGCATTTCCTGAATTTCAAGGTTACTTTTAGGGTATTGAGTAAGACTAAATTTGTCTCTTTTAGCGACAGGGGTGTCACCTAGTCTACAACTCTGCATGCCAAACCTTTTGAGTACTTTATCGATATAGCTCTTTTGTGATAATCTGAGAATACATTGATATCGATCTCGATGTATCTGAATTCCTAAAATAAAGGAGCCATCCTCAAAATCTTTCATCTCAAAATGCTTGGATAAAAAACATCTTGGTTTCGTGCAATAAGCCTATATCATTAGTGGCAAGCAAAATGCCATTAGCATATAGAACTAGAAATATGTACTTACTCCCATTGAATTTGTGATACACACAATCATCAAAAATATTCATCTCAAAACCAAACGAAATAATTATTTGATGAAACTTGTGGTACCATTGACGGGAAGCTTGTTTGAGTCCATAGATGGATTTTGTCAATTTGCAAACCATATTCTTTGAGTTTTTTGACTCAAAATTTTTTGGTTGCACCATATAAATTGTTTCTTCAATGTCGCCATTAAGAAACACAGTCTTAACATCCATATGATGTAACTCAAGATCAAAATGAGCAATAAGCCCCATGATTATCCTGAAGGAGTCTTTTAATGAAATTGGAGAGAAAGTCTCTGTAAAATCAATACATTCTTTCTAAGTATATCCTTTAGCTACAAGACGCGCCTTATACCTCTCCATATTACCATTTGCATCCCTCTTGGTTTTAAATATGCATTTACAACCAATTGGTTTTACACCTTCAGGTAATGAGACAAGTTCCCAAACTTTATTGTCTTGCATAGATTTATACTCATCTTTCATGAAATCAATCCATTTTTGAGAATTAGAACTTTTCATGGCTTGATGAAAGTTGATTGGATCATCTTCCATCATTCCATTATCATCCTCATGTTCTTGGAGAAATACAATATAATCATCTGGAAAAGCATTTCTCCTTTCTCTTGTGGACCTCTTTAATGGCACTTGTTCTTGAGGTTGTTGAGTTTGTTCTTCTGGAACAATTACCTCATTTTGAATGGGGAGTTATTCAACATTGTCTTGTAGAGGTTCTAGATTCACTTCTTGATCAATGATAGGTATAAGAACCTGAACATCATCAAAAGTGATAGTAGGAATTGAGTTAAAACCCAATTCCTCCTCAAAAGCAATGTGTCTAACTTATTTCTCCCCCCAAACTCAACATCCTCAAAAAATGTTGCAGTTCCCGTCTCAAAAATATTCCTTATTATGGGATCATAAAATTTATAGCCCCTAGATAATCAGAATAACCAATAAAGTAGCTTCTTACTGTTTTGGAGTCCAATTTCTTTTCATGTGGCTTATAAGGCCTTACCTCAGCTGGACATCCTCAAATGTGAAAGTGCTTTAAACTAGGCTTTTTACCTGTCCAAAGCTCATAAGGTATTTTTGCAACTACTTTATTGGATACTCTGTTCAGAATGTAAGTTGCTGTCTTTAATGCTTCTCCCTAGAGGGACTCAGGTAAGGTAGAACGAGCAATCATGCTTCTTACCATATCTTTAAGAGTTCTGTTTCGTCTTTCAGCTACACCATTCATACTAGGTGATCCTGGCATGGTGCACTGTGGGACAATACCACATTCCTCTAGAAATTTCACAAATGGTCCTGGACATTGTTCACCTGAGCCATCATATCTACCGTAATACTCACCACCACGATCAGATCTAACGTTTTTAATCCTTTTTGTTGAGTTGATTCTCAACTTCAGCTTTATAAGTTTTGAACACGTCCAAAGACTGAGATTTCTCATGAATGAGATATAGGTACCTATAACATGAGTAGTCGTCTATGAATGTTATGAAATATTGTTGACCATTCTAGGATGCCATAGGGAATGACCCACAGATATCTGTATGAATTAATTCTAAGATGTCTGAAGATCTATTTGCACCCAATCTCTTGGTTTTGGTCTGTTTTCCCTTAATGCAATTGACACAGACATCAAAGCCTGTGAAGTCAAAGGACTCTAAAATACCATCAGACATAAGGCGTTCAACTCTAACTTTTGAGATATAACCCAAACGCCTATGCCATAATGATGCTGAATTTTCCTTATTTAATTTACGTTTAATATCACGTGATTCCACATACAAGGTTTCATTATAGGATGCAACTGTTTCTAGCAAATAAAGGTTCTCATAGGTATTTAAATAACCACTTCCAACAACATTTGAATTTAAAGACAAATTAAATTGATTGTTTTCGAATGAACAATAATATCCAAATTTGTCCAATGAATAAATAGACACTAAATTCTGTCTAAATAATGGTACAACAAAAGTGTCTTTTAAATCAAAATAAAAACCAGTTCTTAATAACAACCTAAAATGCCTAATTGCTCCTACTTCTACCGATTTTCCATTACTCGCAAAGATGTGTCTTTCACCATCACTTGGCTTTCGATAACTCAAGCAACCTTGCATAGAAACACTTATGTGAGTAGTAGCACCAGAATCTATCCACCAAGTGTTTCTAGGTACTAAAGCTAAATTAATCTCAGAACAGACCAAATTAAGAATTATACCTTTCTTTATGCGCCAATCATGATATTTGGTACAATCTTTCTTCACGTGTCCAGACTTATTACAAAAGAAACAACAACAAAAGAAACAACTCTCTTTAGCTTGTTGTTGTTTCTTTTGAGCTGGACCTTAGCAGCTTCATTCTAATATTTTCTTTTCTTGCCCTTGTCCTTAGGGGCATTGGCCAAATGAATACTTTCAGACTTATCACACTTTAACCTTTCTTCCTCTTGCACACAATGAGAAATGAGCTCATTTAGGGTCCATTTCTCCTTTTGACAGTTATAACTAATTTTAAATTGGTTAAACTGTGTAGGAAGCGATACCAAAACCATAAGAACAAGTAATTTCTCAGAAAGCTCGATCTTAAGTGCCTTAAGTCTTGAAGCAGTATGAAACATCTCCATAATGTACTCCCTTACGTTTCCTTGACCCTTATATTTCATAGACATTAAAGAAGTCAGAAATGATGTCATCTCAACCTTATTGTTTTTAGCAAAACGTTTCTCAATTTCATCAAGGAAACCTTTGGCCTGAGTAATCTCTTCAGATTCTGTGCCCCTAAAGGCTTCTGGAATGCTATGTTTCATGATCATTAGACTCATGCGATTTGAACGATCCCACCTCTCAAAGTCCCTATTACTAACAGGGGTGCTTTCCGCAGTGAGAGGTGCAGGTTGTTCTTCCCTTAGTGCAAGGTTTATGTCCATACAGCCAAGCACTATAAGTAAGTGCCTTTTCCATTCCTTAAAATTAGTTCCATTAAGCATGGGTATATAATTTATATTAGCAAATATTGTGGCAGCAGAAGATGAATTAGCTGAATAGAGAAAAAAAACAAGCTTAAATCAATATTCATAAGTAAACAATAAATTCAAGATAATGACTAATCCCATCTCAAGATACCAAACACTACATTAATATCAAGTCTTTGGATAGTAATATTAACAGTAAGCGGTACTCTTGTTGTAGCAATCAAACATTGACAATAAACTATTTCAAGCAATATTCTATTGTTTTATGTTAATGTTGTTAATTTCCAGCATGTGTATATTTATTTTATGAAATTATTCAAAGAAGACTCAAGCATGAATTGACGGAGAAGTAATTTCAGAAAGTCCCAGTTGAACCTTAGGAATGTGTAGGATACAAATGTCATGACATTAGGGTTTAAGGATACCATGTAAGACCATGCCAAGGTATGGAAATTGGTAAGGTTTCTAAGGCAAGGAAATCATGTAAGACCATGTCAAGGCATGGCATTTGTGAGTTCATAAGGCAAGGATACCATGTAAGACCATGTCAAGACATGGCAACGGTAAGTTTCAAAAGGATACCACGTAAGACCATGAAAAGTCATGGCAATGGTAAGGTACCTGTGTATCCTTAGTA
The DNA here is from genome assembly GCF_007990345.1 of Gossypium hirsutum. Classification (NCBI taxonomy): domain Eukaryota; kingdom Viridiplantae; phylum Streptophyta; class Magnoliopsida; order Malvales; family Malvaceae; genus Gossypium; species Gossypium hirsutum. Next base: position 5,852,930 of record NC_053425.1, read on the forward strand.
TTCCAAGTGGTTCAACGGGAAAATTTAAAGAGAATATCAAGGTAAGGTAAGTTAAGACGAGTTATGCTAAAAAGGTAAGACAAGTTCATGCTAGAAGAGCAAAGGTAAGTATATAATGTTCATGCATGCTTGATAAGGAAAAAGATAAGTAAAATGTATTAATAAATTTGATTAAGTAAGTAAGTATTTAAGTCAGTGAGTAAGTGAAGAAGTTTAAAATATGTCTATGACAATTAATGAAGTTGCATTAAGTAGTATCATGCCAGCTAGTAAGATAATTCTTATGAATATTGTTATTTATTTGCATGCAAACTTACTAAGCTTAATGCTTACCCCCTTTATTTTTCTTCTTTTTTATAGTTTTGTCAAGCTAACTCGGGGATCGTAAGTACGTCGGAGGTCCGGGCACACTATCACAGGGATTATTTTGGTATAGCTAGACGTTTCATTGAGTATGGCATGTATAGCATCGTAGCCATTTTGTGTGTATGATCTTATGATATGGCTGATGAATGGTATGTAAATGCTTGATAATGATTAGCTGTTGGAATGGCTAATCAAGGACATGTTTGGTGTTATGTATGCCTAAATGCTAGTTATTCTATGGAAATCATGAAAAAGGTGAAATTAGCTTCAAAATAGTATCGGACAGCAATAATGATGTGAATTTGGAAAATCACTAAAAATATTAGAAATGTATTTAGATAGTGAATGAGACATAGAATTAAATCTTATTGAGTCTGTTTTCATATGAAAGAAACAGAGTAAATAAAAGAGTTGTATTTTACGAGATATTTAAATTTTGGTGAGACAGGGTCAGAGTGATTTCTGAATCACCTGTTCTGAATTTAGAAATTCACTAAAAATTGTATAAAAATAATTAGGAGTTATAATTTATATATATAGATTCCTTATTGAGCCTAATTTTAAAGAAAATAAATGGAATGGTTATTTGAATTCTTTACAGGGAGAAAACTAATTTAGAGTGAACAAAGGTCAGAGCAGCCAAACACTGAAACAGGGGAAATTTAACTAATAAACTGTACAAATTGGCCTGACCAAAAATTTTGAAAAAATTTTAGTAAGAATATATATGAGTCTAGTTTTAGAGAAAATTTACGGATTTAGATTTTGAGTTTCTTAACTCGAGTTATGATTTATTTAGTGACTGTGATGCAGATGGACAGTTTATTTATGAAAGATGAAATAAATTGTTTTGATTTGTTTAAGTGATTGGAAAATTTTTATTGATTCCGGTTTGTTCCTGAACTATTTCAATTTCATGTTTTAGGGTCTCGAGGACCCTTTTTAAGGACATATTAAATGAATGAAACTAAATTAATTTTAAAAGCAAATTTTTATGCCCTGAATTAGCAAGCTAAGTCAGGTAATGCCTCGTGCTCGATAACAAGCTTATTTACATTATCTCAAAAATACTAAAAGGCAATTATAGAAATACAAAACCATGCATGAAATTAGTGAGAGAGTGGCATTCGAAGCTGAATAAGGGATGACTGCATATCGATTTCATCAAAACCATTGAACTCTAAGGATTCCTTGTAGGTCATCCCTTGGTAAGTTGGTGGGTGAGACTTATCAATTAACCTTGTTGTTGGGGCTACAAATGTGTCCAATGAAGGTCCATGAAGTGTCGCCGTTGAGATTCTTTTCACTTTGTTGTTATTCAGGATCACTTGATGTATATGACTCTTGTACTTCCCATTGGTTAATATCTAATTAGCACACAAGAATATAATATAAACTACTAGTACATCTTGCAATGAGAAAATGATAATAATAGAAAGAGATACCTCAAGATGATCCTTAATACCGATGAAAATAGTGTTTCGAGGTATGTTAACAGTGATCCAATTTGCTTTGTGAGAGAGCATTTGAAGGCCCTCGTTAATATCTTATACAAGGGAAACAAAAAAGCCCAGGTCCGTATGTTCCGCCAAACCAATAAAACCTTTGGATTGTAAAGATGGTGGATATAGCTAGATTGAAGGTAGCCACGTCGAATCCTGCCTCTAGCTTGAATTCTTTCTCGATGTAGGTTTCTTCATATCCCAAAATTGTCAAGATTGTTTTAGCTAAACCAAGTTCAACCTCATGTATCCTTTTCAAGTACTCTCCAATGGCATCTTTGTCAAATATGGATCAAATCCACCATTTTAAGATATATATAACAAAACTATAAACGGTATTATAACATATGATGTAACGCCCCAAATTTTTTATTTTTGTTTTTGTGAATTTATGACACAATTGTGTATTTGCTTCAGTGGTTAACTGTTCTGGGTGTGTGTGGGAGGTCCCAAGTTCAAGCCTTGTCTTGGGTAAATTTTGGTATTTTTATGGACAAAGCCCTATCTCTGGTTAGTAGGCTTTTAAGTAATTGTTTGTAAATACTTAATAGAATGGGCCTGTTGGTTTGATGGATAAGTGGAATGTTGGTAAGGAGGAGGTATTGTGTTCAAATCTTGGTGTGGGCATTATTTTTGCTCGTTCCTCTAGGAGAGTTTGAGTTGGACTTAAAATATGAATAGTGGATGGAGTAAGGAGTTTGGTGGAGAGAATTAAGGGGAAAGATTTGGGGTTATTAAATTCTGTTTAGTATTGTTTTCTTTTTTTGCAAAATTCGACTATTCCTTTTCCTCTTTTCCGCTCCCATTGTTCCTTTTGCTGCCAAAATTCCATTGATTTCCCCCTCTTTCCGTTTCCTTCTTTCTTTCAATCGTTTCTGTTATTCATCTTTTGGACGCACGTTCATAGTGAACCAAGGGCCTGCGAATTGTTCTTAATTGACGAGTTGAGCGTGTGGAGTTCTCATTTCGATCAAAGGTACTGGAGTGTTCAGGAGTGTTTAGACAGTAAAACGATACCAGGTATGTACTCGATTGCACAGAAAAAGAGGTTTCAACGAAAGCCAAAAACCTCACTGTCGATGCCACACGAGTGTGTGGGCCTACACGGGCAAGCCACATGGGTGTGTGAGTCCATTTTTACTGAAATGTGTGTTAAGAATTGCACGGGTCACCCACGTCGACTGTGAACCTTCCGTAGGGTCGGTAAACACTACTTAAACCCTTATCTGTGTGTAACTAATTATGAGAATTATGTATCGAGCATGTTATATCTAAGCATGTATACTGAACTGTATATGTATATGATAGATCTATGATAGTATGACATTATATTGCATGTTGCATTGCATTGGGTTGGGATGACATTATTTGGAGGAAGTGCATTGAAAGGCTCTTAAGCCTAATATACTAGCAGCTCAGCTGCAAACTACTGTTTGTGCCGCTTTCGATACTATTTGGAGTGTAGGGATGGGTGGGTTGATTTAATCCCCACATGTAGTGTAGGGTTGGACAGAGATGGTGTGTAGAGGCTGGTTGGGTAGGACTTTGTTACTGAAAACTGCGTGACTGATATTTATACTGAGATGGGCTAAGGCCTAGACTGCTACTGATACTGAAAAGGGCTTAGGCCCGGGACTATTTTTTACTGTGCACTGTGTTACTATTGTTTGATTTCTGTGGGATTACATACTGAGTTTACGTAAACTCACCCTCTTTGTTTAATGTGCACAGGTAATCCCCAAAAAATGTGCACAGATAATCCCCAAACTTGACGGATCGGTGCAGCGGAGGACTCGACGGTGGCCACACGTATTTTAGCTATTTTAACTTCGGCTTTGGTATTTAATTCTTAATTATTATTTTTTTCTGGGTTAATTTTTGTATGTAAATTGGACTTTTGGACTGTTTGACCTTATGTTGGATTTTAAATTGCTTATGGGTTTTTAAAACTGCAAATTCAACGAACAAATGGCTTTCTCTAAAACAAAGGGGTTTTTCCTAAAATGGACAGATTTATCTAATTAACTCGATTTTCCATAAATTAAATGATTTCTTAAGCTTCCGCAACGAATTGAGTTTTAAAACAATCGAGTAAGTAAGAAAGGATTCTGGAGTTAACAAGAGTAAACAAATGAAAACGGCTTTATTGTAACAACTTAGTTTCAACACGCTATCATGTGACATCGCCAGATTCGGCCATAATGTGTAGGCCGGGTTTGGGGTGTTATTATGAGAAGAATAATAGGAATAATGAATACTTGCAACTATCAGGTTTGCTAGGGCAATGATATTCAGGGTGTGTTACTATCTTTAGATTCTCTCTGTTTTCCCAGCATCAGATCTTAAATACCACCTTATCCTATCCATGGAATTTTTCTTTAAGTACTCACTCCTCTCCTCCTAATTTGTCAGTTCAAAGAAATTTGAAATACCCTTCAGTGCTCCTTCTACCACCCTTTCTTCAACACCATTTATCAGCTTCAAAAAGAAAAGAAAAAACCCCTAAATTATTTGGAAAAAGGCTACCATTTATATATATGTAAAAAAATGCAAACAATAACTAATATAATTAAGAAACAATGTTAGGTTTTCAAGAGTTTAAGATTTTGATAACCATAACCAGTTCATGTGTATATGTGTGTGTGTACTGGAAGTTCGTACATAAAAGAAACCGAATTCTTGGCATGCTTTTCCAAGGTGTTCCAAGGACTTAGCCGGTTCATTATGATCCTTGGGAAACAACAAAGGGTTATCAATTGTGGGGATTTCATCCATGAAGGAATAATCATGGAGACCAAGCATCCCAACCGAGTGAGCCATAGGGGAAGAGAAACTATGATGACAAGTTAAAAAGCAGAAATAAACATATTGAAGAGCTTCTTTAAAACGGGGAAGGTTGGATTTGCATGCAGGTTGGGATGCAGTTTTGATCCTTTTATAGATCAACTCCGGGATCCACTATTTGTTTATTTTAATGTTAAAAGTTGTAGTCATAAAAATGAATAGTAGTTCTTTTCTCTTAATCATTTTCAAAATTAAATAATTTAATTCATCCTTGTATAATTTTTTTTTTCAATCAATTATATCTCACTTTCCTCCCAGTCTATACTTTAAAACTTTTGCCTAGCTTTTTTAGGAAAAGAATTGTACAACAGCCAAGCTTACCACTTAAAATTTATAAGAATAACTTGCACTCTTATTTTTCTTCAATTAGCTTTAAAAAATTAAAATTTAACCTCATTTTTTTTAACAATCTCATTATAGATTCTAATTCTAATGATACCTATTTTTTTTTACAACAATAGTCCCTCCCTAATCCATAAATAGGAGAATAATATGTTTTAATGCACTCGAACCCCATCTTCTTGCATTGATAACAATATCCATATTAATTAAACTAAGACTCAATCGACAACCTCATAAGAATTAATTTCGAGCAAAACGAGAAAATAAACATCTACCAAAATTAATATCAATCAAATAAAATCTTAAAAATCAAAAGATTACAAAAATTGATGTGATTATGAATAATAATTATAAGATGAACTTTTCTATCCATAATCACATCTAATAATATAATGTCATGGACCATTCTTCATCTCATTCCTTTCTCTTTTAATTAGTCATTCCTAATAAAAAATGTTTTTAAATTACTGTCTAACAACTCCAAATTGAAAAAAAAAAAGACTGAGAAGCTCAGGACAGCCTAGCAACTTAAAAAATTTCTACCAAAAAATAGATCGAAAACATCAACATTCATTTGGTAAAAGATCAAAGTTAAAAAAGAAGAAGAAGTTAAACACGTATATAAGTTTGTGATTATTTTTTTAAAAAAATCAATCAAGTTTATATATTTTTACTCAATTGAGCATTTGAACTTTAAAATATATAATCATTTCAGTTCTTTGACCGTTAAAGTTAACACACAACTATTAAAGTTTAACGGTTTTAGAGGCTATTTTTACCATGTTACATGCCATGATTATGCCACATGGAGAAATATGGTGTTTTACATTTAAAATTATTACAAAATTTTTAAAAATTATAAAATATTATAGAAAATCATAAAAAAAAATTATAAAAATATAGATATGTGAAAATATTATAAAAAAATTTATATAAATTGTAAAAAATATATTTGAATTACGAAAAATAAAAATAAAAATATTAAAAATTAATTTTTTTAAAAGTTGGATGATTAAAATAGAATTTACTTAAAAATTAGGTAACCAGGTAGTTTACCCTTTTCTTTTCCTTTCTTTTAGTAATAATTCAAATATTTACTAATTTCTTTTTTTAGTCAAAAGTTAGAAAATAATAACTTAGAATTTATCTTTTTTAATTCATTTCCGTTCAGTAATAAAAAATTGACGTGGCCGTTGACTCTATATATTTAATCCACCTAATATTTGACTCAGTTCCAAGTAATATTATTTCCTTTTTAAAATTCTAAAACTCTAATTTTCTTCTTCTTCTTACTTCGTTCCTTCTAGCCTGATTTAACCCTAACTAATGGTATTAAACATTTAGTAACAATATGTAATTTCAATCCATGCCATGACCTGAGCTCATCGAAGGACTCCTTTCAATCCAAAATTACCTTAGTTTTCCTCTTACACCTAGATTTTAATTTTAGTTTAAATCTTTTTGTTAACTAGTGAAATTAACAAGTAAGAAGTGATGGTTGGAATAGTGATGCACTTGTTAGGAAGCGGAGTGGTTTTTTGATAAAGATGTTCTGGGAGAAGAAAGATTCATAATGGTGTACTGAGTGTCATGAATCATTGCATGAGTTTTTTTTATAGTACGTGTTTAAGAACTATTCACATGGGGTTTGACTTTATGTTTTTGGCAATGATGTTACATGATGTCTTACGATAATTAGTAATCAATGACTTTAAGCTTTCACGTAGATCTTATTAGATAATATGGACATCGCATATATGATAAGATTAATTATATGTTATTATTTACTATCATAAAATATTAGTTTAAATTAAAAGTGATCTAATTCGATTAAAATTAAAATATGAGCCAAATATGTATACATAATCTAGTAACTAATTTATAATTAATGATAGGTTGATAAGAAATTAAAGTTGACGTGCAAAAGATATATATTAAGATTATGGTTCCAAATTATATTATGACATTCCATCTTCGAAAAGAGACGGAGTCACCTTCTCCGAATTACTTATGTGCGAATTTAGAATATCAAAACCATAATATCTGAAAATTTTAAAATATTAATAGATTCAAGTACTCATCTACATCTAACTTTATTTTTAAGGATTTGACATGATAAATTTTAATTTACTAAATTTTATATTGATTTTCTCTGTTCTAACAAATCTTACATATATCTTTAGCGAAGACGCCGTGAAGTTCGCCAGGTCGAGGTTTGCTGCTTAGGATGTTAGAAATGCGTGGTTTACTAGGATGTCAACTCCGTCGGAGAACATGTGTTGGGTTTTTAGTGGGCGCACAATGGGATTTGCGGTGTAGGTATGACACTTCACTTTTTTAGGATTTTTTTTTTGATGAAACACTTTTTTAGGATTTATTACCATTGCCCGTGGGTTCTTTTTTAGAAGAACATATAATTTCAATTTGTATGACATGTGATATCTCTTAATCTCAAATTTTAATATACAAATTTAATAATTTTATTGTCGATATCATTTTTCTGAAAAAAAAATGGTCGACTTTGATTTTGAAAATAGAAAGGAACATGAGAGTCACCACTAATCCTTTTTAATGAGGTATGATCGGGTTACCTCGTAAAAATGGTTATTTTTAATAAACGGTTTGATTTATTTAAACAACGATTTTGGTCCACGAAATTTAGAAAGATAGGTTTGGAAGTCGGTTACGCACGAGAAAGGATTAGCACCCTCGTAACGTCCAAAATTGGTACCTAGTTGATTAATTAGTGTCTTAGTGTCAAAAATTGAGAATTTGAAAAGATTTTAAAAGTACGATCCTTTATTAAAAAATTAAAAAAATCTTTGGAGAAAAGGGCGCATTTCACATTAATCGAGGAAAAGAATTACGTCTCGTAAGTTAAGACGCAATGTCTCATATTTTCGATACGTGAGTGAATGCCAAAAAATTTATTTATTTTGAAAGATGTTCGATTATCTCGATTCTAGAAAGAAATCATATTCCGTAAGTTAGAACATGATCTTTTCGCACTTTCCGAGAAAAATTAAAAATTATGTTTTAAAAAAAATTCCTTTATTCGGATTTGTCAAGAAAATCGAAACCCCATAAATTAGGGAATGATATTTCGACTTCCAAAATACGAAAGATTACTTAAAAAACGAAATTTTATGCGTTAGGTAAGATTAATGTAATAAGATTTGTAATAAAATGTAAAAATAAATAAATAAATAAATTAAGATGCTTAGATGCATAATAGAATAATAAATGTGTTAATGACAATATGAAGAAAGAAAATAAAACAAAACAAGCCGAAAACCAAATGAAAAATAATAATGCCGAAAATAAAACAAAATAAAGAGCTAAAACAAGCTATATAAAAAGAAAAATAATAGATAAAAAAATGAAGAAATAGATAAATAAATAGATAAAGAATAAAACAAAATAATAGAATCTAATACTAGACTAATGAATAAATAAATAATACGTAAAATAGTTTTAAAGATAATAATTATAGCAATAATGATAATAATATTAATATAAATAATGTAAATAATAGAATACCTAAAGTTAAAAAAAGAAAATAAATAATTAAAAAAATGAATAAAGTAAAATAAGTATATTTAAAAGAATACTAATAGATAAATAAATACAGAAAGAAATATAATACTACTAATAATAATGCTAAATTAATAATAATAATAATACATTAACAATAATAATAACAGTAATAGTAATAAAAATAATGATAATAATATTAAAATTACTCAATTTAATAAAATAATCGAAATAACACAAAAAAATGAATTGAATCGAACTTTAAATAAAAGTTTAGGGCAAATCTGAAAATAAATAAAAGAGAAAGGGACCGAATTGAGTGTGCGAATAAAGATGGGGGACTAAAGGGGAAAATATCTCCGCCCTCCAAAACGCAACATTTTACACGGGGCGAAATGCAATCAAATCAAAATTCTAGGGCAAAATTAGAAATAAAAGAAACTCGATTGCTAAACTATAAAAAGTAGAAGCACTTGCAGCGCTATTAGCCCCAAAAGTAAAAAAACACGCGGATCCCCTCTGGCGGGTAAGGTCAACGCTCGGATCCTGGGGGAAACGACACCGTTTCAACGCCTAAATGCCTGGCCTAAAACGACGTCGTTTCAGACTCTTATAAAAGTCCTTTTTTATTTTTTTGAAAATTTCATTTTCACCACAACTCTCAAAAATAAATGAAAAAAGGCTCTCATTTTTCTCTGGGTTAACCCAGATTCCGACCAAGAAGCCGACAGGCCCCGTCGCAGCTCCGCCACAGCTCTACCGTAGCTGGTGGTCAAAGTCGAGTAAAAAAAGGCCCTTTTAATTCCCTCAGTCCCTCTTATATATATATATATATATTATATGTATTTTTTAAAAAAAAAAACCTTATGGACCCTATGTTTACTTTAGAAATAAAGCATAGATAAAGGAAGGGGACTCTCAGCGCCTTTCGAACCCTCGCTCGAACTACCATGGGTCCGAGGCTTTCAAACGCCAGCGGTATTCGTTGGAGAAGAAGTCGATCGACTCAGGTAACCCCCTTTTTTATTCTCTATTTTTTGACTTTAAAATAAAATGGATTAAAATAAATAACAAATATAAAAGGATCTCCTTTAGTAAAGTTTTTTTTTACTTCTATTTCGTTTGATGAGTCCGAATGTCTGTAAAAAAATACATTGAAGTTCTTGTGGCAATATATAGCCGAATACATATTATTATCAATTTCTTTTTTTTATTTTTGTTGCTATCTACTGTAGGCACTCAATTTTGCCCGGCCCATTTCAGTATTTAAAATAATAAACCCCCCAAAAAAACGAAGTCCAAGTTCAGTCCAGAATTACAAATATAATTTGGCCCGATCGGAATGACCCATTACTTGAAAAGATTTAAGGTCCATCTACAAGCTTGACTCATATGGAAATATAATCTTCAATGATATGCAATCTTAGATATGATTGCAATCTTAGATATGATACAATCTTAGATATGATTCCAATCTTAGATATGATATACAATATTAGAAGATATGATTTTGTAATCTTGGAGATTTAATTTGTAAATATCCTTTAATCTTAACCGTTGATGTAATTGATCTGTACCGTTGGATTTGGGGAGGCTCAACTATAAATAGAGGCCTCTCCCTTTATTGTAAATCACTTGAGTTTTGGGAAGCAATAAGAATTCTTAAGAGCATTCACTCAAATTTCTCTCCCTCTTGCGTTCTTACTCTCTGTGGTTTGTTCTTATTTTATTCTTCGTCTATCTTAGTTTTTCAACCCCTTTTTATTTTAATTTCTTCATTTTTCAAATATGTATATTTTTTTCCTATCTTTTATACATTTGATTATGTATTTTATATATCATAATATTTAATCTTTTTATATAGTTTATTTTCAAATATATATTTTCTATGCATGTATATATATTATATAATCATTTCATTATAAATATAAATTCTTTTACATATTTGATATTTTATACATTATTTTTCTAAACCAATATATTTTATATATTTTATATAATTATTATTCTTATAAATATATTTTTTATAATATATTATATTTTAAATTTATTATAAAATATCACATTTTTTTATATGCTCATTCTATTTATCAATTGTTTATATTATACATATATTTTTAAAACTTATGTTTTTTTATTATTATACAATATTTGTTTTTACTTTAGAATTAATGTATTATTGTTATGTTATGTATTTCATATGTTATGTAATATCTTACACTTTTATAATTTACTTTCAAATGCATATTTTTATATATGTACGTTGATATATTGTCTTATATGCATTATTTCATTTATTAATTCATTCATGTGTACATTAAATTATTGGATTGTATATTTTATATTTTATGTAGATTCTATTTATCTATTTGCTATGCATGTCATCTATTTTTACTCATACATATTTTACACATTAATATTTACCATGTTTTTATATTATTTAATGTTTTATTTATGATATATTGTATATAATTAGTGCATTTATTATGCTTTCTTTTGGGTATATTCCTATTTGCTTAGCATGATTATTTTTATTATTCTATTTTACCCTCTATATAGTGATTGCATTTATATAAAGTGTTATAATACTTTGTAATATAAGCTATTTGAATATCTATGTTTCGTAATATAGAATTGTCACTCTAAAAGGTCATTTAAAACAATATTTAAAAGTTTTATAAAAATAAAAAAGGCAATGCTTAGTATTTGAAAGCTTCGAGAAAAGTAGTGCCTTAACTTATTGGGTTGCAACTTTTCTCGTTGAGTTCGAATAGTCAAGTACCCTTCTAAGTTTTTAAGATTTTCAAAATACGAGCAACTGTCTTGGAATTTCAAAGCGTTGTGTCCTAACTTATTGGATGTGGCGATTTGTCGTTTCGAGATAAGGATTTCCAAAAGGTTAATTTAGTGTCAATGTTTTGATACTAGTGAACCCAAATTTTCAAAATCAAAGTATTTTAAAGAGGATTACATCTTAAATTTTTTTAAATTTTCGACATTAAAGACATTTGATAATTAATTAGGTACCAATTTTTGGGCGTTACGAGGGTGCTAATCCTTCCTCGTACGTAATCGACTCCCGAACCCGTTCTTTTATTTCGTGGGCCAAAACTAATGATTTTAAAACAAAATGTTTTAAAGGTGATCCAATCACACCTAAAAAGATTGGTGGCGACTCCCGTTTTCGTTTTTTAAAATCGATTCCCATTTTCCAAAACTCGATTTGAAAATAGTTTCGACAGCTTGGCGACTCCGCTGGGAACCAATAAGAGAGTCAAGCCGTGTAATTGATTATCTCTTATCTTAATGTCGGAAATTAAAAATTTTTAAAATTTAATCCTCTTTGCATTACATGTGTTTGTATTATTGCATGTGTTGCTATATTCTGATACGCATTGCATTTGCATGACCGTTGTGGTCACACCCTTAAGTGGGAGTGAGAAGCTACGCCTTCGTGAGGTTTTCGCCTCCGTGCAGGATAGTGGATCACTTTCGGGATACATCCGTACCTATGGTTTCGTGAGATTTTCATCTCCGTGTAGCCATAGGGAAATGTATTCCCCTGAACTGAACTCGATTCAAATGAGCCTATAATGGGTGAGGATTGAGGAATCTGCTGGTTCGGGTACCTCAAACTTTAGAAACAAACCACATATAGAAAAACAGTAAGAGCTCAATATAGATAGAATTATATTTAGGTTATCTTTATGTTTATTAATATCATATGATACTGACTATTTTCTTTCTTTTGTGCATGTCATTTTGCATTTAAAAGGTATCGATTCACGGTCAGTTTCTAAGTTAGAAAGTTTTATTATGGAGAACGGACTTCTTGATAGAATGGAGGGCAACGCTAACGTCCATAAATGGTCAAAGGAAACGCTGAAGGATACACATCAAAATTATGGGGTTACACTCGCATCAGCGTGGCTCAAAATAATCTCCAGGAGTTAAAGGAAATATGGGATAAATGGAGTAATAAAGCCAAGTAGTTGTTCTACAATAATTAAGAGGACTTGCAGTATTTGCTTGACAGGAGGGTAGATGAGCAATTCAAAGTGAGTGTGGGATATTGATGGACACTTTTACCATTATAGCATTTCTCTTTCATATGAAGACGGTTGCCATATGGATGGTAAGGGTATTCGAAGAAAAGTGATTGATATAGTGCATGAGACCTACAAAAATGAGTTGGGTGGAAAGAATTTTGCCTATAATGGTAAAAAGCTCATTTACTATAGGACCGCTACCAAAAAACAAGCATGAGTTTACTATGTTGCACTTATTAGAGACAATGGAAATGCAAGCCCTAGTGGTCTGTCAAAATGGACGCAAAACAATGAGATTAAAGAAGACCATATCATTTAAAGACCTTTAAAGTAGAGATTAGCTATGCTACGAGGATACCCATACAAGCAATGCTCTGCGGGAACAGAAATCTAAAAACTCTCAAGAAGTATTGAGGATATAGGATATCATTTTAAGGCAGCATACTACGGAACAGTGATGTCTGCTTGTTCACCATTTTCTTTCTCAGGATAATCAGAACAATTTCACAGGTATTGGAGGAGGTGTCCCTAGCTGTACAGATTACCCCACAAGTGAGGTCGTAGCTCAAACTCAAGAGGTAGCTGATTATTTACAAACATTAGCGGTACAGGCTGACATATTGAGCACTAATATGAGATACAATCAGATCGTGGCTAAGAGTTTGTTTTAAAGCTTTGGGCATTAGGGCGAAAGCATATTTGTAATCCATTTATATGTAAAGATATTCTTTTTCTAAATAAAGTTTTCTAAATGAGATTGAATTGAGATCGATACCTTTTTGCATTCATGCATTTGCATTACATTACATCAAAGAAAAGAAGGTGTTGATTTGAAATTTGATTCCTAAATAGAATAGTTTGTCATAAGGAAACGAATTTCTTGATAAAGTAGATTATAGTGCGGTCGTCTGAATATAGTCCAAATAAACAACAAGAGAAAGCTGATAGTCTATGGAGGAATACATGATGTGATTGCCAGAGATTCAAGCCAACAAAGGTTATCCAAGAGCACGACGAGAGAAAGCCGAAAGTCTACGAAGGAATACATGACTTGATTGCCAACGAAGATTATCCAAGAGCTGGCACTTTTTGATAAGTATCATGGAGATAAGCGAGCAAGAGATCGAGGCTCAGATTAAGCAACAATGAGCTAGCAAAGGAATCTTTTAGAGAATTTACAGGATTCGACCATGAAGAACAGATCAGCGTTTACTTGGACTATGAAGGGCAAGACCACATATGTAATCTATTTTCATGTAAAGAAATCTATTTTCTAGAAAAGTTATTCTAATGGAATTGAATTCAAGATCAACATCTCCTTTTCTTTTGCATTCATGCATTTGCATTGCATTACATCACATGCATTTAAATCCATAAAAAGACCTTAATTAGTTAAAGTTATTAAAAAGAGAAAGAAAAAGAGAGAGAGAGAAGAGGGTCACGGCTGAGTGAAAAAAAGTTGAATGGGAATTAACGACGTTCCCTTACATATCATTGACTCTTGTGTCAGGAGGGATAGCTTACCCGGAGAAGGGGGTGTTTGGAAATGAAAATCATCCCATCAATGTCATACATGAGGAAGGGACTGAACAAAGAAACCTTGAGGGCATTCGCCCTTACGAACTGGAAAGTTCTTTAAACAATTGGACTGCAGAAGAACTTCTTGTAATCTTTAGGAATTTTACGGAGTAATATTCAGAACACTCTTGTTACTCTAAAGTGTAACACCCCAAACCCGGCCCAGACGTTATGACCGAATCCGGCATGTCATATTGAAGTGTTTTTCGAAAACCATGTTTTCATTGAAAACCCTTCTTGATGTTTAGAAACTTTCATCGTTTAAACTTGAATAAAACCTTAGCCTTATTTTTTTCCAAAACGTGATTCATTGTAATAATCAAAACATTGTTAACAACCTTGTAAAATCTTATGGGAAACTTTGAAAACTTGTAAACCTTTGTAGTGGCAGAATCATGTTATTTTAAAAAAACAGTTAAGTATCAAACCTTCTTTGTCATGGCTTAAAGTGAATGGATACTACGCACCAGGTAGGATTCAAGAAAGGAAAATAAGGGAAAAGATAGAAAGAAAGGAGTATGAGTTCGGCTATGGAGAAAAGAAAATATGAATGCAAGAGAGGGGAGAAGAGAGGAGAAACAATAAAGGTCGATCTCAAAAATAACAGTAGATATGAATGACCCAACCTAAATCTATTAGTTACTTAAAAATACCCAAGACTAATACCAAAATTTTAAGAGTTTTTCGGCATTTAATTTCAGCCCCACCAATTTAAATCCTATCCAACTTCCTTGCACCATCAGCTGTAGTCCACCGCTTGACCGACTCAAGCCATGGCTAGGAGAGTTTCGGTCAAACTCTGACTCTCCCCCACGTGAGCAGCAAAAATCCCAGCCTTCAGTGCGTGAGGTGAGGCTGGCCACTGCATCATGCTTCTCTCTTTACTTATATATGGTCACAATTAATTATAAACCTTACCTGCTGAAGCTCCGGTTACTTACGAAACAAAAAGGAAATTTTTGCCTGCTGTACATCTCGAACCTGCGACCTCTTAAACACACACATACGTTGCTTGCCACTGCGCCACAGGCTCTCCTTGTGTCAAACTTCATTCGCAACTTCCTTTAAGGCCTATTCCAACCGCAACCTGCATACTTAAAAAAAACCCAATTTGCGCGCGCCGTGCCTTGAACCCAGGCACTTCCCACGGCCTCCTAGCGTGCTTAGCCACTAGGCCAGATGCTTGCTTCTGACATGAATTAGCCTGAAAAAACTCACATTTGCGCACGCAGGGAATCGAACCCCTGCTCCCTTCCTACTGCTTAACACACCTAACCACTAGGCCAGATTCCTCCTTATATCCAGTTTTAGCCCAACTTATTAATAAACCTTAATGCCCAGATCCCCTAAAGGAGCAAAAATAATAATTTTTGCTAAAGTCTTGGTCCAAATTTTTCCCACACTTTAAATGCATTGTAATTTATTTAAAAACTAAAATAATAATAATAACCATAATAATGAAAATTTCAAATACGATAATATATATATTTTCCTAATAATAATTATAATTTCCATAAATCAATAAAAATAGATACAGTAAAATTTTCTAATAATATGTTAATTTAAACACTAAATTAACATCAATAATTTTATAAATATATTTGTATCTAATAATTATAATGATAATAATTTTCATAAAAATTAAAATATTAGTAATAACATAAATATTTTATCAATATATATATTTTTTTAAACACTAGTAATATTTAAAACTTCTCAATATTCAGGTTTTCTTCTATCCGAATTCCAGACTCAAAGCCCAACTCTTCTAGGCCCAATTTTTGGGGCGTTACATAAAGCCTAGGAGTAATGAGATTTCTTTTGAGAAGTAGGCTCATGTTCAGACATTTTTATTTTCAATAAAACATACTTTTATTATTTATCCGACTAAATATTCTTTTATTTTGATTCTTTTGACCTTTGATATTCTTTATAAATTTTCATTTCATGTAAATAGTCATTCTTGAATTCATTTATTCCTTGTATATTCTTTTATGTGCCTATCATAGATCCCTAGATATCAATGACACGAGCAACGATACTACAGATTCAGAGTTCCTTTTGAGTGCGATATGTGTTTATAGGAATCTCAGTACTTTGAAGGTGATAGAAATTGTGACTCGTTTCTGAATTTGCTGAAAATGGTTTTTACCCCATGAAGTGGTGGTAGGAAATATAGCCTTAAAGGAAGGAAAGATTACGAAATTGGAATTAGCTGAGGAGACAAAACAAGACCTTGTTGAGACTATTATGGGAATTCAAAAATGTGGTCCAAAGACGCATGCAGGAGGATTTGCAATTGCCAGGATAAACATGAGATTTTGGGGCATTGTTAGTCCACCATGGAAAGGGATTTCATCAGTTGCACAATGAATGTCAAATTTAAAGGAGTCAAGACTTATGGGGCATGTATGTAATGGGCCCGAGCTCGTCAAAAGTTTCAAGCTGACAATGACTCATCTTTGTGGACGTCAACTACTCCATTAAGAGGGGGAGATAGTTTCATATGCCAATATTACAAAGTCAAAAGTCATCCATTTCAAAAAAAAAGATCATATAACTGCACAATGCCAAAAATTTGCAGTCTTTTCAAAGATAATGCGCCATACCACAGTACAACAAAGGTTGCCAAAAGAAAAGAAAAAGAAGAAAAAAATAAATTACAGAAGATGACCGAGATTGGTAAAAATTGGCATAAGAAACTACCACCTACTCTCTATGCTTACGCTGGGGCAAACACCTTCAATTCCAGTTGTTTCAAAGGTTCCAACCATCATCCTTGGAATGGGTGCATTGTTTAGCTTTCCTGAGTAGTCTGATGTGCCGTCAATGGTTAGCTCCAGGCGGTGGCCATTGATTTCCAGCTATGTGGCATTAGGCCGTACACAGTCTCTAAAGCTTAAAATGATAGATTCTTTCATCAAAACCAGTTTCTGACAAAGTGGATGACAGTATCATGAAGGAAGCTCTCTTAGACTTCTATACAAGTTCAGGGAAGAAGAAACCTGATCAAATCATTATTTTCAGGGATGGGGTTAGCGAGTTTCAATCCAATCAAGTTTTGATCAAGTTGGTAAGGCTTGCAAGTTCCTTGACGAGAAGTGGAACCCTAAAGATTGTGGTTATTGTTGTACGAAAAACCATCATACCAAGTTTTTTCAGCAAGGATCTCCTGACAATTTTCTACATGGTACTGTCATTGACAAAAAAGTATGCCATCTAAAGAATAATGATTTTTACCTTGGTACCCATGCTAGAATGATTGGAATCACGAGGCAGACCCACTATCATGTTTTCTTAGACCAGGCTGGGTTTTCGGCTGATGATCTGCAAGAGTTTGTTCATTCTCCATCCTATATCAAAGGAGCACCACAGCCATGTTTGTTGTGGCTCCTATTTGCTACGCTCATTTGACAGCTTCACAGTTGAGGGCAATTTATGAAGATTAGGGATGCTTCAGAAACATCATCGAGTCATGGTGGGATGTATGCTCCGGGAGTAATCTCTGTACCTCAGCTTTCCAGGTTGAAGGATAAAGTCAGAAACTTCATTCTTGTCTGTTGAGAATCATTGAACCATCTTTTTATAGGGTTTGACAAACAACAGCCAGGACTGCTGCTGGGGCAATCCCTTTCTCATGGGTTTATGAATCAAGATTTTTCCTCCAAGCTTTGATGGAGTCAAGAATTGAATACCTCTAGTAAACTTAACTTGAAAGTATTCTTTCTAAGCAAATGTACCAAGAATGGATGACACAGACTTATGACAAAGAAGGTTCGTCCAAAAGAATTTCATAAGAGAAACCTTGTGCTGAAAGAAATCCTTCCCATGCAAAAGGATTGGGAAGGGCCATATGTTGCGAAGAGAGATTTCTCTAAAGGTGCACTGATTTTGACAAGAAATGGATAGGAAGGATTTATTTGATCTAGTGAATTCAGACTCGGTCAAGGAGTACTTTGTGTGAAGGAGAAGGGAAACCAAGGTGAAAACCTGCAAAGGGCACTTGGGACTTCTATTTCAAAAAAAAAGGAAAAAGGAAAAGAAAAAGGAAAATGAAAAAAAGAAAAAGGAAAAAGAAAAAGGAAAAATAAAAAAATAAAAAGAAAAATGGAGAGGCCAAGGTGAAAACCCGCAAAGGGCGCCTTGAGACCAAAGGGGTTTTGAGTTGAAAACCCGAAAGGGCAGCTCAAAATTTGAAGAGCACACGGTAATCTTGCTATATCTGATTCAATAAAGAGTGAAGCGCATCGGGGCATCAACAAAGTACTTTGGGTCTTTTAAACACATGTTGAACTCAAGAAAGTCTTCATGGAGCTGGTGTATAGACGCTCAAGCGGTGATATCTAGGGTGTCTGATTTCTGTCCTATTTACTATCTTTGGATTCTTTTTCTTCGTAAAGATATGTTCTCAGGTTAATCTTTTTGCATTCCTTCCAATAATTTGTCCAAATCTAATTATCCTCCGGATCAATTTATTTGTCTCCCATTATTCATAAAGCATGTTGCATTGAAATAATGATAGATGAACTAAAATATCTTCACAAATGAAGTTTTGCATATTACTCTAGAAATTTCTAGATAATACAAGAAACTGAAACAAGATAATTTTTTAAGGAATTCTCATATGTAAGGGTTGGAGATACTCGAGAGATTTTGTTCTTCAGTCCAAAAGGTGGTTGGACATTTTAAGCAATATTGATCTTAAGAAAGGATCATTTCATAAATATCTTCGATGGGTCGTAATTCAGGGAATGATACGGTAGACCAAATTGATGGAGAAGATTCAAGGTATACGAGCATAGTATGATCGATATGTCGAGAAGAATGAGGTGGAAAGCTCGATAGATGAATGAGTGATGACGTCCGAAATAGGGGTCATATTCATAACATTTTGCATTATAACATGTCTAATTAGGGGAATTTGACTCACTTCGATCATAGCATCCTAATTATTAGGCATGGAATCATACGTATTCTATAGGTTATGTCTTTTATGGGACAATATAGATCAAAGAAACAAGATTTGGCATCCCTGTGTTTATAGGGAACAGATCGAAGATAGCAGATCTGACATTCCTGTGCTTACAGCGAAGCAGATTAAATATTTCAGCATGGCATCCCTGTGTTCATAGGGAACGAGTTGAAGATAGCAGATTTGGCAGGGAACAGATCGAAGATAGCAGATCTAACCTTCAGATGTTTATACTGAAGCAGATCCAAGATGATTTGATATTCTTGTGTTTACAAGGAACAAATCGAGGACATACCAGATTTGACTCTCAGACGTTCTCAGATATAGCAGATCTAACCTTCAGATGTTTATACTAAAGCAGATCCAAGATGATTTGGTATTCTTGTGTTTACAAGAAACAAATCGAGGACATAGCAGATTTGGCTCTCAGATGTTCTCAGATATAGCAGGTCTAACCTTCAGATGTTTAGACTGAAGCAGATCCAAGATGATTTGGTATTCTTGTGTTTACAAGGAACAAATTGAGGACATAGCAGATTTAGCTCTCAGATGTTCTCAGATATAGCAGATCTAACCTTCAGATGTTTAGACTGAAACAGATCCAAGATGATTTGGTATTCTTGTGTTTACAAGGAACAAATCGAGGACATAGCAGATTTGACTCTCAGATGTTCTTAGATATAGCAGATCTAGCCTTCAAATGTTTATACTGAAGCAGATCCAAGATGATTTGGTATTCTTGTGTTTACAAGGAACAAATCAAGGACATAGCGGATTTGACTCTCAGATGTTCTCAGATATAGCAGATCTAGCCTTCAGATGTTTATACTGAAGCAGATCCAAGATGATTTGGCATTCTTGCGAGGACATAGCAGATTTGACTCTCAGATGTTCTCAAGAAGATCCAAGATGGTTTAGTATCCTTGTACTTACAAGGAATACAAATTGAAGATATAGTTGGTTTGGCTTTCACGTATTTATGATGAAGCAAATCCAAGATGATTTGTCGTCTCTGTATTGTCAGAGAACAAATCGAAGTTAGGCATCTCCACTTCAACAGGGAGTAGACGCATAGCAGATCTAATCTTCAGATGTTTCACTGAAGCTAGATCAAAGATGATGTGACATCTCTACAAATTAAAGAAGCAGACTCGGTGTCTCTATGTTCGGCGGAAAGCAGATTGAAGATATCAACATAACAATCCTGAGTTTACAAGGAGCAGATTGAGGACCATGAAGTCTGAAGCTGGCGAGCCCGGGCAAAATTGGTCCTTTTATAGTCTTTGCTCTATTCCTGTTACACAGCAATGAGCAAAGAGGGGCAGCTGTAGACACTAAATTTTTCCTGGCCCATTTCAGTATTTAAAATAATAAACCCCCCAAAAAAACGAAGTCCAAATTCAGTCCAGAATTACAAATATAATTTGGCCCGATCGAAATGGCCCATTACTTGAAAAGATTTAAGGTCCATCTACAAGCTTGACTCATATGGAAATATAATCTTCAATTATATGCAATCTTAGATGTGATATGCAATCTTAGATATGATACAATCTTAGATATGATTGCAATCTTAGATATGATATACAATCTTAGATATGATATACAATCTTAGAAGATATGATTTTGTAATCTTGGAGATTTAATTTGTAGATATCCTTTAATCTTAATCGTTGATGTAATTGATCTGTACCGTTGGATTTGGGGAGGCTCAACTATAAATAGAGGCCTCTCCCTTCATTGTAAATCACTTGAGTTTTGGGAAGCAATAAGAATTCTTGAGAGCATTCACTCAAATTTCTCTCCCTCTTGCGTTCTTACTCTCTATGGTTTGTTCTTATTTTATTCTTCGTCTATCTTAGTTTTTCAACCCTTTTTTATTTTAATTTCTTCATTTTTCAAATATGTATATTTTTTTCCTATCTTTTATACATTTGATTATGTATTTTATATATCATAATATTTAATCTTTTTATATAGTTTATTTTCAAATATATATTTTCTATGCATGTATATATATTATATAATCATTTCATTATAAATATAAATTCTTTTACATATTTGATATTTTATACATTATTTTCTAAACCAATATATTTTATA
The DNA here is from genome assembly GCF_007990345.1 of Gossypium hirsutum. Taxonomy (NCBI): domain Eukaryota; kingdom Viridiplantae; phylum Streptophyta; class Magnoliopsida; order Malvales; family Malvaceae; genus Gossypium; species Gossypium hirsutum. Next base: position 5,874,220 of record NC_053425.1, read on the forward strand.
TTTTTATATAATTATTATTCTTATAAATATATTTTTTATTATATTTTATATTTTAAATTTATTATAAAATAACACATTTTTTTATATGCTCATTCTATTTATCAATTGTTTATATTATACATATATTTTAAAACTTATGTTTTTTATTATTATACAATATTTGTTTTTACTTTAGAATTAATGTATTATTGTTATGTTATGTATTTCATATGTTATGTAATATCTTACACTTTTATAATTTACTTTCAAATGCATATTTTATATATGTACATTGATATATTGTATTATATGCATCATTTCATTTATTAATCCATTCATGTGTACATTAAATTATTGGATTGTATATTTTATATTTTATGTAGATTCTATTTATCCATTTGCTATGCATGTCATCTATTTTTACTCATACATATTTTACACATTAATATTTACCATGTTTTTAATATTATTTAATGTTTTATTTATGATATATTGTATATAATTAGTGCATTTATTATGCTTTCTTTTTGGTATATTCCTATTTGCTTAGCATGATTATTTTATTATTCTATTTTACCCTCTATATAGTGATTGCATTTATATAAAGTGTTATAATACTTTGTAATATAAGCTATTTGAATATCTATGTTTCGTAATATAGAATTGTCACTCTAAAAGGTCATTTAAAACAATATTTAAAAGTTTTATAAAAATAAAAAAGGCAATGCTTAGTATTTGAAAGCTTCGAGAAAAGTAGTGCCCTAACTTATTGGGTTGCAACTTTTCTCGTTGAGTTCGAATAGTCAAGTACCCTTATAAGCTTTTAAGATTTTCAAAATACGAGCAACTGTCTTGGAATTTCAAAGCGTTGTGTCCTAACTTATTAAATGTGGCGATTTGTCGTTTCGAGATAGGGATTTCCAATAGGTTAACTTAGTGTCAATGTTTTGATACTAGTGAACCCAAATTTTCAAAATCAAAGTATTTTAAAGAGGATTACATCTTAAAATTTTTTAAATTTCTGACATTAAAGACATTTGATAATTAATTAGGTACCAATTTTTGGGCGTTACGAGGGTACTAATCCTTCCTCGTACGTAACCGGCTCCCGAACCCGTTCTTTTATTTCGTGGACCAAAACTAATGATTTTAAAACAAAATGTTTTAAAGGTGATCCAATCACACCTAAAAAGATTGGTGGCGACTCCCGTTTTTGTTTTTTAAAATCGATTCCCATTTTTCAAAACTCGATTTGAAAATGGTTTCGACATCTACCTTTGCGTGTTGTTATTTCTGTTCTCCTTTTGGTTTGTTTGCAGGTTGGAGGAAGGTCAACGAGGCAAGGTTACCATTTTGGTGCAAGACACCAAGAATGGTGGTTTTTGGGCGACAAGCGTGCTGACTTAGCACGTGAAGGCAGCGGCGCATAGGGAAAGAGGGGCTAAGGTTTCTATTTTGAAAATTATTTTGGGCCATTGGTGGCTTTGGGCTAATGTAATTGGGTACTAGGTCTGGTTTGGTTTTGAGCTGTGTAATTGGGCATTAGTTTGGGTTTGTTTTAGCCTGGGACAAAATTGGGCTGTACATTTATATTTGTATTTAAGGGTGAGTGTTCGATCAAATCAAGTTGAAGTGAATGAACTGAGTTTACGAATCTCATTTTATCATCCTAATTCAATTTGAATTCTTTTTAAATTGAGTTGAGTGAAATGAAATTCGAGTTGACTCGAAATAAATGATATTGTTTGAGTTAAATTAAAAAAAATTCAACATGTCAAATTAAAATTTTGTTGCAATATAATTAGTGTCATGTGAAATTAAAACTCTTTCAAAGATAAAGAAGAGAGAAAATAAGATAGTTTAGTATGATAAACTTGAATATATAATTTACTTGTTTAGATCCTTAAATTATTATCTTGGAATTTTTGTTTTTTTATTTAAATTTTCATATAGTCCTTATCTTTTAGAATTTTTTATTTTTTAAAAATTTTTATAAAAAATTTTAAAATTTTAAAATTATTTTGAATTTTATTTTATAAATTTTGTTGAGAAAGACCAATTTGTTGATTTTCAAAATTGTCAGGGACCAAAATTACACCAATTTTTTAATTTGAATTACTCAAGTTATTTGAATTGTCAAATTCAACTTGACTTGAACGTGAAAAAATTCAAAAAACATAATTACTTATTTAAATTGACTCAAAAGAACTAAATAACTTAATTTAATTAACTCAAAATTTGAGATTTTTTTCAATTTTTTTAAAGTCGAATCAAGTTTTGTCCACAATAATTATATTATTTCCTTGAATATTCCTAACCACTAATAAAAAGAAACTGTGAAGGAAGACTAATAAATAAATAATTCTGGGTTTCTTTTTAATATATATTTTTTGAAATATTGAAATATGATTTTATGAAATAAAAAGTTGAAAACAATGGGAAAGAATCAATGCTTGTAAGTTAAAATTAAAGACTTGTTTTCTTTAATTCTTGATTTTGGGGAGGTGATTCCAACTGTAGCATAACAGCTCACTTAATCAATCCATAATTGTTGCTTTGTTTTCATTTTAAGATGAGGGTAAAAGTAGGGGACGATTATTGTAACAATTCTCGTCGAACCCGATTGTCGGGTTTGAGCTACAAAATGCTCAGTCGTTGTCGAAATAACTACAGTTAAATTCATGATAAAATAATCATTTCCACAAGCATTCAAACATCAATCACATTCATTTTAGGTTTAGCAATCAATCACTAGTCTTAATCGAGCTTATGAAAGTTTTTTTGATGATCTGAGCACAAAATAAGGTCAAATTGCAAAGTTTTAAAAGTTCAGGACCGACGTCATGACATCACCAATATAGTATGTCACGTCACAACATTAGAACACTTGACGCCGCGACGTCGATGACTCTATTTTTGATAAAAATGAACCATTTAGTATCTATTTCAATGCTTCCAGACAAAACCTACTGTCAGGACCAATTTCTGCCTGGGCCCATGCAAACACTAAAAGAAACCCCAAAAAACAAAGAATAAAACAAAGTAATTAACATTCCATCAGCCCAAATATTACAAAACGGCCCAAAATAATTACAAGGACCCAAATTAACCCTAGCCCAAGATTACACAGCCCAGCAGGCCCAAAAATTAAAACACTTGGAAACCCTAGGTACCACTTTTGCGTTGCTTCAGTGCTTCAGCAGCCACCAAGCCTCTATACGCCCCACGCCCCATGCCGAGTGCCACGTACCAGCACGCCAACTAGCCTTCGTACCTGCGAAAAAATAAACAAACAATAGCAATACAACAAGCACAAAGGAGCAATTTTTATTTTTCTCTCCATTTTTTTCCTTCTTTCATTAGGCTATAAGAAGCTGAAAGCAATCGTCTTGTATTTTTTTACGCACACAAAAACAATCAATAGAAAGCAGAAATTACAAATCGAAAAGGTGATTATTTCCTATAGTATTTTTGTTTTCGTTTGTAAGGAAAATAAAGCAAAAATGAAACTTACCAAGCCTCTCGGGTTCGGGTTTCTCTCCGGCACCGAAAACCCAGAGCCCTTAGGGTTCAGTTTGGGATTCGGTCGTGACGGTTTCTTGTAGGAATCGAGTCTTTTGTCACTATTTTTCACTTCTTTTTTATCTTTGTAGATGGAGGGCAAGTCATTCGGAGGGTTTTAAAAAGAAAAGAGTCTAAAGGGTCAATTTTGGGCTCCTCCGGCCGTTGTTTATGGCGGGGATACGGTGGGGCCATGACGGAGACTTAACGAATCCCTTGGCCGGATTCTGGGTTTTCCCAAGAGAAAAACCAAACCTCTTTTCTCCATTTTTTTCTAAAACATGGAAAGAATGAAGTTTTGAAAAAAAATTTGACTTTTAAAGGCCCCTGGTACGGCGTGGTTTTGGGGCAAGCATTTGATGCCCAAAACGGTGTCGTTTAACACCCCAACTTGAGATCCAACCCGAAACCGCTTAGGATTAGCTTGTTTTTGGACTGAGGGTCTATTTGCGCCCTCAGTCCTTCCACTTTTGAGGCCGTTTTCAATCGGATCCTTTTACCCTTTTTATTTTCGCAAATTTGGCACTTCAATTTTATTTCACTTTTTAATCTAGTCCATCGCTAACCAAATGAAACGCTGCGTGTGAGGGCCAAGATTAATGTCCGAATCAGTCCCCAGTCATTTTTCACGCGTTCATTTAGGTCCTGATTGATATTTTGTTAATTTTTTCTTTTTAATTCATGCCCCAAATTTTATTTTGATTTGCAATTCAATCCTCTATCTTTTGGCTTCATTTTAAACTGCTTATTATGTTATTTATTTCAATTTGTATCATATATCACATGTTTTAGATTGCCTCGTATGTGTTTGTTCTAAATTGTATTTATGCATTATTTATTGTATACTGCTTTACTATATATTATTTAAAATCGTTTATACTACTTACCTTAAATTGCTTTGTATACATTGCTTATTCTAAACCTGTTTTTATGTATTATCCATTTTAAAATAGTTTTATTACTTACTTTAAATTGTCATATATATCATTTATTTTAAATTGTTTTGTATATTATTTATTTTAAATTGTTTTGTATATTGTTTATTTCAAATTGTTTTACATATTATTTATTTTAGGCCAATTACATGTGTTAGGCCAATTACATATATAGGGCCATGTGTTGGGTTTCCGAGTTCATAGTGTAGGTATAACACTTCTATTTTTTAGGATTTATTATTGTGGCCCGTGGGTTCTTTTTTAGAAGAATTTTTATTTTCAGTTTGTATAACATGTGATATCTCTTAATCTCAAATTTTAATATACAAATTTAATAATCTTACCTTTGTATTTAGGGGTGACCATTCAATCAAATCAAGTTGAATTGAAAGAAAAAAATTCGAGTAAGCTGAGTTAACGAATCTCATTTTATCATCCTAATTCGATTTGAAAATGTTTCAAATCGAGTTAAGTGAAATAAAATTCGAGTAAACTCAAATCGAATGAAATTTATTGAGTTAAATTAGAAAAAATTGAATATGTCAAATTAAAATCTTATTGCAATATAATTAGTTCCATGTGAGAATACAAAAATTTGAAACTGTATATACTTGAAAACTCTTTTAAAGCCAAACGAGAGAGAAAATAAGATACTCCAGTATGATAAACTTGAAGATGTAATTTACTTGTTTAGGTCGTCAAAATTATTATTTTGGAATTTTTAAATTTTTTTAATTTTCATATATTCCTGAATTTTTTTATAAATATTTAAAAATTTTGAAAATTATTTTGAATATATTTTATAATTTTTGTTGAGAGAGATCAATTTGCTTATTTTTGAAATTGTTAGGAACCAAAGTTATACCAATTTTTATTTGAATTAATTGAGTTATTTGAATATTAAAACTCAACTCGACTCAAGCTAGAAAATTTGAATTATTTATTCGAGTTGACTCAAAAAATGGAATAACTCAATTTGATTAACTTGAAATTTAAAATTTTTTTCGAGTTGAATTGAATTTTTTTGTATTAATTGCTTAAATATTCCTAACATCTGATAAATAGATAATTCTAGGCTTATTTTTAGTTTTTATTTTTGAAACATGCTATAAGTTGATTTAACTAAAAATTTATGAATAACAGTTTGACCTTCGAATACTCTCTCCCAAACTGCACATCTATTTCTTTCATACAAATGTCTTTTCTTTCCAAAATATCTTTCCAAATCTATGAATTCGAAGGATTCTTCTTGTAGAGAAATATTTTCATGTAGAGTAATATTTGCTCATGTTGTATTAAGGGAAAAGGATGGGGTATAACATAATTTCTATTGTTACTATTATAGCTCACAATAGGGCCCACTGTTTTGTCTTGGCCTTTGGGCCGAGGACACTAACATTCCTTATTCCTGGTGCAAACATTCTCTGGGCCTCCTCTGACTTATTGCACGTTTGTCTGTTGATCGCGTGATTTCGTGATAGATTTTAAATATTTATAATTACTCGTTCTTGAACTAAATATTATCGCGATGTAGGCAAATGTACCTATCAAACAGTAGTATAGTGTTAGCAAGACCGGATTGTGAAACCCAAAGAACTAAAGGTACTAGTAATGACTGTCTTTTTATTATCTAGCCTAAGAATAAAGAGGTTTTGTTTTAATTAACTAATTATCTAAACTAAGAATGCACAAAGAAAATAATAGGGGAATTGCTTTTGGGAAAAATCGATTGACTTAAGACAATACCTAAGGAAAAATCCACCTAGACTTTACTTGCTATTCTGGCTCTGAATCGGATGATTTATTCATTCAACTTGTTTCATAGAGATCCCTAAGTTATGCTATTATCCCTATTCAAGACTAATAACATCTAATCCCTAGATTGAATAACTGAGACTTTTCTCTAATTAACATTCTAAGGTTGCATTAACTCGATCTACGAATCCCCTTAATAGGTTTCACCCTAATCCGACAAAATCTTGTCACCCTATTTCTAGGCGCGCAATCAACTCCGCTTAATTATGATAAATGTACTCTTAGCCAGGGTCTATTCTTCCTCTGAATAAGAGCTTATCTTGAATCAGTATCTTGGGATATCAAAACAAGTATTAAGAACACATAATTAAGAACAAGTTAAATATTTATCATACGATTCAGAAAATAATAACAAGATTCGTCTTAGGTTTCATTCTCCTTAGGTATTTAGGGGTTTTAGTTCATAACTAAATAAGAAAACATCTCAAAAGAATAAAGAATAAAAAACATAAAGAAAACCCAAAACTCCTGAAGGGGAATTGAGGAGAGATCTTCAGTCTTGATAATGAATCCGGCTTTTGAGATGGATCAATCGGCTTCCTTCCCCCTTCTCCGTCTCCTTTTTCTTCCTCCTCTAGGGTGTATTTATAGGCTTTGGGATGCCTAAAAGCCCTCAAAATTAGCCTTTTCCAAATTGGACTGCAGGGACACTCCCGTGTGACACCCCCGTGTGAGATTACTTCAAGCCGTCTTCGAGCCTCCCAAATTGACACGACCGTGTGGTCTGCCCGTGTGAATCGTGCTTCGATTCTGCCAAATTGACATGGCTGTGTGGGCTACCCGTGTGAGGAAGTCTAGGCCGTGTTGAGTTCGTACTTTGGCCCATTTTCTCTGTTTTTAGCCCATTTCTCATTCCTTTCGCTCTCCTATGCTCTCCTAAGTATGAAACATGAAATTAAAGCATTAGGAGCATCAAATTCACCAATTCTAATGAGAAATCATCCATAAAATGCATTAAACATGGGGTAAAAATATGTATAATTTACGATTTCTCAAATACCCTCACACTTAAGCATTTGCTTGTCCTCAAGCAAAATTCTCAACACATAGTCAAAATAAATTCTTCTCAACTTATAATTTCTATCGATAATATCTCAAATTAATACACAAGTAATCATACATTGAGAATTCAACTAAAAGAATATCAAAGTCTCAAACATTCCAAGTTGAGTATTTAATCGTGCAAACATAGGTGTCTCTCCGCATCTAAGTAATTACCTTTGATTCAGAATATCACAAAGTTTCACATCCTCACTAAAGATTCACTCAAATCACTCGAGGTGTTTAAGGACAATATATGAAGCACTTAATAGTCAATAATGAAAAGTCATTACCAGAGGCTTACATGAAAATCAAATCTCCACCACTACAATTTAAGATGATACATCAATCAAAAGGTCTTTAAAGGGTTGTAGTGAGGCTTAGTTAAGGGGTGTGGTCACAAGCTGAAAGAAAATGTTAGAATCGAGATTGAATTGAAAAATTGCCTAACTAGAAAAAGAGTTAATCTTCATTTGCGTACAACAGAGCTTCTTCTTAGAATATGAAATTACTAATATATATACATAGTGTTTTTTTTTAAGAACAAGTTAAATATTCATAGACTAACTTATTACAAACAAGACATAGTTGAGCAATTTCTTCAACCCAAATCTAGACAAAAATAAGGATCAAATTAATTTAGGGGATTTCAACAATAATGAGTTAAGGGTTAATATTGAGGTTAATATAAGGAATGGCTTGTTAGGCTCAAAGGGGTTTACTAAGGGTTAATCGTGGAGGTAGGCTTTTCATGGCATGAGTGGGTTAATCCTAAGTGCCTTAATCATTTTGATATATCAAATCAAATGGTGTGGTCTCGACATGCATAATCAAGCAAGTTCTAGAATAACAGTTCAATACTGACGCACTCAAAGCAATAATAAAAGTGAGCATGAAAGAATTAATAGATGCTCAAAAGGCTCAAAAATCTCACAAAAATTATGGCTTTTTGATGTTTAGACTCGTGAATTACAATTCAAAGTAATACCTAGACTTGAGGAAATAATCTATAATTTTAAATTCTTAAAAATCAACTTATCATGCTTGACTCTCTAATATCTTAAAGTTTAAACAATCAATGCATAAATCCATATGTTTTAATTCAAGATATATCAATCAAAATCATAAATCAATTAAAATTTATCCTAAATATGATATGAGAGCTTTTCAGGAGAACAAGGTAATCATTCTAGGATTTTTCTGATAATGAAATAAATACCCCTCACACTTAAGATGTATATTGCCCTCAATGTACAAAGATAGATAGTAAAGTATTTAAAAAAGATAGGAGGGAGAAGTGAAATTTCCTGTATTAAAAATGGATGATATTCTTGGATTGGCGAGATCGGGTACTGGAGATAAATCTGGATGGCAAGCTTGACTCTGAAGGTAAGCCATTTCTAAAAGGAAAACAAATGAATCTTAAAACTTAATAAAAGAAAAATAAAATAAGATAATTATTCTAATTTTTCAAGTGGCACGGCCGGTACACACGCCCGTGTGGTTCGTGTCCCATCCGTGTTCGTCGTGAATTGTGATGTCGTTAGACGGCCTTATCGCATGCTCGTGTGTATAGGCCGTGTGGCTATATGATCGTGTCGCACAGCCGTGTTGTTTTGGCAGGCTCGACCACGGCCATATCGTACGGCCGTGGTGTTTAATCGTAGCTCGTGTTGGGGAAATCTTTTGCCCTGTTTTTTCACACTGCCTTAAGCACGCCCGTGTGCTTGGCCGTGTCTCTGTAGAAATACCTGTATTCAAGATTTCTATTAGTAAGTTAGGAGTCAAATACCAAAATTTAAAGAAATTAATATTGTTAGTGCTCGGGTTGCCTCCCGAGAAGCGCTAATTTATAGTCTAAGCTCGACTTACCTCTCCGTTGAATAATCATGGTGGTTTGAGGAGTTTATTCTCCTCATTCCTGCTATCAGTCTCATCAAAATAAGGTTTTAAATGGGTTTTGTTTACCTTAAAAGTGCCGAACTTGGGATGAATCACCTCCACCGTACCAAATGGAAAAATACTGAGTACCGTAAGAGGGATTTCCTCATTCGGTGTGGTAGTGACAATGTGGGGATCTGCGGCATCTAAGAAGACCTTATTACCAATCTTAAGTTGATTTGGAGAGGTATCGGGCTTGTTTTGGCGTAGTTTCAGTTTGTCGGGTGTTCTTGGTTTGTGCATCTGTCATTCACCGAGTTCCTCGATTTGTAATCTCCGATCTTCATGAACAGGTACTCCACTATTGCTTGAGAACGACTCGTGTGCTTCCTTCAGACTCATTTTTTGCAAAGTAGGTTGCACCATATTGTTAGTTTTAGTAGAATGGTTTAAATAATTACCTTCAATTCCTGATGTGTTGCCAGAATTACAAGCTTGAAGGGTGATTGTTTCGTCTCCCACCCAGAATGTGAGTTCACCTGTGCCAACATCAATGATGGTTTTAGCAGTTGCTAAAAAGGGCCTTTCTAGGATTAAGGGAGTATTATTATCCTCTTCTATGTCTAGAACAATAAAGTCAACGGGAAATATAAATTTATCGACTTTAACAGCATATCTTCAATAATACCCCTAGGGAATCTTATGGTTTTATCTGCTAATTGAATGCTCATCCTAGCCTGTTTGGGTTTCCCGAGACCTAGTTGCTTAAATATTTTGTAAGGCATGACGTTGATACTAGCCCCTAGAACAGGTAATGCATAATTAACATCTAAACTACTAATTAAGCAAGGAATCATAAAACTCCCTGGATCTTTTAGTTTGTTGGGTAGTTTATTTTGGAGAATGGCCGAGCAAACTGCGTTCAGCTCCACATGTGATGCATCGTCCAAATTTCGCTTATTTGCTAAAAGCTCCTTCAAAAATTTCATTGCGTTTGGCATCTACGATAGAGCTTCAATAAACGGTATGTTAATATGTAATTTTTTCAAGAGTTTAAGGAATTTACCAAATTGTTCATCTGAGCTGTCTTTCCTTGTCGCGTTGGGGTATGGCACAAGAGGTTTATATTCGACAGGCACTAGTTTGTTTTTATTATAATCTACCTTACCTTGACCTTTACTTACCACAGTTTCTAGCCTCGGTTCTGGTTCAAGCTCAATGACTCCTTCGTCATCTTGGATATTAATTGCGTTGAGCTGTTCCCTTGGGTTGGGTTCAGTGTTACTTGGCAAGCTACCTTGTGGTCGTTTGGAGATTAGTTTGGAACGTTGGCCTATCTAAGTTTCGAGCCCTTGGATCGACGCTTATTGATTTTTAAGTGATGTCTCAATGTTCTGAAAACAAGTTTCTGACACCGAAATAAACTTGGTGAGCATCTCTTCAAGCTTCGGCTTCTTTTCCTGCTGGCAGGGTGGTTGTTGGTAGCCCGGAGGATGTTGTGGTCTTTGATTTCCTTGACCGCCCTACGAGAAATTGGGGTGGTTCCTCCAACCTGCATTATAAGTGTTACTATACGGATTGTTTTGAGGTCGAGGATTATTACCCATGTAATTTAATTGCTCGTTATCCATGTTGTGTCCATAAGGTTGGTATTCTGAATGGTTTGTTCCACCTCCATTTGTCTCACACTGCATTACTGGGTGAACCTGTGAAGAACTAAGAAAACCATCGATTTTCTTATTCAAAAGTTCTACCTGATTAGAGAGCATGGCTACCGAATCGACGTTATAAACATCGGCTATTTTCGTTGGCTTAGTCAAGGGAGCTACAATCAGATAGAATCCCTTAATAAAACTGACAATAATAACCCACCAAACCCAGAAAGCTATGAATCTCAGAGACATTCTTAGGCTATTTCCAATCTAGTACAGCCTGTAACAGCCTATTTTTAATCAAATCGAAATAGTGGTTTCGGAACCACAAATTTGATGTCAGAAAATCATTTTAATATTATTTGATGTGTTTACAGCATGATTGAATGTATGTGTGATAATTTCGTGAGCTAATTTTATCGTTTAATAGCTCATTTTGAGAAAAAATTACTGAATCGCGTAAAATGCTAAAGTAGTGTTCTAATAGCTAAAGGTGTCAAATAGCTATGGAACATTAAAGTAAAGGTCCTTATGTGGTAAATATACCATTGGTTGTTTAAGTGGACATTTATGGACATTTTATAATGGTTAAAACTTAAGGTTAAATAGGTAATTAAATAATTAAGGTATTGAAAAATAAAACAAAAGTGATCATCTTCTGCTATTATCTTTTAGAACCAAAAATGGCATGAGAAGAGAACATTTCTAGGGTTCTTCATTTTGCATTCTTATTTCTATCAATTATGGTACAATTTTTGTCTCGTTTTTAATGATTTCTATGTTTTTGAGATCGTTGCAGCTAGTACTAACAAGCCTAGTGTAACAGCCCCTTTTTAGGGGTAATCGAAACAATGGTTTTTGGTCCACAATCAGAAGTCAAAATATTTATTTTATTATTTTAATAAGGTTTACAGCATGGTAGAATTATTATGTGAAAGTTTCATAAAGAAATTCTACCGTTTAAATGCTTAATTTGATAAAAAGGACTAAATCGTGTAAAACGTAAAAGTTGAGATTTATTAGTTAAACGCACTAAATCATTATGAAATAAATTAGTTAAGGTTTTTATACTGCAATTAACCCTTTTATAATGCAAGTGGACGGTTTCATGCATGAATTAGTGAGATTTTAATGTTTTAAACAAATGGCAATTTGGTAATTTAGGTAATAAATAAAGATTTAATAAAACAAGCCAAAATTCTTTCTAATTGTCATCTTCATCACCGAAATGGAGAAATAAGAACACCATTTTTGTTCATTCAAGGTTTGGCCAAGCTCCATTTATGCATGTAAGCCCGTTTTCATTTGGTTTTTAATAATTTCTACATTTTTAAACTCGGTACAGCTTAATCTAGCTAGCCCGTATCTCCGTTTTCGAAACTGCTATAGATTTTGAATGATGCCATTGTTGAATGCTTGGTTTTTTTAGATGTTTTATGATAGAATATTAATGTTTGAAGCTAGATTAACAAGTTTTATAAAGTGATTTTTGACAAAAATGTCAATTAAGGACTAAATTGAGAAAAATGTAAAATTCATGGTTAGATGTGTGAATAAATGAAAAAATGGGTTGTTATGAGCATAAATGAAATTCGACTAGCTTGGGATATGATGAAATTGATTAAACTTGCATTTTAATTTGTAAAAAGGTCAAAAGTGTAAGGGTAAAATAGTACTTTTACCAAAATATGAAATTGGGTTAAAATGAATAGAATATGAATTGAAATAGCTGAATTTGATTGATTAGATCAAGTTAAGCCTCGTACGAGTCTATATTAAGGGAAAAATAAAGTTTCAGACTAATCGATCCAAATCGTCATTACAATGAACGAGGTAAGTTCGTATGCAATAAGCATTGTTATATTTATGCTTTTAATTCTTGGATATTATATAAATTGAATATACGTGAGTATTGTTATGTTTGATAACATATTGGCTAAATATGGCACTTAGTGTGCAATTCGATATAGCTTCAGCTAAATTTGGCACTTAGTGTGCGATTTGAGATAGCTTCAGCTATGTACAGCATTTACTGTGTGCGATATCAAATATGGCACTCAGTATGCGAAATATTGAAAATGGCAGTTAGTGTGCGAGATATTGAGAATGACATTTAGTGTGCAAAATATCGAATGATTTAATGGGAAAAGTCAAGATGAGAATGAAAGTTCAATCGAATTAAGTGATATAGGTACGTACAAAACCTATATGAGAATTAAATGAAGGTAATTTGGCAAATTATTAGTGTATCATGTATATGAAATGAGAAAGATTTATGTATAAGTATGTTTCATGCTAAAATGTGTTTATTTGGTTATAATGAGGTATGAATTGAGTGATATGTGAGTTATGAGTTATAGTTGTTTAAACTAAATATTCATATGGCACTAAGTGTGTAATATAATGATAAACATTTATGCACTAAGTGTGTGAGTTCTTAAAGCATTGAAAGATTTTTGAACAATTAAAATGTATTGAACAAATAGGTGATAAATAAATACTGGAAACTACATGTACGTACTATACCTATGTGGTAGTTCATACTATGTGTATGAAGCAGATGAATTTGTATATATATGATAAATGGTTATGAATTAGAACTGAATGATGATATGAGAACTACTAAGTGTTTATTAATTGATTATTTGTATTTTATGAACTGTTGAGTATTATTGGTACAAACTTACTAAGCTTTATAGCTTACTTGTGTTATTTTTCTATGTTTTATAGTGATTCGGACGTTCGCTCGGGTTGAAAGTTAGCGGGGATCGCATCACACTATCTGATTTTGGTTTTGGTATTTATATACTTATGACTTGGTTATATGGCATGTATAGGCCTGAGTCTTTTTTATAAAGGTTTAGGTGATGTATTTGGTCATTTTATATGGCTTATTAATGACTTATGTTTGTTGTGTAATTGTATTGTGTAATGGAATAATTTGCTATATTGGTGATGGTTTAAGATGATCATTTGGTCAATTGGTATATGATAAGTATTTACTTATGAAAAGCATGAATTTGGACTTAATAAATGAATGGCTAATAGATGATTTATGAGTCACGCTTTGTTTGTGATTGATGGTAGTAAAAATACATACTGAAATAGGTTGTATTGATATGTATGATATGTACTTTGGTATATAATTAAATAGGTGAATAATGATGAAAGAATCATGCTAGTTGGTATATGTTTGAATGTATAAATGGTATTGATTTGAGTATATGAATGCTTGATTTTGAAATGGCTTATAATGTGTATTGAAATGGATATTTTGGTTGCCTATATATATATTTGAAATGGTACCATTTTGATTACTAGGTGTGCATTAGAAAAGGGTGGCAAGTTGGCTTTGCAATGAGCCTATTTTTGTCTACACGGGCAGAGACACGGGTGTGTGTCTCAGCCGTGTGCGATACACGGTCATGTTACACGACCGTGTATCCCCTGGGATAGCCTTTCAAAGTTAAGCTAGTATACCCTGCAGTTTTGACACGGCCTAGACACACAAGCGTGTCTACTAGCAGTGTGTGGCACACGGGCTGGCACATCTTCTCTAATTTTCCCATGGCCGTGACACACGGGCGTGTCCTTGGCCGTGTGGTAAAGTCAGTATGTATGCTCTATTTTCACACTATATGTGACACGAGCATGTCTATGACCGTGTGAGACACACGGCCTGTTCACACGGGCGTGTGACCCTGAAAACTTGAAAATTTTCTAAGGTTCTTAAAGTTTGCAAATAATATCGGTTTAGTCCCAAACCACTTCTAAGCATGTTTTAAGGTCTCATAGACCTATATAAGGGACAGTGTGATTATGAATGAATGAAATATGATAATATATGTCATCAACGTAAGAACTATGAATGTGAACGATGTGTATTGATCGGTAATGCCTCGTAACCCTATTTTGGCGACTGATACGGGTTAGGGGTGTTACACCTAGGAACTAATTTGCAAAACTGTTAAAGGTTTTGAATGTTGCCATTGATGAATATGTATGATTTTTGATGATTGATGATAGATTATGAATATTTGATGTTAGTTAAACAAGTTTTGTTAAGTGATTTTTAGTGAAAATGCAAATTAGGGGCTAAATTGAGAAATGTTTAAAATGTGTGGTTGAAATGTGTAATAAATGAAAGTTTAGGGCTACTAAGGACCCTATAGAAATTCAGCACTCATGAAATTAGAAAGCATTTGTGTAATTTGTGTTTTTATGTGATAAGGACTAAATTGTAAAAATGTGAAACTTTAGGGGCTAAAGTGTAAAAATGCCTAAATATGTGTTTGTGGACTGAATTGAATGAATTGATGAATTAATGAGTTAATTTTGAATAAATTTAGATCAAGAAATGAGGAATTCAGACCTAGATCGAGGAAAAACGAAAGTTATCGAATAATCAACTCAAATCGTCGTTTTAACATCTGAGGTAAGTTAATACGTGATAAACATTATTACAATTATGTTTTTTTTAATGCTTGGATATTGCATGGTTGGAATGGTTTAGTTGAATGAAGTATATATGTGAATTATGTCAAGTGAAGCAAATTGAATTGATAGGTTTTGAATCGGTAAATGGCATTGTATTGAGTATTGAAATGGTTGAAATGGATATTGAATGATTGTGTATTGGTTGATGACTTTTGGCTGTATATTTATGTTTTAAAATGGTACCATTTGAGCTTGTATGGGTATGTGCAAAATGGGTGGCAAAATGGCTTGGTAAATGGCTTATTTTTGTCCACACGGGCAGAGATACGGGCGTGTGTCTCAGCCATATGCGATACACTGTTATGCTACATAGTTGTGTATCCCCTAGTGTTGAAATTGAAATGAAGTCAGTATGCTCCACACGGCCTCACACATGGCTGTTTGGCTGGCCGAGTGGCACAAGTTAGTATACCCCCTAAATGGCACGCGGCCTAGCACACGGGCGTGTGACTTGGCCGTGTTGCATAAGTCAGTATACCCTACAGGTTTGGCACGGCCTAGTACACGGCCTAGCACACGGGTGTGTGTGGCCACTTCGAAGGACACATGGGCTAGACACAAGGGCGTGTGGTCAGCCGTGTGACCCAAGTCAGTATGTATACCCTGTTTTCACATAGGCATGTCTGAAGCCGTGTGAGGCACACGGCCTATTCACACGAGCGTGTGACCCTTGTATGTTTGAAATTTTTACAAGTTTTCAAAATTTTTGTATGTTATCGGTTTAGTCCCTAACTACTTCTAAAACATGTTTAAGGTCTTGTAGGCCCTTATAAGGGACAATGTGAATGTGTTGAATGAGTTATGTGAATGAATGCTTTATGTATGAGTTATGTATATTAAATGATGTATATTAATCGGTAATACCTTGTAACCCTATTCTGATGGTGAATACGAGTGAAGGGTGTTACACAGCCTCAATCTTACAAGGATCAACTCGAATCCCCTCAGCAGAAACCACATACCCCAGAAAAGTGACTTCATGAAGCTAGAACTCACACTTACTAAACTTAGCGTACAACTGCTTCTCACATAGAATCTGGAGCGTAACTCTAAGATGCTCGTCATGTTCATCTTCAGTTTTAAAGTATATCAAAATATCGTGATGAAAACTATGACGAACTAATCTAGATAGGGCTAAAACACTCGGTTAATAAGATCCATAACTACGGCCGGTGCATTTGCCAACCCAAACGGCATAACTAGGAACTCATAATGCCCATACTGAGTCCTAAATGCAGTCTTATGGACATCCACCTCTTTAACCCTCAACTGATGATACCCTGAACGAAGATCGATCTTAGAGAATATAGAAGCCCCTCAGAACTGATCAAATAAGTCGTCAATCCTCGAAAGTGGGTACTTGTTCTTAATAGTCAACTTATTCAACTGCCGATAATCTATACACATCCTCATGGTCCTATCCTTCTTCTTAACAAACAGAATCGGTGCTCTCCATGGAAATACATTGGGATGGATGAAACCACGGCCTAAAAGTTCCTGCAGTTAAGCCTTAAGCTCTGTAAGCTCCTTCGGTGTCATACAATAGGGGGCGATAGACACCGGAGCTGTACCAGGAAGAAGTTCAATCTCAAATTCCACTTCCCGATTTGGAGGTAAACTTGGTAGCTCCTCAGGAAAGACGTCTGGAAAGTCCCTTACAGTTCTGATATCTTTTACAGTAGAGTCCCCAAAAATAGAAACACTAATATAAGCCAAGAATGCCCCACATCCGTTACGAACTAGTTTCTTAGCCACCAGTGTAGAGATCACATTAGCCAAATAATTCTAACGTTCTCCAATCATGACTACCTCATTATCCTCACCAGTTCTCAAGATGACCCTCTTAGTCGCACAGTCCAGACTAACACAGTGCTTGACCGACCAGTCCATACCTAGAATTAGGTCGAATTCCCCAAACGAAAGCACTATCAGATTAGCCAAAAATACCTACCCTTGAACCTTTAGCGGAACATCTCTATACGGTTTGCTAACCTAAACTGATTGCCTAATGGACTCAGTATAGTCACCTCACTAGAAGTACTCTCAACCAAAATCCCTAAGTTTTCAGACACAGTACTAGCTACATAGGAATGTGTGGAACCTATATTTATCAAAGCAAAGTAAGGTACATCATAAATTAAGAACGTACCGGTAATGACGTCTGGAGCATCTTTGCCATCTTGGCAATGAGTAGCATAAACAAGAGTAGGCTGACTCGCCTCAGTTTGTCCAGCACCTCTGTCTGGTGCTCTTTGTCCACGGCCTATACTGTTGCCACCCTTAGCCTGAGCGTGACCCATCGATGGCTGCTGAACTACCCTCTGTGGCTATATAGTACCAGAACCCGGAGCTTGCATCTGATCGGCCCTCAGCAGACACTCCCGAATGCAGTGCTTTAATGACTCACACCTCAAACATGCCTCAGTCCTCCTCCAACACTCGCCCTGATGGCCTCTACCACAATCTCCACACAACTGCAATCTAGTAGGAGCAACAAGGTGCCCAGCTCTAACCGGCCCATCAGTCCTAGCCTTTTTCTTAGGCCTCTGTACTAAATTCGAGGGCTCTGAATCCCTCCTGTTCTTAGCCCTCTCACGATCCCTATTTTAACGCTCAGCGCGCTTAACCTTTTCGGCAATCTTTGCCTTATATACCAGAATGGAGAACTCTCGCTCTCTCTGGGGAGCTATCAGTAGCCTCAGATTATCCCTAAATGAACACATCTCTCGTATTCAGACGCTACCATACCTCATGCATAGCGGCTCAGTCTTAGAAATTCGACCTCATACTCGGCCACTGATCGATCTCTATGTGTGAGATTCAGAAACTCATGCCTACGAGCGTCGATGTAACTTGCTCTCACATATTTCCCTTGGAAGGCAGACTTAAAAAACTTCCAAGATAGACGATCGGGCTGGGTACCCTCCTTAACAGTTAGCCACCACTAATAGGCCTCATCGCGAAGCAACGAGTCTACACCCTTTAGTTTCTGCTCAAGGGTACAGTCTAAATTGTCCATTATCCTTTCAGTAGCCTCCATCCAATATTCAGCCAAACTAAGGGCGACTCCAGTGACACCCCTAAAAAGTTTAGCTCCGTTGGACCGGAGTTGTTCCGTAACTGGCCCTCAGCCCCCAGGTCCAATGTTGGGCCCAGCAACCCTTTCCAGTATCCTTAACATAGCCTAGGACAATACGTCGTCCCCAGCCATGCGACCTTGAGACCCAGTCTCAGTAGCAGGTGACACCAGCGTGTCACTCGTATCCAAGTTTGGCATGCTGCCCAGAGAAGAGGACTCAGCTCAAGCCCCTCTATGGCCTCTACCTCGGCCTTTAGTACCACGTCCACAGATACCTCGTGTGCTCATGTCTATTTGGATTTATCTTATTACGAATTTTATGAATCAGTTACAGTTTTAGTATTTGATAATAAATGTTTTATGTAAAGCAGTATCATAAATTCAGAGTTTGTTTTTTGCAAGTACAATCTTTATCAGTTTTAGTTTCAGTACAGTTTCAGTATACACTAATTAGAGTGTTTTTAGAACAAACTATCTATAATATTATAACAGATTATCAGAATACTTACGGGATCGACGCCAGAGACTCTGTGTACCACATTCTCAGTCAAATCATTTCAAATCATTTGAAAATCAGTTTTTTAAAAACCAAGTTTTAGTACCCAAAATCCACAGTCGAGTTTTGCAACTGGCTCTGATACCACTAAATGTAACACCCCAAACCCGGCCTAGACATTATGGTCGAATCTGGCAATGTCACATGAAATGGAATTTTAAAACGAATTTATCAAGTTAAAACCGTTTTCGTTTATTAGAGTTTATTTATTTTCCATCAATTCCAAAACTATTTTCTCGTTAATTTGATTCGTTTAAAACCTATTCTATAGCAGAAGCCTTTAAAACCATGATATTTAAATAAAATTATTCACTTTTAGGAAAAATGTTGTGTTTAATGAAACCGAGTTTCATTGCTGTTCAAAAGTTCGTGAAAACAGTTAAAATCCTAAAACAATGGTAAACAGTCCAAAAGTCCCAAATTACATCAAAATATCCAGAAAACAAATAGGAATTAAAACCATAAAAGAAATTAAACCGTTCAATAGACTTATGGTCACCGTTGAGTCCTCCGCCGCACCAATCCGTAGATAAAACAGAAAGGGGTGAGTTTACGTAAACTCAGTGTGTAATTCCCACAGAAAAACATGCATACAATCAAACAACAGTCATCAGTCAAATACAGTCTGGCCTAAGCCCATTATAGTATCAAATACAGTTTAGGCCTTAGCCCATTCAGATACAGTTCCAAATATAAATTAGGGCCTTAGCCCATCAGTGTGCATACAGCATCAGAAATCAGTATCCTACCCATTAGCCTCTACACACCATCTCCAACCATCCTTACACACCATGTGGAGTTTAAAACACCCACCCAATCCTACACACCAAGTCGTACCGAATGCAGCAGATATCAATAATATTGCAGCTGAGTTGCCAGATAATAGACATGAAAACCTTTCAGTACACTTCCTTCAATATTCAATCATCCCACCCCAATGCAGAAGCAACTTGACATGCTCAATGTAGAAATACAGAATACATGCGTACATGCTAACATTCAGTTATCAGTCATACATATAGATCAGTAAACATGCATAGATCTAACAAGCTCAGTACATACATTGTCTATTCAGATAACACAATTTAGGGTATAAGTAGCACTTACCGACCCTACAGTAGGTTTACAGTCGACTTGGGCGACCCGTGCAACCCTAGGAATCATTATAGCTAAAAAGGCCCATATGCCCAGATTGGCCTTGGCCCGTGTGGATCACACGGCCTAGCCCAAATTTCCACACACCCGTGTGGACTACCCATATGGGCCCACACGCCCATGTGGCCTACATTGCCCAATTTGGTCAAGCCCGTATGTCGTACACGGCCTACCTAGCCATTACACAGTCGTGTCTAGCACACAGCATGACCTTCGTCAATCACATACTCGTGTTTTTTCACATGGCCTACCGCACAGCCTATCACTCGGCCATGTGGCATCAATAGAAAGGTTTTCAGCTTTTACCGAAATTGCATTTTCTTGCGATTTGGGTACACACTTGGAACGATTTCAATGCTACTGCAACTACGAACACTCCAGAACATAAAAATCAGTATACCAACACTCAAAATCAGACCTATTACACGTTTGAATCAAAATTACAAAACTGACAACAACATCAATCCACCTTCAACACTTACCCCAACACCTTTAAACGATTTGATCACATTTATGCATAAGGAGAGCCCCTTATGCCCTAGTTTGTTGCTACCAAAATAGTGAATAAGATTCCAACCGAAAAGAATAAAGAAATCATGAACAATTAAAAGGAAACCCCTATTTGTAGAATAATCTATGCTTACTTACCAAACACACAAGGAATTGAAAAGCTGGAATACTGGAGTGGAACAAAAGAATTGACAACAATAGAAGAAAGTGAAAAAGAGGGAGAAGAGCATGAACGTTAGAATTTTGAGAGGAAAGGAGGGAGAATCGAAATTTTGAGAAAAATAAAATAAAAATCTGATAACTTCCCCCCCAAATCCCTTAATTATCTCTATTACTCATAATTCCTACTTGACCAAAACTCTCTCGGTTGAACGAGCAAAAATAGACTCCCACACTCGCCCAAAGATTCGAACACAAGACCTTCAACAATCTAACACTCAACTTAACCACCAGACCAATAGGCCCATTTTGATATGATTTAGTAAATAATTTAATATAAGCCCACTAAACAAAGATAGGGCTTAATTCCAAAAATAACAAAAATTTTCCAAAGCCAAGGCTTGAACTTGGTACCTCACACACACACACCCAAAACACATATCCACTAAAGCAGATACACAATTATGTCACTTTTTAACAAAAACAAAAATAAGAATTTTGGGGCGTTACAAAATTAGATAAGAATAATCACTTTACTTATCTTGTTATGATAGGCAAAAAGACACGCAAATGCATATATATTATTTAATAGTCACTTCTACTCATAATTCCTCCCCAATTCTTAAACTAGAAATAAAATAAATTTAAGTGCGCTCGAATCTATGTCCACCTTATTATTGTAATAACAAATGTCTTAATTGAATTAAGGCTCAATCAACAATAAATCATATCTTTAAGTTTGAAAAAATACATAATGAATGAATAACTAAAATATGATACAACATTATAAAAAAAAACAGCAAATATAGAAAATAAAATCAAGAATGTACCAAATAGTAATTAGGGTAAACTACCCCCAATGTCACTAAATTATTAGTAAGTTTACATCTTAAAAAAGTAACAAAATGGTCACCAACTATTGGAAAGTTACTAGGTTGTAATTTTTTTTTTCAAATCAAACTAGTGAGTTTCAAGCGATGATTCAACGAGTAGTACAATGGATCAGTACCCATCAATGAGTAGAAAAACATACTTTAGGTCCAAATTGATTTAACGGTCAATGTTGAAGATCGGAGAAAAAAACTATTTAGATTTTGATTCACAAATTCATGACATTCAAAGTTATTTAATGGAAAAAAAAACTAACTGTAGAAGAGAAAGAAGATTCTTTATGTGCTTTCTTCAAATGTATTAGCAATTTTTTTGGGTTTTTGTTATTCTTTTATTTCTTATTGCCTGCTTGTTATTTTGAAGTCAAAATTTTATGTTGTTTGGTAGCAAAAATTTTTATGTTATGTTATGGAGGGAAAATTCTTTCTGTCTTCCTATTAAGTCTGTTATTATTATGATGTGTTTTGGGTTAAAACATTTAACAAAAGGGTGCCTTCAAGTCAGCCCTTTATATTAAGATTAACTGTGCCTTTTGACATTTTGTTTTCCTATTTTTTGTCAAAAAAGTGTCAAATTTACAAAATAACCCAACTAAAAACTTTTTTTTCAATTTAGTCCTTATTTTAAAATTGTCCTAATTCTACATAAATTAGGAAAAACCTATTCCAATTAGAGTAAAATATGGTTTAAAAATAGCCAATTCTATTCAAATCATAGAATTTATCTAAGGGACTTTTTCAAGAAAAACTCCTAAAGTTCTCTCTTTTCTCCACCAACACCAAATCTATTTTCAAAGCAAAAGGAGTCTAAGTTTTCAAAAAGTCCCTCTCCTCCCAAAGTAGAAATCAGGTGTGGGATCTAAACTTAAAACATTATGTATGATTAATTGTAGTGTTAGGAAGTAAAAAAGGTTGTTAGACAAACTGTATATTATGCAAACCTATAGGAAATAATATGCGAACACTATAGGAATTGTAATGTAAACAAGTAGGAGTTATATGCGAAATAGAAATTATATGCAAACCTTAATTGCTTAATAGGTGAGTTGTACATATTTAATAATGCGAACTCTACTGGCTTAATACGCGAACCGCACATGATTAGTTAGGCAAACAATAGGTGTACAAGCCCTTAGTGCAAATCCCCATGTAGTGCAAACTCATGAGCGAACCTCCCATGTAGTACAAACCCATGAGCGAACCCTTGTGCAAACCCTAGGTGTGCGAACCCATGTGCAAGCCTATTGGTACGAACCCCCTATTGTATGTGAAACACCCCTTGCATGCAAACACTTTAGGTGTGAACCCATCTGAGAGCCTCGAGCATGAACCCAAATTAGTGAACCGATGTGTAAAACCATATAGGATTAGTCACGTGAGCTCTTAAGACATTTATACAAGCCTATATATATGTGAACCATAGGATTATGCAAGCCCATATGTATGTGGACCCTAGGATTATGCAAGTTTATATGTATGCAAACCCTAGGTACATACGAGCTATATGCTATGCAAACCCTAGGTACATGCGAGCCTAGAAGATTATTTATGCAAACTCATAAAACTAGCTATATGCGAACCTTATACATGCTATATGCGAACTTTATAAATGCTACATGCGAACCCCTGTATATGTGACATTGTTTTTTTTTACACATACCAAATATATGTGTATATATGTGAGATTGATTGAATTCATGATTGCATGCCATTTGATGATAAATTGTGACAATAAATGTGCTAAATAAGCATAGTATCATTGATAATGAGTATGATATGATGAGTATATGTGCATAATACATGAAATTAGTAATGGAGGATGAATGAGTTCTATAGGAGACAATGGCAATTTAAGTCCACATTGAAAGTTAGTACTGCATGAAGTAGGAGACACTGTCATCCAAAATGGATAAGCCAAGATGGTAGGCTAAAAAGCCACCAAATCAGGTCAACTGGGATAATAGTTTATTGTAGTGAAAAGCCATCTAAATTGGATAGGAGTGGATGGTCGTTTATCATCATTGAGAATCAAACCCAAGATGTTCTGTTATTGTAGTTTGTTTCGGTGTTGAGCAATGCTCGAGGGCGGTTCAAATGGACGTGTGGGAAATTAAATTAAAACATTAATTTGCATTTGCATCATGAATGTATTTTGTTTATGCATTGATTTATTATATGTTCCTTACATTATACTTAATTTACTATTATGCTGTAAATTCTACACTTTACTGTTTGAATAATTATATATAATGGTTTAAGGTTAGTCTCACATTGAGAATAATTATATATAATGGTTTAAGGTTAGTCTCACATTGAGCCGTTCTAAACTCATTCCCCCTTTTCTTTACCTTTCTGGTCGCACAAAGATCTAAGACTCGAAAAGGCATCAGAGGAACCTAGGATTAGCAGCTTATTTTATTTTTATTTAAAAGTTCCATTAAAGATTTCCTTAATAATTTTATTCCGAATTATGTAGCATATTTATTTTAAGTATGACATTTTAATTATAACTCTGATATTTGCATGCTTTTCGGTTTAAAAAACCATTACCTTAAATGTTTTTCGCTACTTTATGAATACTTAAAATGCTTTGACAAAAGCTCTAAATTACTAGGTAAAGTCAGTTTAATATATGAATGTTTTCCTAGAAAAAGATTGATTTTCAAACAAATCGAATTAAGAAGAAAGAATGGTTGTACGGGATCACTTCGGTGATAAAATGTAACACCTTCAACTTAGCCAAAACTCCTAGGCTAGGTTGGAGGTGATACAGTTATTGTAACACCCCTCACTCGACCCAATTGTCGGGTCTAAGCTACAAGATGCTTTAGTTATTATCAAAGCAAGTATAGTCAAATTCATGATAAAATATTCATTTTCACAAGTATTTAAACATCAATCACATTCATTTTAGGTTTAACAATCAATCCCTAGTCTTAATCGAGCTTACGAAAGCTCTTTTGATAACCGAAAATGAAATAAGACCAAATGGCAAGGTTTTAAAAGTTTAGGGCCGACGTCGTGACGTCATGAATTCCACATTGGGGCATCACGAAAATAATATGTCATGTCACAACATAAGACCACTCAACATCACGGCATCACTTAACGAGAACTCTATTTTTGATAAAAATAAACTATTAGATACCTATTTCAATGCTTCCAAACAAAACCTACAACATATGCAACAAACATCAAATTCTATTGGTCAAAAATATACTAAAAACCATACTAATCAAGTTCAAATTACCACGTTTAACTTCTTAACAACATTCATTACCTATTCAAACATTAGATTTAACATTCTGTTATTATGACATACATATCAATCAAATTATCCAAATAACAAGCCACACCAACTTGCTATTTCACATAATACGCCAAAAAAGTCACATTATTTTAGTTAATAAATTTAAAGGTTATCATTTGATTCACGGCCAAAATTTTAATGTTTGGAAAACATAGAAAGTAAAAATGATCAAATTGAACTAAAGCCATAATAGAAGACCAATTGCATAATTTGATTTAATAAATTTAATTGCTATCATTTGAATCGTTACTGAAATTTCAAAATTCATAAAACTAAACTATCATGTTAAAAGAAAATGATTAACCAATAATTTATACATATGGCTAATAATAGAATTTGATTATGTGGATGGCATTATGTTTCAAGTTTTTACGAAATTTAATTTTCTTTATTTTTCTATATATTTAAAAAAGTTATATACTTTTAGCTATTTTTGGTGGAATTGTTTGAAAGCTTTTTTTCTTATAGGGATCGAATCAAATTAGTTCTTCTATTGTTAATAAGAATAAAATAATATCAAATTTTAATAAACTCAATATTTACTGTTTAAAAAATATCATCTATTGTTTAACAATTTTAACATTTCAAAAAAAATTATGGTGCTACAAAAAAAATATTTTATTTGGAGTTGAACTACAAATGTAAAAAATATATTTTCATAATATTTTTTAAACGATAAATGTCAACTCCATTACAATCCCCAAAATTAAAATTTTTATTTTTGCAAAGGTGTGACACAACTTTGTATCTGCTTTAGTGATTAAGTGTTCTGGATGTGAGTGGAAGGTCTCAAATTCAAGTCATGACTTGGATAAATTTTGGTATTTTTATGAATAAAGCCCAATCTTTGGTTGATAAGCTTTTAAATAAAAGATGGTATGTAATTAATAGAATGGGCCTGCTGGTTTAGTGGATAAGTGGAGTGTTGGTAAGATGAAGGTCTTATGTTTGATTCTCTACGTTGGTAAGGGTTAGTATTTTTGCTTTTGACTAATTTTCGGCTAAATTTGTACTGTGGTTGGACTCTGAGTAGTGGAGTGTTGGATGGAGAAAAGTAAGGGGTATTGGGATAGGGGGTTATCAGAATATTTCTGTTCAATTTTCTTTTTTGCAAAATTTTGTTCTCTTCTCCCTCTCTCTCTGCCGAAATTCCACCTCCCCCCCCTTTCATCTTTTTCGTTGTTTTATTCAAGTTCACCTCCTTTATTTTGAGCTGCGCGTAATCCCAATCGTTCGGTAAGTTGTGTTTTGTCATAAGTCCTAGCAATTTTCTGACTGGGTGATTAAAAAGAGGATTTGTTTTACTCTCGGTTTAGGTATAGCCCAAGAATCTGCCAAAATTTTACTTCTTGTCTCCTTTTTTATTTTCATTTTGCTTTCTTCCTATACAACATTTCTTGTCGCTCGTTCAGTAAGTACTCATTTTCTCACTATTCTGTTGTTCTGAAATTAGTTTCTAAAAGAGGACTGTTTTGGTTTTGAAATTAGCACCTTGGTGGAGTCTTGAACGACAGGGATATTGGTTCATTATTTGGTAAGTAGTGTTCGTTTTTTGATGATTCTATGATGATGTCGGGAATATTCCCGAGTTGGTCTGCGAAGGTGCTGCTAAAATTGGCTTTGGTAATGTCAATCATAGGTTCTGGAAATATGAGATTGCGTTTAGGAGCGAAAATGACACAGGTGTGTACTTTATTGCACAGAAAATGAGGTTTTGGTAAAAGCCAAAAACCTCACTGTCGACACCACACGAGCGTGTGGTCGCCCATGTGGTAGGCCGTGTGCCATAACACAGGCGTGTGATCAATGAGGCTAGGCCGTACGCACAAGACACGACAGTGTGATGGCCAGGTAAACCTTGTGTGACACACGGGCTAGACTGATTTGGGTCATGTGGGCCACACGGACGTGTGGGAATTTGGGCCAAGCTGTGTGATCCACACGGGCTAAGGCCAATCTGAGCGTGTGTGCCACACAGGCGTAGGGGTCCACACAGGCAGGCCACATAGGCGTGTGAGCCCATTTTTACTAAAATGACTGTTAAAGTTGTACGGGTTACCCAAGTTGACTGTGAAACTTTGGTAAGCACTACTTAGACCCTTAACTGTGTGATATTGATTGTGTGAATTATGCACTGAGTATGTTATATGCAAGCATGTATACTGAACTGAACGTGTATCTGACAAACCTGTGATAGTATGACATTTCATTGTATGTTGCATTGCATTGGGTTGGGTTGATATTATTTGGAGGAAGTGTACTGAAAGGCTTTTAAGCCTAATATACTAGCAGCTCAGCTGCAAATTACTATTTTGTGCCGCATTCGGTACTATTTGGAGTGTAGGGATGGGTAGGTTGATTTAATACCCACATGGAGTGTAGGGTTGGACAGAGATGGTGTGGAGAGGCTGGTTGGGTAGGACTTTGTTACTGAAAACTGCATGGCTGATACTGATACTGAGATAGGCTAAGGCCCAAATGTTACTGATACTGAAAGGCGCTTAGGCCCTAGACTGTTTGATTGTGCACTATGATTACTGATTGTTTGTTGTTTTCTGCGGGATTACACACTGAGTTTACGAAAACTCACCCCTCTCTGATTAATATGCACAGGTAATCCCCAGACCTAGATGGATCAGTACGGCAGAGGACTCGATGGTGACCTCAGTTCTGAACTGTCATGGTTTTAATTTATGATTATTGGTTTTATTTTTAGTCTATTTTTACTAGTTAAATTTTTGGGTTGTAATTGGACTTTCGGACTTTGGTTTGGTTTTGGGTTTTAATTATCTTTACCTTATGAATTACAACTGCTAGTAGTAGGAAACCTCGGTTTTCAAAAGAAACACATGATTTTCGGAAACGCCCAATTGTTTAAACTATTTTAAAAGCTTCCGCAACGAATAACGTTTTGAAACTATCGACTAAATGAGTAACACGATTTTGGAACTAATAAGATATTAAGATAAGTAATTCAATAAAAATGGTTTTATCATGACGGCACGGTTTTCAAACACCCTATCATGTGACATCACTAGATCCAGCCATAACGTTTAGGCCGGATTTGGGGTGTTATATATTTAATTCTTTTTAATAATATAAAAATTAAATTTATCTGTTTAATAATAGAGGTGCTATTTAATCCCATCACAATGTAACTATAATAGATGCTTTAACAAGTACTTTCATTTTTTTTATCATTTTATAGTTCCAATGAAATAATAATAAATTTGGAAGAGAAAATTACGAAAGTAAAATAATAGAAGGAAAAAAAATCAATAAAGTATTTACAAGTGTTTAAGGTTAACGTTTTAGGATTTTGATTGTTCAAAGTTTGTGCCCGTAAATATGGTATGTAAATTTTGAATTGATGGAATTTATATAATTTGCAACTTATATTATAATTATATCATACTAATTAAAGTTAGTATAAATTATACTATAATAATTAAAAATCTAAACAAAAGAATGTAATGTAAAGGATGATAGAGCTAATGACAACTCTAGGAAACAAGATGGGGCTAACAAATTTTAATATACTGAAAGAAATATACTATTTGTAATTAAATTATGGGTAAGTTTTTATTTTGGTCACTTAACTTAAAAAGTTACACTTTGATCACTGAATTATTTAAAAATTTCATTTAAGTTATTGAACTATTTAAAATTTTTTATTTAAGTCACTAGTTGTTAAGTTTTTTTTAACAAAAGTTCTACCAACAAGCTTCAGGTAATAATTTGACGATCAGTATAGTAGATTAATACCTATGAACGAGTAGAAGAACAGACATACAATGTAAATTTTCTTATTTAAGATGGGATTAAATTCAGCTAGGAAATGCAAATACAATGTAATTCTGTCACACAAATACTTCATGATGATGAAAACAACAAGCATAGCTCTTTATTTACTTTTATCACAAAAGCACTCAAATGCGATTATAGAAATATAACACCATGCATGAATTTAGAGAGATAGCGACATTCGAAACTGAAAAAGGGATGACTGCACATCGATTTCATCAAAACCATTGAACTTCAAGGATTTCTTGTAGGTCATCCCTCGGTAGTTTGGTGGGTGAGACTCATCGATGAACTCTGGTGTTGGAGCTACAAATGTGTCCAATGAAGGTCCATGAAGTGTCGCCATTGAGATTCTTTTCACTTTGTTGTTATTTAGGATCACTTGATGTATATGACTCTTGTACTTCCCATTGGTTAATATCTAATTAGCACACAAGAATATAACATAAACTATTAGTACATCCTGCAATGAGCAAATGATAACGATAGAAAGACATACCTCAAGATGATCCCCAATACCGATGAAAATGGTGTTTCGGGGTAAGTGAACAGTGATCCAATTTCCTTTATGAGAGAGTATTTGAAGTCCCCCGTTAACATTTTGTATCAGGGAAACAAAAAAGCCCGGGTCCGTATGTTCCGCCAAACCGATAGAACCTTTGGATTGTAAAGATGGTGGATATAGATTCAAGATAGCCATGTCGAATCCTGCCTCCAGCTTGAATTCCTTCTCGATGTAGGTTTCTTCATGTCCCAAAATTGTCGAGATTGCTTTAGCTAAACCAAGTTCAACCTCATGCATCCCTTTCAAGTACTGTCCAATGGCATCTCTGTCAAATATGGATCAAAATCCACCATTTTAAGATATATATATAACAAAACTTTAAACAGTATTATAACATATGAGATGAATGATAGGAATAATGATTACTTGCAAATATCAGGTTTGCTAGGGCAATGATATTCAGGGTGTGTTACTATCTTTAGATTTTCTCTGTTTTCCCCAGCATCAGATCTTAAATACCACCTTATCCTATCCATGGAATTCTTCTTCAAGTACTCACTCCTCTCCTCCTGAAATCTGAAATACCCTTCAGTGCTCCTTCTACCACCCTTTCTTCAACACCATTTATCAGCTTCAAAAAGACAAAAAAAAAACCCTAAATTATATGGAAAAAGGCTACCATATACGTATATGTAAAAAAATGCAAAAAATAACTAATGTAATTAAGAAACAATGTTAGGTTTTCAAGAGTTTAAGATTTTGATAACCATAACTAGTTGATGTGTACATGCGTGTGTGTATTGGAAGTTCGTACATAAAAGAAACCAAATTCTTGGCATGCTTTTCCAAGGTGTTCCAAGGACTTAGCCCGTTCATTATGATCCTTGGAAAACAACAGAGTAATCAATTGTGGGGATTTCATCAATGAAGGAATAATCAAGGAGATGAGCAATAGCCTTGTTTTTCAAATCAAAGCATTCTTGACCAAGCATCCCAACCGAGTGAGCCATAGGGGAATAGAAACTGTGATGACAAGTTAAAAAGCAGAAATAAATATATTGAAGAGCTTCTTGAAAACGGGGAAGGTTGGATTTGCATGCAGGTTGGGATGCAGTTTTGCTCCTTTTATAGATCAACTCCGGGATCTACTATTTGCTGATTTTAATGTTAAAAGTTATAGTCATAAAAATGAATAGTAGTTCTTTTCTCTTAATCATTTTCAAAATTAAATAATTTAATTCATCCTTCCATTATTTCTTTTTTTTTTTCAATAAATGATATCTCACTTTTGTCAATAATTTAATTCACCGATTGTATATAAAATTGTAAATATTTTTTAAAATTTTTTATCTTTTTTTTGTAATTTTATATAATTTTTTTGCACTTTTATATGTTTTTTATAATAATTTTAATATTTTCCATTTTTTTAATTAATATAATTTTTTTATTTTCATAATTTATATATTTTAAGTCATTTATAATAATGTTTATAATTTTTGAGTAATTACAATATTTTTATAATTTTTTCACTTTTATATTTTTTATAAATTTATATATTTTTATGATTTTCTATCAATTTTATCATCTTTAATATTTTTTAATAATTTTAAGCAAAAAACCCTAAATTTCGTTACGTGGCACAATCCTAACGTGTTATATGGCGTAACAACCTCAAAAATGGCAACAATTACCCTTTAAAAGTTAACGGTTATGAAAAATCTAATTAATTCTATTTTTAAAGTTTAATGCTCAATTGAGTGAAAAAAAGTTTAGCGGAGTTTAATTGATTTTTTAAAAAAAACCAATGAAGATTGTCGAAACCATTTTTTTGAAAACAAGAATCGACTTTATATTTTGAAAATGAAAACGAAAAAACGGGAGTCGCCACCAATCTTTTTTGTTTAGGTGTGATCGGATCACCTAGAAATTTGGTCATTTTAATAAGACATTTTGATTTACTAAAACAATGATTTTGGTCTATGAAATTTGAGAAAACGGGTTCGGGAGTTGATTACGTACGAGGAAGGATTAGCACCCTCGTAACGCCCAAAATTGGTACCTAATTGATTAATTAATGTCTTAATGTCGAAATTTAAAAACTCGAAAAGAATTTAGAATACGATCCCTTTTTTATGTTGATCTATACTAGGAATTTGCTTGAGTAAATCAAAATGGATTCTAAAGACCTTGTCCCGAAGTAATAAGATGCCACATCCAATACGTTAGGACACAACATTTCAAACCCTCGAGAATAAGTTGGTCTTTTGATTTTCAAAATTCACGTGTTTTAATTTTAAAAGGTTATTCGGTCATTTGGATCAAACAAGAAAAATTGAAACCCAGTACGTTAGGGCACGATCTCTTGAATTTTCAAATACAGAACATTGCCTTATTTCGCAAAACTTTCATTTTTAACGAATTCGGGTAACAATTAATGCGACATGAATTTATAGTAAAATGTAAAAATAGATCATGTTAATATACGTAACAAAATAATACATGGATCGATATGAATGACAACAAGAAGGACAAGAACAAAATAAACAAACCGTAAATAAAATAATAAATAAAAATATCGAAGTCAAAGACCTATATTGTATAAATGAACAAACAAGGTGTCAAGCGATTTGAACAATAATAATATTAATCATAATGACGATGATATTAATAATAGTAATATAATAGTGAAGTAAGCAAAAGGCTAAAATTTTAAATTTATATATACATAAAAGGATATATATATAAAAATATGGTACGACCATATAATTGTATATAGAAATTTTAAAGTGAACAATTATAAAAGAAATACAATGATAATAATAAGGGTAAAAATAAGAATAAATGTAACACCCCGAATTTGGGCCTAGAAGTATTGGGCCTTGAGTGTGGGTCCGTAAGGAGGTTGTATATAGGTATTTAATTGTGCAATGAAATGACACAATTAAATGTTTGCTTTGGTGGTTAATAGCCCTGAGAAGTGTCGAAGAAATCTTGGGTTCGAACCTGGGCTTTAGCAAAAAATTTGGTATTATGTGAATAAAACCCTGGATGCTTGGATGATGGCCTTTTAAATTATAGTGTGAAATAAATGACACAAGGAAGCATGTAGTCTAGTGGTTGTGGTGTCATTAAGGTTGCAAGGGAGCTTGGGTTCAAGTCTTGGCTCTTACAATTCATTTTGGTTTTCCTCTTAAGTGAATCTGGACGCTGGCACATATGTCTTAAAGTTAATTATGGACGTTTTTAACACAGAAAGAGCCTTTGGTGGAGTGGCAAGGTGGCATATTGTGTAACTATGAGGTCTGAGGTTTAAGTCTTGGGATGCGCAATAGAGCATTTATTTTGCTAACAGGGGGCGGCAAGAGTTGGTGTTGAATTTAAACTCTGATGTTAGAGGGATCCCACATCGGGAAGTTAACATAAGAGTGGATGCGAAGTTGGCTTTAAATAGAGAGAACTATGAGGAGAGTAAAAGTACCTTTCTTGGCTAATCCCTTTTGCTTTATGGCGTGCTCGTTTGGGTTGGGCGTCGGCTAAGAGTGTTCGGAGCGCGGATTAACTTCAGTCTCCTATCAAATGTGTATTTCTCACTACTCTAGCTGTAAGATGGCTACTTCGGGTTGAAAGGGGCTATGTGGGCCCAGTGGGCCTACGAGCCCAATTGGATAAGCTGTTTGATTGTGTAGTAAATATTGGACTAAGCTAGGTGAATCTCATATTTGTGGCTAGATTTGGGCTAAAAGGGCCACACGAGCGTGTGGGCCCATTTGAGCAGAGAATAGGCTTTAGGCCCATTCGTATTGTTATCCCTGTTTAGAATACTTTAGGTTACCAAATTACTGAAATACCCTCGACTTGTAAAATTACCAAAGTACCCTCGATTTACAGAATTACCCTTTTACCCTCGATTTATAGAATTATCGTTTTACCCTCGATTTACGAAATTACTGTTTTACCCTCGATTTATAGAATTACCGTTTTACCCTAGATTTATAGAATTACCGTTTTACCCTCGAATTATAGAATTACCGTTTTACCCTCGATTTACAGAATTATCGTTTTACCCTCGATTTATAGAATTATCGTTTTACCCTCGATTTACGAAATTACCATTTTACCCTCGATTTATAGAATTATTATTTTACCCTCGATTTATAGAATTACCGTTTTACCCTCGATTTACAGAATTACCGTTTTACCTTCGATTTACAGAATTACCGTGTTACCCTCGATTTATAGAATTACCGTATTACCGTTTTACCTTTAATTTACAAAATTACTGAAATACCCTTGGTTTACAAAATTACCAAAATACCCTCGATCAGGAAAATTACCAAAATACCCCTAGTTTGTAAAATTACCAAAATACCCCTGGTTTGTAAAATTACCAAAATACCCCTAGCTTGTAAAATTACCAAAATACCCTTGATTTGTGAAATTATCGAAATACCCTCGATTTGTAAAATACAGAAATACCCCTGTAGGGTAGAATTACTGAAATACCCCTGTATGGTAGAATTACTAAAATACCCCTATAGGATAGAATTATCGAAATACCCTTGTAGGGTAGAAATACTAAAATACCCCTGTAGGGTAGAATTACTGAAATACCCCTGTAGGGTAGAATTACTGAAATACCCTTGTATGGTAGAATTACCAAGATACCCTTGTAGGGTAAAAATACCGAAATACCCCTGTATGGTAGAATTACTGAGATACCCTTGTAGGGTAAAATTACCATTTTGCCCCTAGGGTGTTAAATGACTGTTTTTCCCTTGTGGGCAAGTGACTCACTTGGACTGTGTAGTTAACGGATTTGATTGTGAATATATGTTGGTGATATGAATGACTTGACTGTGACTGTTTGATTCAAATATGGGCATGATATTCTGATTTTGTATGTTGTATGCCATGACATGTGTATCTGTTGCATGGGATCTGGGTTATATTGATGGAGGAAGCGTTCTGGTAGCCTTGCTGTAATCTGGTGGCCTCGCCACATATATCTGTTCTGGTGACTTCGTCACAATATCTGGCAGCCTCGTTGCAATCTAGTGGCTTCGCCATATATATATATTTGTTCTAGTGGCCTAGCCACAATATCTATATCTGGTGACTTCGTCACAATATCTGGCAGCCTCGCTGCAATTTCTGTGGCGTGTAGTGGTTGGGTGGGTCGAGTAGTCTCCCTACATGGTGTAAGGTTGGTACGGGGGTGTATACTGCTGGATTGGGTTGGGTTTGCATTCACATTCTGATTCTGATTCTCTTACCTGATTCTGATTCTGATTCTGTTAATTGATTTTGATTCTGATTCTCATTTTGATTCTAGTTCTGATAATGTTCTTATTCTGT
The DNA here is from genome assembly GCF_007990345.1 of Gossypium hirsutum. Taxonomy (NCBI): domain Eukaryota; kingdom Viridiplantae; phylum Streptophyta; class Magnoliopsida; order Malvales; family Malvaceae; genus Gossypium; species Gossypium hirsutum. Next base: position 5,908,904 of record NC_053425.1, read on the forward strand.
AATAGGCTAAGGCCCATATGGTACTATCTATTATAATGGGCTAAGACCCAATTGGTACTGAAACTGTAAGTAAGGCTGGGGCCAGACTTTTAATTCTTTTATATGGCTGACTGTTCCTTTTTACAGTAGGGGATTTCACACTGAGTTTTCATAAACTCACCCCGTTTATTAACCTTTTAGGTAATTTCCAGCCTTAGACGGATCAGAGCTGCGAGGGGCTCGGAGGAAGCCACACACACTGTTTATGTTACAAATTTGATTATTACTTTTAAATGTTTTTATGTGAGTTGTAGTAAAGCCGTTGTAATTTTCTGGATTTCAAGTTTGGAATTTTATTTATTGTTCTTATAATTGCTAGTATTAGAACACGGTTTTCCAAAGCAACTACTGTTGTTCAAAACATCACGTAACCGCAATTGTTTTTAAATTAAGCTTCTGCAATTGCCAAGATTTTTACAAAGTTGTTAAGAATATTATTCAGCTGAGGTTTTCTGACAAGGTTTAAAAAGGGTATAAGTTTTTAATTATTAATATGGGTTTTTAATGGAAACATGGTTTTCGAAAAACACTTCAATGTGACACGCCAGATTCGAGCCAAACTTCCAGGCCGGGTTTGGGGTGTTACGTTTACTGGTATCAGAGCCTAGGTTGCAACAACTCGGCTGTGGATTGGGTTTTCAAATGTTGAATTCTAGAAAATTATTTTCAACCACGTGGTTTGTTTGAAGTATTTCTCTTAAAAAGTGTGGCACACCGAGTCTCCGACACAAAACCTGTAAGTCTTCTGAATACTTTTGTCTGTTTAGAAATTGAAATACTGTGGATTCCTTAGATATTGGTCTGAATTTAAATTTGGTATTTATTTTATGTGGATGTGATGTTTGGATATAGAAATTGTATATATGTGTGATAAAGATGTGTCTGGTTCAGTGAATAAGTGTTGTATGTATGAGATATTTCAAGTTCTAGTTGAAGTGTGATAGTGATAGTAGGATCAAAGTGCGCAGCGGTAGCGTAGTGGGGTAGATGTTACACGACTACCCTGTTAGATAGAAATTTCGGGGACGAAATTTCTTTAAGGGAGGTAGAGTTGTAACACCCCGAATTTGGGCCTAGAAGTATTAGACCTTGAATGTGGGTCCGTAAGGAGGTTGTATATAGGTATTTAATTGTGCAATGAAATGACACAATTAAATGTCTGCTTTGGTGGTTAATAGCCCTGAGAAGTGTCGGAGAAATCTTGGGTTCAAACCTGGGCTTTAGCAAAAAATTTGGTATTATGTGAATAAAACCCTAGATGCTTTGATGATGGCCTTTTAAATTATAGTGTGAAATAAATGACACAAGGAAGCATGTAGTCTAGTGGTTGTGGCGTCATTAAGGTTGCAAGGGAGCCTGGGTTCAAGTCTTGGCTCTTACAATTCATTTTGGTTTTTCTCTTAAGCGAATCTGGACGCTGGCACATATGTCTTAAAGTTAATTATGGACGTTTTTAACATAGAAAGAGCCTTTGGTGGAGTGGCAAGGTGGCGTATTGTGTAACTATGAGGTTTGAGGTTCAAGTCTTGGGATGCACAATAGAGAATTTATTTTGCTAACAGGGGCGGCAAGAGTTGGTGTTGAATTTAAACTCTGATGTTGGAGGGATCCCACATCGGGAAGTTAACATAAGAGTGGATGCGAAGCTGGCTTTAAATAGAGAGAACTATGAGTAGAGTAAAGGTACCTTTCTTGGCTGATCCCTTTCGCTTTATGGCGTGCTCGTTTGGGTTGGGCGTCGGCTAAGAGTGCTCGGAGCGCGGATTAACTCCAGTCTCCTATCAGATGTGTATTTCTCACTACTCTAGCTATAGGATGGCTACTTCGGGCCGAAAGGGGCTATGTGGGCCCAATGGGCCTACGGGCCCAATTGGGTAAGTTGTTTGATTGTGTAGTAAATATTGGACTAGGCTAGGTGAATCTCATATTTGTGGCTAGATTTGGGCTAAAAGGGCCACACGAGCGTGTGGGCCCATTTGAGCCAAGAATAGGCTTTAGGCCCATTCTTATTGTTATCCCTTTTTAGAGTACTTTAGGTTACCAAATTACTGAAATGCCCTCGACTTGTAAAATTACCAAAATACCATCGATTTACAGAATTACCATTTTACCCTCGATTTATAGAATTACCGTTTTACCCTCGATTTATAGAATTATCATTTTACCCTCGATTTATAGAATTACCGTTTTACCCTAGATTTATAGAATTACTGTTTTACCCTCGATTTATAGAATTACCGTTTTACCCTCGATTTACAAAATTACTATTTTACCCTTGATTTACAAAATTACTATTTTACCCTTGATTTACAAAATTACTGTTTTACCCTCGATTTACAAAATTATCGTTTTACCCTCGATTTATAGAATTCCCGTTTTACCCTCGATTTATAGAATTACCTTTTACCCTCGATTTACAGAATTATCTTTTACCATCGATTTATAGAATTACTGTTTTACCTTTGATTTACAAAATTACTTAAATACCCTTGGTTTACAAAATTACCAAAATACCCTCGATTAGGAAAATTACCAAAATACCCCTAGTTTGTAAAATTACCAAAATACCCCTAGTTTGTAAAATTACCAAAATACCCCTGGCTTGTAAAATTACCAAAATACCCCTGTTTTGTGAAATTATCAAAATACCCTCGATTTGTAAAATATCGAAATACCCCTGCAGGTTAGAATTACTAAAATACCTCTGTAGGGTAGAATTATTGAAATACCCCTGTAGGGTAGAGTTACCGAAATACCCTTGTAGGGTAGAAATACTGAAATACCGCTGTAGGTTAGGATTACTGAAATACCCCTGTAGGGTAGAAATATTGAAATAACCCTGTAGGGTAGAATTATCGAGATACCCTTGTAGGGTAGAAATACCGAAATACCCTTATAGGGTAGAATTACCGAGATACCCTTGTAGGGTAAAATTACCATTTTGCCCCTAGAGTGTTAAATGACTGTTTTGCCCTTTTGGGCAAGTGACTAACTTGGACTGTGTGGTTGACAGATTTGATTGTGAATATATGTTGGTGTTATGAATGACTTGACTGTGTCTGTTTGATTCAAATATGGGCAAGATATTCTGATTTTGTATGTTGTATGCCATGACATGTGTATCTGTTGCATGGGATCTGGGTTATATTGATGGAGGAAGCGTTCTGGCAGCCTCGCTGCAATCTGGTGGCCTCGCCACATATATCTGTTCTGGTGACTTCGTCATAATATCTGGCAGCCTCACTGCAGTTTGGTGGCTTCGCCACATATATATATCTGTTCTGGTGGCCTAGCCACAATATCTGTATCTGGTGACTTCGTCACAATATCTGGCAGCCTCGCTACAATTTTTGTGGCGTGTAGTGGTTGGGTGGGTCGAGTAGTCTCTCCACATGGTGTAAGGTTGGTACGGGGGTGTATACGGCTGGATTGGGTTGGGTTTGCATTCATATTCTGATTCTGATTCTCTTACCTGATTCTAATTCTGATTCTGTTACTTGATTCTGATTTTGATTCTCATTTTGATTCTAGTTCTAATAATGTTCTTATTCTATAATGGGCTAAGGCCCATCTGGTACTGTCTGTTATAATGGGCTAAGACCTAATTGGTACTGAAACTGTAAGTAAGGCTGGGGCCAGACTTTTAATTCTTTTATATGACTGACTGTTCCTTTTTACAGTAGGGGATTTCACACTGAGTTTTCATAAACTCACCCCGTTTATTAACCTTTCAGGTAATTTCCAGCCTTAGACGCATCGGAGCTGCGAAGGGCTCGGAGGAAGCCACACATACTGTTTATGTTACAGATTTGATTATTACTTTTAAATGTTTTTATGTGGGTTGTAGTAAAGCCGTTGTAATTTTCTGGATTTCAAGTTTGGAATTTTATTTATTGTTCTTATAATTGCTTGTATTAGAACAAGATTTTCCAAAGCAACTACTGTTGTTCAAAACATCACGTAACCACAATTGTTTTTAAATTAAGCTTTCGCAACTTCCAAGATTTTTACAAAGTTGTTAAGAATGTTATTCAGCTGAGGTTTTCTAACAAGGTTTAAAAAGGGTATAAGTTTTTAATTATTAAGAAGGGTTTTTAATGGAAACATGGTTTTCGAAAAACACTTCAATGTGACACGCCAGATTCGAGCCAAACTTCCAGGCTGGGTTTGGGGTGTTACAATAAAACCAACCTATAAATAATAATAAATAAATAAATAAATAAACAAATAAATAACTATTAAATATTAACCAAACCAGTTTAATAGTATTATTATAATAATAATAATAACAGAAAATAATAAGAACGTTAATAATAATAATATATGTTAATAACAACAATAATATAAAAAAGGGAAATAATAATATACTAATAAGAATGATAATATAATAATAATAATAATAGTATAAGAAAAATAACAATAGTAAAATCATAATATTCATGCATAAACATTAATGTAGATATAATACATAAAATAATAACATAAAATGTAAATAAATAAATAAAAATAAGATAAATAACAAAATAATTATAGATGAAAATATGATAGTAATAAAAGTAATAATAATAACAATATAAATGATAATAATAATAAAAATAAAAGTAATAATAATATGTTAAGTTATAATAGTAAAATAATAATGATAGTGATAATATATATTAAGTGATAATAGTGGAATAAAAATAGTAATAATAATAACATATTAAACCAATTAATTTAGTTAAAACATTGAATATAACAAAAAAGACTAAAATGAACATAAAATGAAAAATCGGGGCCAATTTGAAAATAAATAAAGAAGGAAACCACTAAATCGAACACGCAAACAACAAAGAGGGACCAAATCGAGCAATAAACCCTCCTCTAAAACGCGCAGCATCGAGTAGGACCCGATTGAAATCCAAGCACAAATTTGGGGCGAAATTATAACCAAAAAAACTTAATTGCGAAATGATAAAAAGTGGAAGGACTTATTGGGAAAATATCTCATCTGGACAAAAACGCGCGGATCCCCTAGCGGGTCGGGTCACCTGCGCGGGTTGAGGGCCAAACGGCGCCGTTTTGTGGTCTCCAAAATCCCATCGAAACTACGTCATTTTATCCTTCTATATAATTCAAATTTAACAAAAAAAAGGGTTCATTTCTGCTGAAAAAAAAACTCAAGAGGGCCTTTTTCTTTTTCTCTGCTGGAGCTTCTGCGTAGATCATGGGTCCGGTCATCGAACTGACGTCATCCGCCGTGAGGTCGCCGTCGCGGTGGCCGGAAAATCGAAAAGGTACTTTTTCTCTTTTTTTTTTGTATTTTTTTAGGTTTATAATATACATATATATGCAAGTAAATAAATTCAAAAATAGGACAAAAATAAAAACTAAAATCACCTTAGTCCTTCGATTGTGATTTTGGTATTTTGGTTGCCTGATTTTGTGATATTCTCGTGCTTTGATGTTACTGGGTTTACAACTTTTGTTTATGTTTAAATCTATTTTTGTATTGATGAAAAGTTACCGCATGTTTTGTATTTGCAAAGAAAAAAATTTCCGAATCCTCTTTCTAATTTCGGCTTGGCTTTTTAACGCCAAGTTGCATGCATTTTCTATTATTATCTGTCTCTTCTCTACTTAATCTGTAGGTGCAAGTGGAGGTAGACTAGGGCGGTAGAGCAGGTGGTGGTACAGAGGTGGCAGTGGGCAGGTGCGGCTGGTGGCAGAAGGTGGTTGAAGACCTAGGATTTTTTTTTGTTTTTAAGTTTTGGGCCTCTTAGGTTTGGGCTAGTGTTTTTCAATTTTGGGTTTGGGTAGTTGGGGTTTAGGTTATTTGGGTTGGCTTTACTTGGGTTTAAATCTGCTTGGGGTTTAATAGGGATGTATAGGGTTTGGATCTTATTGGGCCCCGGGCAAATTTAGGGCTGTACAAAGATGTTATATACCCTTTTAACTTTAAAAAAATAGATTGAAAAGATTAAGATAGCCTAACTACCCACGGTGGTGAATTCTGCCATTAATGGAACATGAGATTATATTTAAAAATGGAAGACGTTGAGAAACAAGCAAAAGAATAGGAAATGGTTGGCTACAAGATCTACCTTAAGAATGACATATGATCAAATGCGTTGGGATTTCATTGATGCATCACTTCAGGTTGCAAGTATTCCAAACGTACTATGTATTGTTATTATGTCAGCCATCACAAATTCCATTATGCAGGTTTTGTGGAATGGAGTTCCAACATAAAAATTCCGGCTGGCAAGAGGTTTTCTCTATGTCCATGCAGAGGTGAAAACCCCACAAACACATAGGTACGGATGTATGTGACAGCCCTATTTTGACCCTAGCCGGGAAGTGGTTTCGGGACCGTTAAACTGAGTTACCGAAATATTTGAATATAATATTTTATGTCTAAAATATGTGTTTATGCCTGTGTGAATTTTTAAATGCTTTAATTTTTGCAAATTGATGTGAAATTATTTGAAAATGGACTTGTGTGAAAATTCTGAGAATGTGTTAGGTAAATTTTGAAATGGCCTTGTATTATGTGACTTTAAAACACAAGGACTTGCATGTCAAATTGACATTTTTTTTATATTGGCCAGCCATGTGGAATAATCATTGAAATGTATGTATTTTATACATATATTTGTATTATAATATAATTATAATTATATATGTTATTGGTGTTAAAATAAAATAAATAAAATAGTGAAAGGTGAAAAGAACAAGGCTTAGTTCATCTTTTGTTCTTCATTTGCCGAATATAGGAGGGAAAGCTAGGCTTTCGATCACTCTTTGTTTTTTGCTTGATTAAGGCAAAAATTTCATGTTATTTCCTTTGAATTTTTTTAAAGTGTGGTTGATAGCTAAGTATTTGACTTAGCCCATTTTGAAATTTTGAATTCTATGGTGATTTGGGCATTCGGCTATGTTATGGATGGTAAGAAATGGTGGTTGTTTTATGCTCTTATGAGTAAAGGTGGATAAGTGAGGTTTAAACTTGTTAGATATGCATAGTAGTGGTTTAGGTGCTTTGGGGAATTTTGGCTAACATGTTTGTGCTTACCGAAATTGAATTTGAGGTTTTGAGCATAATTTGTGTAACTTGTGAATGAAATACTTGAAATTATGAATTAGGAACATGAATTTAGTCGACTACTTAAGACAAATTGTCAAATAATGCTCAACATTAGTGTTATTTACTTAATAGGCAAATTGAGCTTATAATAGGTGAATTCGTGGGTATGGGGCAAAGTATTTATATTCGGCCATTAGCTAGATTTTGTTAAGATTTGGATAATTGAGAATTTAGTCAATATGCTTAAAAGAAGCTTTCATGGTTGCCGAATTGTAAAGTGAGAAGTTGCTAAGTAAAATTGATGTTAAAATCAATGAAATAGAGAATGGTAGGTTTAATTGAAGAAGTCATGCTTTGTGTGCCTTATTTGCTTATTGAACATTCAGCTTTGTCCCTAGAGAATGAATGAATTGATGATAATTGTTTATGGGAATTAGCTTTGCCATGTTTATGTTAATAAGATGAGAAATGAATTAAGATGGTCCTAGTGTGCCGATTGTGAGCTAGGAAATTGAGTTAAAGATAGAAGATAGTGAGTAAATATTTCATAGACATTTTTGACACTTAAGTTCACATGAATTTAAACTTACTAAGTGATCACATATTCGGCTCTTGGTGATTATTATGTCATGAATAATGAGTTTGATTAAAAGATTATGTAAACTTGATCTAATCAATAATTTAGTTGTGACTTGTAACATAGTTGTATTTGGCCGAATGTGTATGTAAAGGAAAATTGTGTGTGTGTCATATTGGAATGAAAGTGTAATTATTGAATGAGAGGTATGAATAAGGTTTAATATAATTAAACTTGTTTAACATAGCTCAAGAGCATAGAGGGGCAACATCGGATAAGGGAAAAGCTAAAGTCACGGAATAGCCAACCCGAAATTTGTTCAGAAGGATACAAGGTAAGTCTTTAAGTAATGGAACTTAGCTTATGATTTGATAAAATCATGATATATAAGCATAACAAATAAATTGTGACCTAATGGTTCTACTTGAATTACGTAGTGAGATAAATAATTTGTGCATATGACTTGTAGCCAAATGGTTATAGAAATCATGTTGGATAGCGAAACGAAATCGTGTTCTTTGTATGTGGCTATTGAGCCGAAAGTGGAATGGTTGATAAGCATGTTGTGCTTGTGTTCTAGTAATGTAAATGAAACGCTAATGTGTTATGATATATATATCTGCATGATAATTGAGGATTATAATCGGGCTAAGACTCGCAGGCCTTGTGTGAGATTTATATCCGGGCTAAGTCTCAAAGGCATTCGTGCTGGTGTTATATCCGGGCTAAGTCCCGAAGGTATTCGTGCTGGTGTTATATCTGGGCTAAGTCCCGAAGACATTTGTGTTGGAAATGTATGATCTTGCTGTAATAATTCCAATTAATGTGCTCACAACCCTAAGATGGTCAGGTATGTACCGTTTATACGTTGTAAAATTTGATTCGGTTTAAATTGTGATTATTCATTTGGATAGTGCTCTTCCGACCATTGCTTAGGGTTGTATGAAGTCTATAGCTTATTCAGGATACATGAATTTTGATTCAAGTGGAAATATGTTAAGATTGGCTCTGAGCATGTGAGTATATTGGTTGAAGTGTGAAGTAACATGAATATGTGAATATGCATATATGTACTTATTTGGCCTTGTAATTGAATTAGATGTATTCAGCCAAATGATGAAGTTGGTTGGATAAAAAGAAGTTATCTACGTGATATGAATTTGTGTTTAAGGAATAATTTGAAATGACATGCATGAACAATAGTGGTATATTTAGTCATGGTTACATTCGGTCAAAGAAAAGATGATAAGCATTATGAATGCTATGCTTTAATTTTAAATGATTTCATTGCTTAAAACTTACTAAGCATAGAAATGCTTACTTTGTTGCTCTTAATTCTCTATTTTATAGATCTCGTTCGTTAGCTACGGTCTCGGGAATCTCAAAGTCAAAGTCATCCATACTATCTAAGCCCATTCGGTACTCTAGTAGCTAAACTTTGATAATGGCATGTATAGGCTTGACTTTTTGTTGTTAAATAAGTATATTTTTTATGATGTATATATGTATAGCCATGCGAAAATGGTTTGTTAAGTTACTATATGTGTTCCACATAGTTAATGTGAATGTGTGGTTGATATTCAATTAATGTTTTCAATGTTTTGATATGAATTGAACTTAAGAATGAATCAATGTACCCATTAACTTGAGATAACTCTTTTGTATATTGTATAATTGGAAAAACAAGTTGGAACTCGGTTTTATAAGTGTGCCAATGGGTGTTATTCGAATAAAGTTAAATGGAATTTTGTGCTTGTATGGGAATACTCTTTAACCCTCCGGCGACGGGTACGGGTACGGGTTAGGGGAGTTACATTTTATTGGTATCAGAGCTACGGTTTAGTCGATTCTAGGACTAACGTAGCACGTATAAGTCTAGCTATACATGCCATTAAGTGTTAATACGATAGTGTGATGATTTTTGATAGTTAAAAACATTTTTTTGGTATAGTAATGGATCCCGATCCCGATCGAGCGATAGCTGATGATGTTGAGAGTGTAGCGCCTGCTCCCGCACACAGGACAGCGCCGATAGACTCTCAACCTAACGCAAGCAATCAAAATGTTGAGGCTAGACAAGCCTTTTATAATGTGATGAATGATTGGTTCAACCAATACATTCGGACAAATACGGCTGCTCCACAACCCCCACTTCCAACAAATACACCCCCTGCACCTATGATACCTCCAATGATTGATCACATGAGGTTGAATAAGCCCCCAGTAGACAAAATTAGAAAGCAAGGGGCTACTGAATTTAAAGCTATAGACAGTGATGATGCCGAGCAAGCTGAGTTTTGGTTGGACAATACTATCCGAGTATTCGATGAACTATCTTACACACCTGATGAATGCCTGAAATGTACCATATCTCTGCTGCGTGATTCTACCTATTATTGGTGGAATACATTGGTTTCTGTTGTGCCCAAAGAACAGGTGACGTGGGAATTCTTCCAGACTGAGTTTCGAAAAAAGTATATCAGTCAGAGGTTCATCGATCAGAAACGAAAATAATTTCTTGAGCTTAAATAGGGTTCCATGTCAGTTACTGATTATGAACGGAAGTTTGTCAGACTTAGTAGATATGCTCGGGAATGTGTATCGTCTGAGGCTATTATGTGTAAACGTTTTGAAGATGGGCTGAATGAAGATAAAAAAATGTTAGTTGGCATTCTTAAAATACGAGAGTTCGTAGTACTTGTCGAGCGAGCTTGCAAATCCGAAGAACTTAGTAAAGAGAAAAGAAAAGCTGATGTCAGAGCTGGAGAATTTCGTAAAAGATCTTCAGGAAAGTTTTTTCAGCAATCATTGAAGAAATTTCGAGATGATTCAGGCCGATCAAAGAACACTTTGGGTTTTTCCAGACGAGACCGCGATCGACCCCCTGTGAGTACACGAGCCACTTCAGTTGCCAGTGTTGGAAATGATCGACGGGATAGGACCGAGTGCAAGTATTGTGGAAAATGGCATTCGGGGAGCAGTAGATTTCATGACCGCTCCTGTTATAGATGCGGATCAGCCGACCATTTTATTAACTGCCCGAGATTATCCGAACAAAATGTGAACCAGAGTGGGAAACCGAGTACTACTACAGCACGAGGTAGACCACCTAGGAATACGGGGAATGCTAACGACGGTCAGAGAGGGTCTAGAGATGCTACAACCAGATCTGAGGCTCGTGCTCTTGCTAGAGCTATACTATACACGCACGCGAGAATGCTTCTTCGCCTGATGTTATTGCCGGTACTTTCACTCTCTTTGATACTGATGTGATTGCTTTGATTGACCCTGGTTCTACTCATTCATATGTATGTGAGACTTCAGAATCCAGTAAGACTTTACCTGTGGAGTCTACTGAGTTCTGATTCGAGTATCGAATCCCTTGGGTCGATATGTACTAGTCGACAAAGTGTGCAGGAAATGCCCCCTGATGGTTCAAGATTTCTGTTTCCCAGCTGACTTGATGCTTTTACCCTTCGACGAGTTTGACATTATTCTCAGAATGGATTGGTTGACAATGTACGATGCTATAGTGAATTGCAAGCGAAAGACTATCGATTTGCGATGTTCGAATAATGAGATAATTAGGGTTGCATTCACTGATTTAAACGGGCTATCAGTCGTATTAACTTCCATGTCAGCTCAGAAATATGTGAGGAAGGGCTGTGAAGCGTATCTGGCCTATGTGTTAGACAGCAAAGTATCCGAACAAGAGCTTGAGACTGTACCTGTGGTTTGTGAGTATTCGGATGTGTTTCTCGAAGAGTTGCCAGGATTACCACCTATTTGTGAAGTAGATTTTGGCATTGAACTTGTACCTAGGACTACACCAATTTCAATAGCTCTATATCGTATGGCACTAACCGAATTGAAGGAATTGAAAGCTCAGTTGCAAGAGTTGACGGATAGAGGTTTCGCACGACCAAGTTTCTCACTATAGGGCGCACCAGTTTTGTTTGTGAAAAAGAAAGACGGGACTATGAGAATGTGTATCTACTACAGACAATTGAATAAAGCCACTATAAAGAATAAATATCCGTTGCCCCGAATTGCCGACCTGTTTGATCAGTTGAAAGGAGCTTCAATGTTTTCAAAGATTAATCTGCGATCCGGTTATTACTAGTTGAGAGTTAGAGATTTCGACGTGCCAAAGACTGCTTTCAGAACGAGATACGGACACTACGAATTTTTAGTGATGCCGTTCGGGCTCACTAATGCCCCTGCGATTTTCATGGACTTGATGAATCGGGTGTTTAGACAGTATCTGGATCAATTTATGGTGGTGTTCATCGATGATATTTTGATTTACTCTCGCGATGAGATCGAGCATGCCGAGCATTTGAGACTCGTGCTTTAGACTTTACATGATAATCAATTGTACGCGAAATTCAGTAAATGCGAGTTCTGGTTGCGCGAGGTCAGCTTTTTGGGACATATAGTGTCTGCTTCGGGTATTCGAGTCGATCCAAACAAGATTTCAGCCATTCTCGACTGGAAACCTCCTAGAAATGTTTCGAAAGTTCGGAGCTTCTTGGGACTTGCCGGTTACTACCGACGATTCGTAAAAGGTTTTTCGATGATCACGACACCTTTGAAAAAATTGCTGCAAAAAGACGTCAAATTCGAGTGGTCTGAAAAGTGTCAGAAAAGTTTTGACCAGCTGAAAATGCTTTTGATGGAAGCCCCAGTGTTAGTTCAGCTAGAATCCGGCAAGGTGTTCGTGATTTATAGTGATGCATCTCTGAACGGTCTGGGCTACGTTTTGATACAAGAGGGTCGAGTTGTCGCATATGCTTCAAGGCAGTTAAAGCCTCACGAGCAGAACTATCTGACTCATGATCTGGAGCTAGCTGCTATTGTTTTCACTCTGAAGATTTGGCGTCACTATCTGTTCGGTGAGAAATGCCACGTCTTTTCCAATCATAAAAGTCTCAAATATTTAATGACTCAAAGAGATTTGAATCTGAGACAAAGACGATGGTTGGAGTTACTTAAAGACTACGAGCTTGTCATTGACTACCACCCAGGAAAAGCTAATGTAGTTGCGGACGCTCTTAGCCGAAAATCATTATTTTCCTTATGAGCTATGAACGTACAATTATCGTTGTCTGCAGATGATGTGTTGATAGCTGAGTTAAAAGCAACACCAGTGTTAATACGACAAATTTGTGAAGCTCAGATAGTCGATGATGAGTTGGTTGCTAGGCGAGTTCAGTGTGAATCAAGTGTGGATTCAGAGTTTCAAATTGACGATAATGATTGTTTGAGGTTCAGGGATCATGTGTGTGTTCCGAGAAACTTAGAGCTTATTTCGATGATTTTGAGCGAGGCTCATAGTAGCCGAATGTCGGTCCATCCTGGTAGCACGAAAATGTATAATGATATAAAATGTCAGTATTGGTGGCATGGTATGAAACGTGACATATCTAATTTTGTATCAAGATGTTTAATATGTCAACAAGTGAAAACAGAACATCAAATGCCTTCGGGGTTACTTCAGCCGATCATGATACTGGAGTGGAAATGGGATCGAGTTACGATAGACTTTGTGTCTGGTTTACCGCTGACGCCGAGCAAGAAAGACTCCATTTGGGTTATTGTGGATAGATTAACGAAGTTAACTCATTTCATCCCTGTTCGTACGGACTTTTCACTTGATAAGCTAGCAAAATTATACGTCTCTCAGATTGTACGATTGCATGGGGCACCGACTTCTATTGTTTCAGACTGAGATCCCCGATTTACTTCACGGTTTTGGCGGAAATTGCATGAGGCGTTGGGTACCAAGCTCCATTTTAGCACTACCTTTCATCCCCAGACCGATGGTCAGTCCGAAAGAACGATTCTAATACTCGAGGATATGTTGAGATGTTGTATTCTCGAGTTTAGTGGCTCGTGGGAGAAATACATACCGTTGATTGAATTTGCCTATAATAATAGCTTTCAAACGAGTATCAAGATGGCGCCTTACGAGGCCTTATACAGACATAAATGTCATACACCTTTGTTTTGGACCGAGCTCAGCGAGAATAAGTTATATGAGGTTGATTTAACTAAAGAAGCCGAACAACAAGTGAAAATAATTCATGATAGCTTGAAAGCAGCATCGGATCATCAGAAATCATACGCGGACTTAAAGCATAAAAATATGGAATTTTAGATTGGAGAAAAAGTTTTTCTGAAAGTCTCGCCGAGGAAAAAGATACTCCATTTTGGCTGTAAAGGCAAATTGAGTCCGAGATTTATCGGACCGTATGAGATGTCAGAGTGGATTGGGCCGGTTGCTTATAGACTAATTCTGCCCCCTGATCTTGAAAAGATTCACAACGTTTTTCATGTATCGATGCTCCGTCGTTATAGATCCGATCCTTTTCATGTAATTAGTCTGTCAGAAATTGAAATTCAGTCCGATTTGAGTTATGAAGAAGAACCGATTCGTATCCTAGCTCGCGAGGTGAAAGAGTTGCGAAACAAAAAGGTTCCGTTAGTAAAGGTATTATGGCTCAAGCATGGGATTCAAGAAGCTACTTGGGAACCCGAGAACTTTATGAAAGAATGATACCCAAATCTATTTACTGGTAAGATTTCCGAGGACGAAAAAATCCCTAAAGGGGGGAGAGTTGTGACAGCCCTATTTTGACCCTAGTCGGGAAGTGGTTTCAGGACCGCTAAACCGAGTCACCAAAATATTTGAATATAATATTTTATGTCTAATGTAGACACTCAATTTTTCCTGGCCCATTTCAGTATTTAAAATGATAAATCCCAAAAAATAAAAATAAAACAAAGTCCAAGTCCAGTACAAAATTACAAACATATAATTTGGCCCAATCGAAATGGCCCATTACTTGAAAAGATTTAAGGTCCATCTATAAGCTTGACTCATATGGAAATATAATCTTTAAGGATATGCAATCTTAGATATGATACAATCTTAGATATGATATGCAATCTTAGATATGATATGCAATCTTGAAGATATGATCTTGTAATCTTGGAGATTTAATTTGTAGATATCCTTTAATCTTAACTGTTGATGTAATTGATCTGTACTGTTGAATTTGGGGAGGCTCAACTATAAATAGAGGCCTCTCCCTTCATTGTAAATCACTTGAGCTTTGGGAAGCAATAAGAATTCTTGAGAGCATTCACTCAAATTTCTCTCCCTCTTGCGTTCTTACTCTCTGTGGGTTGATCTTATTTTATTCTTCGTCTTTCTTAGTTTTTCAACCTTTTTTTATTTTAAATATGTATATTTATTCCAATTTTTTATACATTTGATTATGTATTTTATATATTATAATATTTAACCTTTTTATATAGTTTATTTTCAAATATATATTTTCTATGCATGTATATATATATTATATTATCATTTCATGTATTTTGAACTATTGCATTATATTTTTATAATTTGTAAATGTTCTATTTATTCATTTTTTTAGTGTATGTCATTTATTTTATTTGTGCATAGTTTTATTTTTTTATATGCTATGTTTAATTATTTCTTTTATGTGCTATTTTATGATATATATTGTTGTATAATTTTTGCATGTATTATGTTTTTCTTTTAGTTTACTCATGTTTTTTATTTGTTTCTTATCTTATATTTACCCTAGTATGATTTTTTTCATTAAACGTATGTTCATGTTATTTAGTTTTGTTTTAATGATATTATTTATGTTTGTATGGAAATGTTAGAATATTTTGTACATCTATGCTTCATGATGCATTAATATATCATCCTAAAACGTCATTTAAAATAATATTCCAATGTTTTTTTTTAAAAAATAAAAGGCAATGCTTGATGTTTGAAAACTTCGAGAAAGGTAGTGCCCTAACTTACTGGGTTGAGACTTTTCTCGTTGAATTCGAATAGTCAAGCACCCTTCTAAGTGATTTTGAGTTTTCAAAACTTAAACAATTATTTTGAGATTTCAAAACATAGTGTCCTAACTTACTGGATATGGCGTTTTGTTGTTTCGAGATAGAAATTTTCGAAAGACGAGCTTGGTTTCGAAGGTTTTAAAATGTTGTGTCCTAACTTATTGGATGTGATGTTTTGACTCGTTTGAAATAAGTAAGCCTTAATTTTCAAAATTAAGACATTCTAATTAAAAGAGGTTTGCATCTTAAAACTTTCAAATTTTTGACATTAAAGACACTTGATAATCAATTAGGTACCAATTTTTGGGCGTTACGAGGGTGCTAACCCTTCCTCGTATGTAACCGACTCCCGAATCCATTTTCTCGACTTTCGTAGACCAAAATTAATGTTTTAAAACAAAACATTTTATAAGGTGATCCAATCACACCTAAAAAGATTGATGGCGACTCCCGTTTTCATTTTTCTTAAAGTCGATTCCCATTTTCCAAAAGTCGATTTAAAAATGGTTTCGACAGCTTGGCGACTCCGCTGGGGAATAATACGAGAGTCAAGCCGTGTAATTGATTATCTCTTGTCTTAATGTCGGAAATTAAAAATTTTAAAATTTAATCCTCTTTGCATTACATGTGTTTGTATTATTGCATGCTATATTCTGATACGCATTGCATTTGCATGACCGTTGTGGTCACACCCTTAAGTGGGAGTGAGAAGCTACGCCTTCGTGAGGTTTTCGCCTCCGTGCAGGATAGTGGATCACTTTCGGGATACATCCGTACCTATGGTTTCGTGAGATTTTCATCTCCATGTAGCCATAGGGAAATGTATTCCCCTAAACTGAACTCGATTCAAATGAGCCTATAATGGGTGAGGATCGAGGAATTTGCTGGTTCGGGTACCTCAAACTTTAGAAACAAACCATATATAGAAAAACTGTAAGAGCTCAATATAGATAGAATTATACTTAGGTTATCTTTTTGTTTATTAATATCATATGATACTGATTGTTTTTTTCTTTTGTGCATATCATTTTGCATTTAAAAGGTATCGATTCACGGTCAGTTTCTAAGTTAGAAAGTTTTATTATGGAGAACGGACTTCTTGATAGAATGGAGGGCAACGTTAACGTCCATAAATGGTCAAAGGAAACGCTGAAGGATACACATCAGAATTATGGGGTTACACTCACATCAGCGTGGTGCAAAATAATCTCCAGGAGTTAAAGGAAATATGGGATCAATGAAGTAATGAAGCCAAGCAGTTGTTCTACAATAACTATGGGGACTTGCAGTATTTGCTTGATAGGAGGATATATGAGCAATTCAAAGTGAGTGTGGGAGTATTGATGGACACTT
Source organism: Gossypium hirsutum (assembly GCF_007990345.1). Classification (NCBI taxonomy): domain Eukaryota; kingdom Viridiplantae; phylum Streptophyta; class Magnoliopsida; order Malvales; family Malvaceae; genus Gossypium; species Gossypium hirsutum. The sequence goes on from NC_053425.1 coordinate 5,925,826, forward strand.
CTAACATTATAGCATTTCTCTTTCATATGAAGACGGTTGCCATGTGGATGGTAAGGGTATTGGAAGGAAAGTGATTGATAGAGTGCATGAGACCTACAAAAATGAGTTGGATGGAAAGAATTTTGTCTATGATGGTAAAAAGCTCGTTTACTATAGGACCGCTACCAAGCTTGAGTTTACTGTTGTACTTATTAGAAACAATGGAAATGCAAGCCCCGATGGCCTAGATAGCTCAATTAAGCGTGAAAGAAAGCGATGAAAGAAGACCATGTCATAAAAAGACCTTTAGAGATTAGCTATGCTGCGAAGGTACCGAGGAAGGATGCTCTGCGTGGGTAGAAATCTGAAAGCTCTCAAGAAAAATTAAGGATATAGGATATTATTTTAAGGTAGCACACTGTAGAACGGGATATCGACCTATTCTCTAATCTATCTCAAACTAATCAGAACAACTTCACAGGTATTGGAGGAGGTGCCCTTAGCTGCACGGATTACTCCACAGGTGAGGTCGCAGCTCAAACTCAGGAGGCAGCGGATTATTTACATACATTGGAGGCACAGACTGACATATTGAGCACCAATATGAGCTACAATCTAATCGTGGCCAAGAGTTTGTTTTGTTGTTAAAACTTTAGGCATTAGGGCAGAAGCGTATTTGTAATCCATTTATATATAAAGATATTCTTTTTCTAAATAAAGTTTTCTAAATGAGATTGAATTGAGATCGATACCTTTTGCATTCATTTGCATCTTATAGCATTTCATTGCATCATTTGCATTCAAAATTATAAAAAGACCCCAATTAGTTAAAGTTATTAAAAAGAGAAAGAAAAAGAGAGAGAGAGAGAAGAGGGTCACGGCTAAATGAAAAAGAAGTTGAATGGGAATTAACGACGTTCCCTTACATGTCCCCGACTTTTGTTTCAGGAGGGATAGCTTACCCGGAGAAGGGGGTGTTTGGAAATAAAAATCATCCCATCAATGTCATACATGAGGAAGGGACTGAACAAAGAAACCTTGAGGGCATTCGCCCTTACGAACCGGGAAGTTCTTTAAACAATTGGACTGCAGAAGAACTTCCTGTAATCTTTAGGAATTTTATGGAGTAATATTCAGAACACTTTCATGCTCTAAAGCCTAGGAGTAATGAGATTTCTTTTGTGAAATAGGCTCATGATCGAACATCATTGTTTCAATAAAACATATCTTTCATGATTAATTCGAGCAAATGTTCCCTCATTCTTTATTCTTGGATTTCCATCAAATTTCTTAATTCATAACATGTAAATAGTTATTCTTGAATTCATTTATTCCTTGTATATTCTTTTGTGTGCCTATCATAGATCCCTAGATATCAATGACACGGGCAACGATACTACAGATTTAGAGTTCCTTTTGAGTGCAATATGTGTTTAGAGGAATCTCAGTACTTTGAAGATAACAGAAGTTGTAACTTGTTTTTGAATAAAATGGTTTTTACCCCATGACGTGGTCGTAGGAAATATAGCCTTAGAGGAAAGAAAGATTGTGAAATTGGAATTAGCTGAGGAGACAAAACAAGACCTTGTTGAGATTATTATGGAATTCAAAAATGTGGTCCCAAGACGCATGTAACACCCCTAACCCGTTTCCATCGCTGGAACGAGTTACGAGATATTACCGAATCAAATACTCAATCGTAAAGTTTCTATGAGATTATTTCTATCAACTTCATTTCGTTAAATTCATCTTTAATATCGCATAATCCATTTTACCACCCTATACGATTCTTTTTCATATACGGCCAGCACACATAATTAATCATTATCAAGTTCAATCAAAACCATTACATGAGATTATATCATATAACAACCATATCATACGATAGCATGTTATGTTCAGACATAACCAAACGATCCATTATGCTAATTCAATTTTTTTTTTTAAAAACTAAGATCATATACAATAGCCATATCGCAGTTAATCACTTATATAAACATGTCCTAATCGAATCACTCAAAAATACATAGTCAAGATTTTAATAGCATTTTCAATCCCTCAAACATATGTATAATTTATATATATATCATTCATTAAAAGCATTAAACATTAAAGCCAAGACAAGTTATAGTATGATTAAATATAACCAAATCCAAACTTAACATTTAAGCCATATTCGCATGGCTAAAAGTATACATATCAAAGTTCAAACAAAAACATAATAGCCTATACATGCCGAAATGTTCTCTTAGACCAACTAAGAAGAGGGTACCAAAAAGTTGCAAGCTGGTGTGATGACTTCGACGATGGTCCCGAGCACACAAACTGGATCAAAGAAACCTAAATAAGTAACAAGTAAACACACCAAATGAGTATATAACTCAGTAAGTCATAAGCATTACACTACCGTCCATTAATAAAAGATCATAAGAGAAAACAAATAATGCAAGATCAATTACTCCAACCATACCGAACTATGCTATAATTTCTTAGATTTTTGGTTCAATCTCATGCCAGGTCCTACAATCAAATCAAATACCAAAACAACCAAATTGATTTAGATCCATTTCCTCAAAGCATGGAACTATGATGCACTAGGTAAATTTATACATACACATCACATGCCTCAAATTCGATATTTTAGTTAATAGTTCTATCACTTCGTTCTTTCATGCACATTTTATATTATCAACCGAATTTGCACACATAGTGCTAATTACACTCGCACACATAGTGCCATAGTAAACGGCACACATAGTGCATTGGATTTTCTCTCATGCTTCAACATCCAAATCGGCACAAATAGTGCCACTTAATTCCGCACACATAGTGCCATATATTAACTCATTATGATAAGGCAATTTACTTAATTCAAATAGCACATATGGTCACATTAATAAATAGGAAAATCATTCTAAAAGAATACCTAACAAAAGGAATTCTTTTATGATTCACTAATATTATTTATATACAAGCTAATCAACCTTACAAAAATGCTTAAGGACTTACTTTATATTGGATGAAAATGATTCCCAATCAACTACTCAATTGTCTTTGCTTTGCCCTTGTTTGATTCTCCCCCTTTGATTTCTTGATCTAGAATAAATACATTTAGTAGTTTAATTACCTTGCTGGATACTTATATGTATAATTTAATGATTTTCACTTCATTTCGCAACTATCCTTGTTCAAAACATTAAAACCTTAACTAATGTTTGATTAATGCTTCAAGGCCGAATGTATTACCACTACTAAGATAACCTAGTCTCAGGTATATTTAATTCTAATATACAAAATCATGAATCAACTCAACCTTATAAGCCAATATTACTCCTTTAATCGATTATAGAGAGTTAAAAATAATATCACAAACATATACACCTATATGGCCGAATATACCAAATTAAATTTAACATTACCTATGTAATTACCTATAAGATATTATACTTCAAATTTCATACATTTAACCTTTTAATGCCTATTAATCATTATTTTGATCTTAACCTAAAATGACAACTCCCATACTCAATATTTCAACCAAATTATCCATATCACCAAGACTAAAATTCGCACCTTAAACTTCATACATTTTTATTATGACCTTCATAATTCATTCGGCCCTATCAAAGAACCATTTAACATACAAGGAAAATAATCATAGAGAAAGAAATTAACATTCCAATTAGACTCAATATAACCGAATGTACAAGGTGCTACTAAACTACTTATTCAAAAATCTTCATTCCATACTATCATCCCCCTTTTATTCCATACAACATGAAAATAACCTCTAATTCTAACACTTAGATTCACGGCATGATGCCCATACCACCATAAAAGTTTCAACTTTCCTGACATTACCAAGAGTGCATCCAATTATTAACTTAACATATCATAAAACTAAATCAACAATTCAAAACTTACCTCTTACTAGCTAAAGAAGAATGCCGAATTGCTTTAGGGTAAATTCCTCTTATTCCTTCATCTTTGTTTCGGCTTTGAGAGAAGAAGAAGAAGATGAACACCCTCCCTCTCTTCTCTTTCTTCTATTGTTCATCCCTATCATTTTTTTATTCATTTTATTAGAATTATTTAAATCATTTGTTAACTCAAAAATTATATTAAATTAGAATTAGTGGAGCATCATCATTTCTTGGCCGGCCACTATATATATTATGGGTAAATTGACATGCAAAACCACTCTTTTTAATACATGCACTAATAGACCATTATAAAAATTAACCTATCACATTTCTAAAGTGTTTCATATAAGTCCATTTTAATAAATTCACTTAAAAATGACCAATTTAATGCATGAAACTTTCACACATGCATTTACTCACATCATGAACATAGAATATAACTTTTAATTATTTATAAAACTCGATTTTTTGTGGTCCCGAAACCACTTTCCGACTAGGGTCTAATTAGGACTGTCACAACGCATTTGCAATTGCCAGGGTAAACATGAGGTTTTGGGGCACTGTTGGTCCACCATGGAAAGGGATCGCATCAATTGTATAATGAATGCCAAATTTAAAGGAGTCAAGACTTATGGGGCATGTATGTTATGGGCCTCAGCTCGTCAAGAGTTTCAAGCTGACAATGACTCATCTTTGTGGATGTCAACTACTCCATTAAGAGGAGGAGATAGCTTCATATGCCAATATTACAAAGTCAAAAGTCATCCATTCCAAAAAAAAAGATGATTATAATTGCACAATGCCAAAAGTTTGCAGTCTTTTCAAAGATAATGCGCCATACCACAGTACAACAAAGGTTGCCAAAAGAAAAAAAAGGAAAAAAATAAATTACAGAAGATGACCGAGACTGGTAAAAATTGGCATAAGAAACTACCGCTTACTCTCTATGCTTACGCTGGGGCAAACACCTTCAATTACAGTTGTTTCAAAGGTTCCAACCATCATCCTTGGAATGGGTGCATTGTTTGGCTTTCCTGAGCAGTCTGATGTGCTGTCAATAGCTGCGATGGTTAGCTCGAGGCGGTGGCCATTGATTTCCAGCTATAGGGCATCAGGCCATACACAGTCTCTGAAGCTTAAAATGATAGATTCTTTCTTCAAAACCAGTTTCTGACGAAGTGGATAACGGTATCATGAAGGAAGCTCTCTTAGACTTCTATACAAGTTCAGGGAAGAGGAAACCTGATCAAATCATTATTTTCAGGGATGGGGTTAGCGAGTCTCAATTCAATCAAGTTTTGATGAAGTTATTGAGGCTTGCAAGTCCCTTAATGAGAAGTGGAACCCTAAAGATTGTGGTTATTGTTGTACGAAAAACCATCATACCAAGTTTTTTCAACAGGGATCTCCTGACAATGTGCTACATGGTACTGTCGTTGACAACAAAGTATGCCATCCAAAGAACAATGATTTTTACCTTAGTACCCATGCTGGAATGATTGGAATCACGAGGCAGACCCACTATCATGTTCTCTTAGACCAGGCTGGGTTTTCGGCTGATGATCTGCAAGAATTTGTCCATTCTTTATCCTATATGTATCAAAGGAGCACCACAACCATATTTTTGTGGCTCCTATTTGCTACGCTCATTTGGCAGCTTCATAGTTGGGGGCAATTTATGAAGATTAGGAATGCTTCAGAAACATCATCGAGTCATGGTGGGATGTATGCTCCGGGAGTAATCTCTGTACCTTAGCTTTTCAGATTAAAGGATAAAGTCAGCAACTTCATTCTTGTCTGCTGAGAATCATTGAACCATCTTTTTGTAGGGTTTGACAAACAACAGCCAGGATTGCTACTGGGGCAATCCCTTTTCTCATGGGTTTATGAATCAAGATTTTTCCTCCTAGCTTTGATGGAATCAAGAATTGAATACCTTTAGTAAACTTAACTTGAAAGTATTCATCCTAAGCAAATGTACACAGACTTATGACAAAGAAGGTTCGTCCAAAAGAATTTCATAAAGGAAACCTTGTGCTGAAAGAGGTCCTTACCATGCAAAAGGATGCCGAATTGGGAAGGGCCATATGTTGCGAAGAGGGCTTTCTATAGAGGTGCACTGATTTTGACAAGAAATGAATAGGAAGAATTTATTTGATCCAGTGAATTCAGACTCGGTCAATGAGTACTTTGTCTGATGGAGAAGGGAAGTTAAGGTGAAAACCCGCAAAGGGCACTTTGGGACTTCTATTTCAAAAAAAAGGAAAAAAGAAAAGAAAAAGGAAAAATAATAAAAAAGAGCAAAAATAAAAATGGAGAGGCCAAGGTGAAAACCTGCAAAGGGCGCCTTGAGACCAACGGGGTTTTGAGTTGAAAACCCAAAAGGGCAGCTCAAATTTGGAAAGTCATGCAGTGACCTTGCTATTCCGGATTCGAAGAGAAGTGAAGTATATCGAGGCATCAACAAATTACTTTGGATGTTTTAAACACATGTTGAACTCAAGAAAGTCTTCATGGAGCTGGTGTATAGACGCTCAAGCAGCGATATCTGGGGCATCTGATTTCTGTCCTATTTACTATCTTTGGATTCTTTTTCTTCGCAAAGATATGTTCTCAAGTTAATCTTTGTGTATTCCTTCCAATAATTTGTCCAAATTTAGTTATCCTCAGGATCAATTTATTTGTCTCCCATTATTCATAAAGCATGTTGCATTGAAATAATGATAGATGAACTAAAATATCTTCACAAATGAAGTTTTGCATATTACTCTGGAAATTTCTAAATAATATAAGAAACTGAAACAAGACAATTGTTTAAGGAATTCCCATATGTGAGGGTCGGATGTACTCGGGGAAATTGAAATTTCTTCTTCAGTCTAAATGATGATTGAACAAATCAAACGATTCGATCCTAGGAGAGGATCATCTTACAGACATTTTCAGCGGGTCATAGCATTTGAAGAATGGTACAAACCCACAAGTTGAGTTGGAATGAGACTTCGAGAGAAGTAAGGATAAACTTCGATGAAGGAGTGAGTGATGACATCCGAAATAGAAATCATTTTCATAACATTTTGCATTATAACATGTCTAATTAGGAGAATTTGACTCACTTCAATCATAGCATCCTAATTATTAGGCATGTACTCATATGCATTCTACAGGTTATGTCTTTTATGAGACAATGTAGATCAAAGAAATAAGATTTGGCATCCCTGTGTTTATAGGGAACAGATCGAAGATAGCAGATCTGACATTCTTGTGCTTACAGTGAAGCAGATCGAAGATTTCATCATGGCATCCCTGTGTTTATAGGGAACAAGTTGAAGATAGCAGATTTGGTATCCCTGTGTTTATAGGGAACAGATCGAAGATAACAGATTTGACATTCCTGTGCTTACAGCGAAGCAGATCGAAGATTTCAGCATGGCATCCCTGTGTTTATAGGGAACAAGTTGAAGATAGCAGATTTGGCATCCCTGTGTTTATAGGGAACAGATCGAAGATAACAGATCTGACACTCCTGTGCTTACAGCGAAGCAGATCGAGGATTTCAGCATGGTATCCCTGTGTTTATAGGGAACAAGTTGAAGATAGCAGATTTGGCATCCCTGTGTTTATAGGGAATAGATCGAAGATAACAGATCTGACACTCTTGTGCTTACAGCGAAGCAGATCGAGGATTTCATCATGGCATCCCTGTGTTTATAGGGAACAAATTGAAGATAGCAGATTTGGCATCTCTGTATTGTCAGAGAGCAGATCGAAGATACCAGATTTGGCATCTCTGTATTGGCGGAGAGCAGATCAAAGACATAGCTGATTTGGCTTTCATGTGTTTACGTTGAAGCAAATCTAAGATGATTTGGGATCTCTGTATTGTCAGAGAACAAATCGAAGTCTGGCATCTCCACTTCGACGGAGGGCGGACACATAACAGATCCAACCTTCAGATGTTTATACTGAAGTAGATCCAAGATGGTTTGGCATCCTTGTGCTTACAAGGAGCAAATCGAAGACATAGCTGATTTGGCTTTCACGTGCTTACATTGAAGCAAATCTAAGATGATTTGGCATCTACTACAAGAAAATAGACTTTTAGCGACGCTTTTTTTAGCCTTTAGCGGCGCTTTTTAAAACGCCGCAAAAATCGCCGCTATAGGTAACGCCACAAAAATTTGTGGCGTTTATTGAAAACAAACGCCGCTAAAAGTCACGTCTTTTAGCGGCGTTTGTGTGAAAAGCACTGCTGAAAGTCACGTCTTTTAGCGGCGTTTGTGGGAAAAGCGCCGCTAAAATTCATGGCTTTTAGCGGCGCTTTTCCCACAAACACCGCTAATTTTGGCAGATTTGCAATATTTTTTTTCACCAATATCCTGTGTAACAGCCCGATTTTGGGCCTAGTTGGAACAGTAGTTTCGGGACCACTATTTCGAGGCCAGAGAAAATTATTTTAGTATTATTTTTTGTTATAATATAATTTTATAAGTGCATGTAAATTTTGGTAAGTTAATTTTAGCGATTTCTAGTCCAATTTCGAAAAAGGACTAAATCGCGTAAAAGGTAAAAGTTGAGTTTTAACACCTAAAGGTGTTAAATTGCCTTGTATTTTAAATTGGGGGTCTTTAAAGTGAAATTAGGCCATTTAAGGACTGATGGCCGGCCATGAGACAAGGAATGAAATGGTCAAACATGTTAGGTAAGTGTTGGGTGACTTATTTGACAAATAAGTAATAAAATAAAGAAAAGAAAATATCATCTTTTCTTCATCTTCTCTCCACCAAAAAAAATGGCAACAAAGAAAGGGTTTAGAAGATGGAAACTTTCAGCTAAGAAACTCCCTTTATAGTAAGTGATTTTAATGCTTTTTCTTGATGATTTTTACATTTTTGGAACCCCTAAAGCATGAGCTTTCAAATGAGGGGTCTATTTTGCAAAATGATGAAGAGTCTAGGGTTTTGCCATGAGAGTAAATGTGTTGTTTGCTGTGTTTTTATGGAAGATTATGAGTCCTAGTTGTCTAATAAACAACTTTTGTGAAAGAAAATGCATGAAAACACCTTAAAAAGGGCTAGATTGCTAAGTTGTAAAATGAGTTGTAAATGTGTGGAATAGTTGAAATTATGAGTTGCTATAGTTAAGAAAATGGTTCATCTAGACTCAAGGAGTAAACAAATGTGATAAAAATTATTTTACGAGCCTAGGGGTAATTTGGTAATTTTGGCAAAATATAGGGGCAAAATTGTAAAAATTTCCCAAGTGTGTCAATGGACTAATTTGATCAGTACATTGTTTTAATAAGTTGAATGTGATATTTTAGATGATGAAAATCGAGATTTGGACCTAGAACGGAAAGAAATAGATTAAGGGATAATTACGTCTTTTTTTACACCTTTGTGGTATCGAGGTAAGTTCATGTGTAAATAATGTAGCATAATTTTTATTTTTAAGTTATTGATGTTAAATATATGATATGCTGATTTTTATCATGAAATATATGCTTTGTGGTTATTTTCGAATAAAATGCAAGTTATGTGTATTATCTGTTAAATATAAAGTGCTACCGAGTATTGGTTTTGGTATTTTACGGAAGATGGCAAGGATATGTGTTCGAGGAAAATCCCGTTTGAACCTTAGGAATAGATTAGGATACAAGTGACATGTCACTAGGATGGTTGAACATCCGAACTCGTTGAGTTGAGTCTGAGTTCACTTATGGATGCGAATGTTCGAGCTCGTTGAGTTGAGTCCGAGTTTGTGAGATGTAACTAGGCATCTGAGCTCGTTGAGTTGAGTCCGAGTTCACTTATGGATGCGAACGCCCGAGCTCGTTGAGTTGAGTCCGAGTTCACTTATGGGCGGGTTACATGGTAGCTTGGCTACATATGTGGCACTTATGTGCAAACTTTCCATGTATCTAAATTATATTCCGATGTGTTCAACGGGTAAAATTCTACTCAAATGGAGGAATACTCGAGATGAAAGGGACATATTGGTAAATGTTGTGAAATGGATACTTTGAACAGGTATGTACTTAACCCTCGGGTTGAAAACTCGACATAACAACAATATGGTAAGATGGTAAATGAAAATGTGATATGAATGTCTCGGTGATGATTATACAAATTATGTTGTATTAATTTTGTGAACAATGATCATGAATGAGTAATTTAGCCTTGACAGATTTGAGTTACTGTAGTAGTGTAACTTTGAAAATACACTAAAAATAGTGGAAAATGAGTTAGAGGCAGAATAAAATATGGAATTAAAGCTTAATGAGTCTATTTTCACATGAAAGAAACAGGGGAAGAAAAATAATTCCATATTGTGTGATATTTGAATTCTTGTGAAACAGGGTTTGAATGAATTCGAGATCCCCTGTTCTGACTTTATAAATTCACCAAAAATTGTACAAAAATTATTAAGAGTCATACCTTACATTCATGGATTCCTTATTAAGTCTATTTTTAGGGGAAATAAATTTCATGGTCATTGGAATTTTTTACAGGGAGAAATTTGGTTAGGGGAGATTTTAACTAATAAACTGTACTAATCGGCCCAGCCAAAAAATTCTAAAAAAAATTAGTAAGTAGAAATATGAGTCTAGTTTCAATATAAATGGATTAGAACATTATTCAAGTCTTGTACTATGAGATAATTTAACTTTAGTACAAAAGGGTCGGAACTGTCAGATAGTGAATCAGGGGTAACTTTGAGGAATAAACTGTACTATTTGGCTTAACCAAAAATTCTGAAAATTTTATGGAAGAAAGAAAATTAAGTCTAGTTTCAGGAAAAATTAACAGAACTTAATTCGGAGTTTTGTAGCTCTAGATATAAATAATTTAATGACCATTGCTTAGAAAGATAGCTTGTAGTGAACTTGAGAATATGTTGTAAACATTGATAAAACAAGTTAATGAGTGCTTATTGTTTTCATATGAACTTACTAAGCGAAAGCTTACCCCCCTCTTCTTTCCCATATTTTTTAGAGTTTCCAGGTTAGCTCGGGTTGGAGGCCGTCAGAGATATTATCACACTGTCAAGCTAACGCAATTGGTGTAGTGATTTCAAGTACTTTGAGCCTATGGCATGTATAGGAGTTTAAATATTAGAGTATGTGATATGGCTTTAACCATATGTGTTGGCCTATTTTGATTATGGGGTTGTAAATCTATTTTAATTATGCATGCATGTGCTATGGTATTATGTGATGAGTTTATAATGATTATAGTATGAATGTGGTAAAGATGTGAGTAAAATCTATGATATCTATTGCATGTGAAATTGCCATAATCATGACATGTTAGGAATGTTTAAGTGTCTAATTTTGCCATGTTGTATGTTATTGTATAAGTATGCGTGTATCTATTGTGAGTGTGACAAAATGGCTTGGAAAATAGCCTTGTATTTGTCCAGGTTTTTGGACACGGGTTTGGGACACGGGCGTGTCCCTAGCACACGGGCGTGTCCCTAGCACACGGGCGTGTGCTCTATACCCACACGGGCGTATGAAGCCTTGATGTATGTTTTGGGCCTCGTAAGCCCGTATATGAGACAGATTGTATGTGAAAATAAAAATTTTTAATTATTTGAGATTTCATGGTCCTGTTTAGTATGAAAGTGTTAGTAAAAGTCAGGTAGCACCTCGAACCCCGTCCCAGCGTCGGATGCGGGCGAGGGGTGTTACATCCTGCCCTTCCTGCATTAAAATCCAACCAAATACAACAAATATAGTATAAAATGCAACCAAAAACAACAAATTTAGCATAAAAAATACAACCAAAAACATTAATTCTAAATGATACTTCAAATTTAACTAAAGATATATGATATAATTAATAAATAAAGTATAATTTAAAATATTCTTACAATAATGTTAAACGTGACAAAACTTAAAAACATTCTTACAAAAAGAAAACTAATGTCTAAGATGGCGGCTTTTGCGATTGCTGAAACATATGCATCATCTGCTGAAGCTGTAGTTGGAGGTCATCGTACTTTTTCCTCTGCTCTGCTACCATCGTTCGTGCCTCTGCCTCTCTCGCCGCAGCCGCTGCCTCCCTCTTTACTGCCTCCGCTCTAAGTTGTTGCTAGAGTTCTTCATAATTTCGTTGAATCTCGGTAATTTGCTCAACGGTGTTCACTTGCATCTGAGCTATCTGGTCTCTTAACCTCTGAACTTCAGCTTGAGCTTGACTTCCGGAAGGCATGTATTGCTGGGAGCCGGATCCAAAATATTGGGTCGGGGTAACACCAAATCCTTGAAATCGAACCCGACCGTACCTTTCAGGATACAAAAATTCAGTGATAATTCTGCTATCAATGTTCTCAAGATTAACAAAACTATCACTCGAAGCAATCGCTTCATATTCCGCCTTCTTCTCCTTTAGTTTCTCCTAAAAAATCAATTAAAGAGTTACAAACGAAATATATAATAAAGAGGAATGCAACATAACTTAACATTATTTAAAACTACTAATGATGAATTGAATTAAACAATTATAATTAAAGATTATAAATATTTAGAATAAATCAAATATTATTAAGTAAATATACCATAATTTCTCCAGCTTCGGATGTCATAGGAGATCCATCTTTCTTCTTATGCGTAATCTCAAAAAGCTGAAGGCGTCCAACTTTTTGTCTGGATTTGACTTCCTACAATATAGTAGTAAAAATATTATTTAATAGTAGAAAGTTATTAATATTTGAAAGAATTAATAAATTCATAATACCTCGGCCTCAGCTACAGAAGCAAAACTTCTCGACCCTGCCGTGTGCGTGAATTTTTGTTTTTGCCTGTTGCTTGTTCCAACTCGCTCACGGTCCTACATAATAAAATTATTATTACGTATATAGTAAACACTATATATAAGAGTTTGGAAATACGCAATACCTCTCCTTTCTTTGAATTCCAAAATCTAACCGCATCTTCCCATTGATACCTCAACATTCTCGGCAGGACATTTCTCAATTTTTCCTCTAGGCTTATGTTTTTCTTAAAATATTGTTTCTTTAAAGTGCTTTTATTGTCTCTCCATCTTTTACCTAATGCCTTCTTGATATAATCATCGGAGACTTCTAAAGCAAATCTCTCCTAAAAAAACATAAGTTTAGAATGTAAATATAAATGAAACTTAAACCAAAGTATTATAAATTACATTCACATTTTGTTACCTTAATATTAGCGAGAGCCTGATTTTTGTTGCTATCAGGCATGTGATGCCATGATTCGTAGTTGATGGGCAACATATTTGCATTTCGTGCTAAAATGCCCAAATAGCCTGCTAAAAGTTGAGCTTCAGATCCAACAGGCTGACCATGAGTATTTCTACTTACTTTAACACGCTCGACAGGATCTAAGTCGTATAAATCTCTAAGCAGCGTACGTCCTCGAAATCTGCGCGTTCTACCACTTTCAGCTGAAAAATGATATACTATTATTATATTAAAATTGACAAATAATTCAATAATAAAAGTCAACACATGTAAAATGAACATAACATTACTTTGAAATTCTTCGGGCTCATCAAGTGTCTCCGGCACATTCGAAGATCCAACAACTGTCTGCTGTTCACTATTTCCTTCTTCCGAATTTGGAGTATTCTGGACAATACTTAAATCTCGTAATCTTCTTCTACGCATTTTTCCTACAATACACATAAAATAGTTAAATTTTTAGTAACAAATTACAACAATAGTAGTACATATAAAATAGTTAAATTATATAACATGACAAAGATTAAAATTATAATATTACATATAATTAAAAAATTGTAAAATCTTACTAGATCATTATTCGTAAATATCTTCATCCACATCATGTCGAACCCATTGATGTTGTATACTAGTACTAGGGATATTTTCATCTAAGTTTTGTTCTGGAAAAGGTAATGTTTCTGATCTTTTGACGATGTCATCTCTACTTCCATTACCCATGTCAAACAAGTCTCTAGGGGTGTTCCGGAGTACAACATACCAACCCTCATCAGTTGGATCTTTCGAATAAAAAACTTGTTTCACTTGAGAGGAAAATACAAGCGAGAGAAATTCAACATTGTAAAACCAAATTGATCTTCTTTAATTCCTCGAGTAGTATTAACATCAGCCCAATCACATCGAAATAAGACAACTTTCCATCTGCTATAGTAATCCAACTCAATAATGTCGGTAAGAAGTCCGTAATACTCCACATTACCCTCAACCAGATTACTGTCCCTAGCACTAGCATAACTTGTAATTGAAGAATTAACAACAACTCCACAATTTTGAGTTCTCCTCATTCTCTCACGATACTTTGTATGAAATCTGTATCCATTGATGAGGAAGGCACTATATCTTTTTATTATTCTGTTCGGACCTTGGGAAAGCCATTTAACTTCGTCATTGACGTCCTTTCCACTCCAAACCTATTGAATCGAAAGTAAATTGAATAATTAACTAAATTTCGGGATTATATGTAACTTATTAACTTTAGTTACATACCGTTTGACTTAACCATTCATGAAAAGATTCTGTGAATAACTTATTAATCTCTCGATGTTGCAATCTTCGAGAGCGTGCACGAGATCTCAAAATTTGTTTGTACTCACTATGTTAAAAAAAGTGTAATTGGTTAGAAGATAAACAAATCAAAATGACGAATATGTGAGGAAATTTTAGAGCTTACTTGCGTAACGGTTCAACTAAATCGTGGTGAAAAAGTACATATCGATGTGCTTGTATCCACGATATATCATCTAGTTCTGTAATTTCAACTTTGCCGATTGGTTCCCCATAACTTTGGAATAAATAAGTTTCGGCCAAAGTATGATCATTGAGCCGGGCATTTCTATTTGGTCTATTCAATCATGTTTCAACATATTCTAAATATCTAGAACAGAATGTCATGCACTCCTCTGCCAAGTAGCCTTCAGCAATTGATCCTTCTGGATAACGCTTATTGTAACAATAAGATTTCAATTTGCTTAGGAACCTAAACACGATATAAAATATTTATCAAAAGTTGTAACTAAATGTATAGACGCGAATAAATAAATACTTGACAAATAAATTAGCACCTTTCTATTGGATACATCCATCGATAAAAAATCAGTCCACCAAGTATTGCTTCGTGAGGGAGATGGATTACCAAGTGCACCATAATAGTGAAGAAGGAAGGTGAAAAGATCTTCTCCAAATTGCATAAAGTCAAAGCAGCTCGATCCTGTACTTTCTTAAGTTCTTCAACATCCAAAACTTTGCCACAAATAGCTTTCATTATATTGGGTAGTTAATTATACAGGACGTCACATTTTTTGACATGCAGCACCGTAAAGCAACTGGGAGTAAATCTTGCATCAAGATGTGGTAATCATGTGATTTTAATGAATATAATCTTTGATCTTTAAGACTCACACATCGAGATTATTTGACGCATACGCATCTGGGACCTTTATATCCTTCAACACCATACAAAACACCTCTTTCTCTTCCTTTGACATTGAAAAAATAGATGGCGGCAACCGATATTTCCCATTCAGAAGTACTTGAGGATGAAGATCACGCCGAATTCTCATGTCAACTAAATCAAGTCGACTCTGAAGATTGTCTTTTGATTTTCCATCGACATTCAAAATTGTCCCAATTATGTTCTCGCAGACATTCTTCTCAATATGCATGACATCAAGATTGTGGCGTAAAATATTATGCTCCCAATAAGGCAACTAAAAAAAATACTTCTTTTTTTCCACAATAGGATCATCCTCTTCGTCAGATTCATCATCAGATTCATCCCTCGATCTTCTCTTTGATTGCGTGTTAGGTGGTTGATTCATCTTCCCATAACTGAAGTTGATATCTTTTAACATAAACAAGATTTCAGATCCAACGGTCTGCTGAGGAGATCCTCTATACTCATCAGTACCGTCAAATAGAGTCCTCTGAAATCTAAATTTATGATTTCCATCTAACCACTGACGATGGCCCATGTAAGAGAACTTCTTCCCATTGTACAACCACTTCGAACAAGTTTGCGTAGCACAACAAGGACAAGCATATCGTCCTTTAGTACTCCAACCCGATAAATTAGCGTAAGCCGGGAAATCATTAATTGTCCACAATAAAGCTGCACGTAAATAAAAGTTCTCTTTTCTTAATACATCGTATGTCTCAACACCCTACCATAATTGTTTTAACTCTTCAATAAGTGGCTGCAAATAGATGTCAATATCATTTCCGGGACCTTTCTCTCTAGGAATAATCATTGATAAAATAAACAAAGATTGCTTCATGCAAATCCATGGAGGCAAATTGTAAGAAACAAACACCACAGGCCAAGTACTGTACAAAGTACTCATGATTTTAAATGGATTAAAGCCGTCAGCTGCTAGCCCAAGCCTCACATTTCGAGGATCGCTTGCAAAGCTTGAAAATTTCATGTCAAATGATTTCCAAGCTAAAGAATCTATAGGATGTCTTAATAATCCATCATCGGTCTGTTGATCATTATGCCACCTCATAGATTCGGCCGTCTTTGACGACATGAAAAGCCTTTGAAGTCTTGGTATTAGGGGAAGGTATCGCAAAATCTTGACTGGCTTCTTTCTTAACTGTGCCCCACCTTCATCCGCATTCACATCTTCTGTATTGTAACGCCCCAATTTTCGGGAATTCTGTAAAAGTTGTAAAATTTAAAATTCTGTGTTCTGTTTGTTATGTGTAGGATTAATCATGTTGGTGGTCCTCTAGAAGGCCCAAGCTTCGGATAAAACCCGGTAGTTTTAATTAAATTTAATTCTATTAGAGAAAGGGGTTCTGATAAATTGGGCTTTTAGGAATTATCTGTGAAAAATGGATCACAAGGAAGCAAGTGGTAAAGTGGCATGTGACGCCACTGGGAAGGATGTAGTGGCGTGTGGAAGCTTGGGGAGGACCCAGGTTCATGTCACAATGACAACAAATTAAGTGATTAATTTTTATGTACAGGAAAGGGAAGTAGTGGAACTGAAATAAAAGTCTGTCGGGAAGAGTTTAAGAGGGTAAGGGGATTGAATAAGGATAGAGATAAGGGAGGAAATCTAGGAGCTGATTGGGGTGAGCTGTGTTGGCCGAATTTTGGACTCTCGAGGAGCAAGAGGTGGCCGGCCAAGGGTTTCTTTAGGGGGTAAATTCGGCTAGGTTAAAGTGCCAGTATAAATTCGGCAATAGGGAGGGAGTTGTGCCGTTTGCTGCTTTTCTCACCTTCTCCCTCTAGCCATTTTTGCTTTCTTCTTATTCTCTTTCTCTATAGCTGAACCTTTCAAACCTCTTGTCCATCTCCACCCTACTCTACATCACTTTGCTCCATTAATTTTTTTAGACTAAAGCCGAACCTCAAATCTCAAAATCCCGAAAGCTATATTCTTGTGCCGTTTTTCCAAAGCCATATTCCTCAATATGTTTTCCTTTTTGACCAACATTCCTCTCCTCTAAACCCCTAGCATCTGTCGACAACATTACCCAGGGTTATAGCCTCAAATCATTATTTTCTATATCACCTAGAAAAGCCGAAACTACTATAGAGTTAGGGACTTGTAGCCGAAACTTCAAAGCTTCTAGATTCAAGTTTTACCATCGTTTAAAGGTTGAATCTGCATCAGATCTACGTGGAAAGCAGGAAGGAATAAGTGGTAAGTGCTCATCACTCCAAATCTAGTCTTATTTTTCAAGTTAGGGAAAAGCCGAAGTCCCTAAAATCTAGGGAGGCTATCGATTTGGGCATAGGGCATAAAGGGTCTTTAATCGATGATTTATTTTGACGATTAGTGTCTTCTCAAAGGTTGGATCGAAGGCTTGGATCTTTGGAGCGATCAGACTTGGATCTAGCTATCGGATTTCGGCAAGAAGGTAAAGTTTTAAAGGCTTTTAGGGAGAGAGTCGAATATGGGTAAGTAATTATGGAGATTAGTGTTGTGATTTGCAATCTAAGAATTGTAGCAACGTAATTGTAGGCAGTTCATGTGTGGATCTTTTTAGCAAGTCATCACAAATCAGGTGTGTAACTGACACCCTTTCATAGGCTAGATCGGCAAAAGCCGAAAAGCCGAAATACCGAAAAACTGGTATTTTGGGCGCTTGTGAGTGTGTGAATGCTCGTGAGACGTATGGGTAATTATTACTGGTAATAAAAAGTGATAAAACTGCAATTTGCGCGATTTCGTGCGTTTTGATATTTTGGGCTTAATGGGCCAAAACTGGGTTAATGGGCCAACGGGCCTAATTCGGTAAGAACGCTCGGTAAGTGTTTCTGGCTAAACGTAATAGCTACGATATGCATGAAAACCTTAGAAATAGTTAGATTTGCTAGAATACCCCTATGTATGCAAAATTACCATTATACCCCGATGTATGCTAAATGACCTTTATACCCCTAAGGTTAATTTTGTCTAAAAAGCATGATGAATTAAATCTGTATGATGCATGCCATGAATGTATATTTGTTGCATGGGGACATGAGTTATATTATGGAGGAAGCGTCATGGTGGCTATGCCACAAATTATCTGTTCTAGTGGCACTGCCACAAAATATCTGTATCTGGTGACTCTGTCACATTTTCTGTATCTGGCAGCCATGCTGCATATTTCTATGGCGTGTAGCGGTTGGGTGGGTCGAGTAGTCTCCCTACATGGTGAAAGGATGTATGGGGGTGTATGTGGTTGGATATGGTTGGGTTTCTGCATAAGCATGATATATCTGTTCTGGTCTGTTCTAGGCCTACGGGCTTTATTCTGATATCTGTTCTGGGCTGAGGCCAACTTATTCTGTCTCTGTGGTTTGAACTGATTTAGGCTATGGTTGGGTTGAATTACACACTGAGTTTTCCAAAACTCACCCCTTATTTTCACCCTCGCAGGTAATCCTCAACCATAGTGGGCTTGGAGCTGTGAGGGATTTGGACTGGCCACATGTTTCTACGAACCTGGTTTCTTTCTGGTGAACTGGACGTCCTTTTAATTTCATCTATGGTTTTGGGTTTTAAGTGTAATAAGGCCTTTTAATTATTTTTATGGTTTTTTTTTACTTTTATTATTTTATTTTACTATGATGAAAAAAACTAATATGACTAAGGAAAATGGGTTAGCTTTAGGACGTGTTTTCAAAAACATTAAGGGATTTCAAAATAACACGTTTACAAGTAAGACTTCCGCTAAACAAACGTTTTCAAACTTAATCATTTTCTTAAGATAGACATAACCAAACGATTTTCTCAAAATTACACGAGTCGTTAGGGTGTGGCAATGGTGGTGTGCATGTCTAGGATTGGATCCGAAGGGAGCTTGGTACTTAAGCAGTTCGACGGACTCACCTCCTCTTCTTCCTGGTTTCCTACCTGGTGCATAGCTTCTATTCACCTTAACCTACTTTGAAAAGTATCTTTTATAACCCCAACTAAGTTTTCCAAACTAAGTAAAACGGAACATTTTGAACGCATCGATGTGGCGCACCGGATCTGGTCATAAAGTCTAGGCCGAGTTTGGGGTGTTACATGTATTCCCATTCATCCAACGAGACTTGCCGCAAATATTACAACACTGTTGGTTCTTCTGATCACCCCAGTACAACATGCAGTCATTTGGGCAACTATGAATTTTATCATACCCAAGGCCCAAATCTTTTATTAGTCTCTTCATATCTTGACAAGATTGGGGGATTTTTGCAAAAGGAAACATCTCTCTCAGAAACTCTAGCAGCATTGTAAAAGAATTTCCAGTCCACCCTCCCAAACATTTTAAGTGAAATAAACGAATGCAGAAGGACAATTTCGAATATTTTGATCCCTCGTAAAGTTCTTCGTTCATTTCATTAAGTAAATTGTAGAACTTCGCCGCTTCTTCATTTGGCTCCTCATAAGGTGCACTTGTTCCCGTTTCGCCAAAAACATTTTCACCAATATTACAATCATCGGATGCAATAAATTCAGGTGGAAACGATTGCTCACCATGACTGTGCATATTAAATGCATCCCGCAACATACCTTCCATGTCATCTTGTCTAACATACTGATGGTAATCAGTATCAGGATAAGTCGGATTAATTGTTGAAGAAGTTCCACTAGATGTACACTCTCCATGGAAAATCCATTTTTTATACCCCCGAATAAAGCCATCAACAATTAGATGTTCGTAGACAACTTCACGAGTATGCCAATTGATGTTGCCACACTTCTTACACGGGCAAAGAATCATATTCTCTTGGCTTGCATTTTGAAATGCAAAATTCAGAAAAGTTTGTACTCCATTTCGATAGGCGTTGCTTACCCTTGACAATTTCATCCAACTCCTATCCATTTCATAGTTCTTGAATTCTAAAGTTGACAATAAATTACACAGGTAAGTTGTTTATTATGTAAGTCTTGATATGATATATTTTTATGTTTTATGTAAGTTATGTAGATTATGTAAGTTATGAAATTTGAACTTTAAACTATATGCTTTTAAGGAAATTATTAGATTACACTACATGTATTAGTTAAGTTCCGTAAGTTGTTATGTACGTTATGTGAGTTATGTAAATTATGTAAGTTATCTGAGTTATGTAAGTTGTTTTTTAAGATTCATCATACATGGCGTTGTTACACCTAGGGAAGATCCATTATATCTTACAGCTCGATATAAGGCAACCCGTCAGGTTTCCAGCCTATATACTTTGAATCTTTAAAATATTTAAAAAAAAGGTTGGAGAGAAGGTCAGCTATTGTTGTAATTTTAATGGACAAGCAAGCTACATGGTAATAAATATTCAATAGTAAATGAGCTCGATAGAACTTAAAAAGGTATGATTTATTTTGAATAAAAAGTTTAACTTAAATGATAAAACGGATGATAATATTTGTAATAAAACGGACAATAATATTTGTGATAAAACGGAAGAGAATATTTCAATAATAATTTAAATTGAAGTTAAAAACTATATAAAATATTTTATTAAACATTTGTATATTAGATGGGGACATATTATATTAATAAATAAATTTATCAAAAATCGTGATAGAAATATTTGTATATTAGATGAGACATATTATATCAATAAATAAATTTATTAAAAATTGTGATAGAAATATAGAAATATTAAATCACAAATTACGAAAATATGGTAGAAAAAATTAACGTGGCAAGCATACATGTCGAAAGGTATATTATTAAAAGGTTGGAAAGTGAGCAGAAATGATCTATTTTACAGTACAATTGTAAGTAAGAACATACGCATTGCAACCAGTAGCAAAGAGATCCCAAAGATAAGCAGAATAAGCAAATTAAAAAAATTAAAGACAGCATAACAAGTCTCTAGGGATAAACAGCATAAGCAAATTAAAAAAATAATCAAAGGACAGACTTGAAATAAGTTAAAAACATGATCCATTAATTATCCATTAATTATCCATTAAAAAATAATCTTACGATAAACAAGAATGGTAATTTCAAAAAACGAAAATAAAAAAGAAAATAAAATAGTAGCTAACCTTCTGGTTATCTAGGCTTTGTATTTGAGTAGTATTTGTACATTGTATTTGGTTTCTTAGATCTCGAGTGGTAACTGATAGAGCAATTGAAAGCTTCGGCTCTTTTTGCTATTACTGATCCGATCTTGCCCAATCCAACAATTCCAACTGATTACAATTATTACAAACATGATTAATTATTCAGCATATAGCTATCCAAATGAAGAAGAAGAAGCTAACCTGAAGATAATCTTTTAGTACAGCGACCAAATTGATTCAGACTTCCTCTACTGAAGTGCTGTCATCTACATCTATGTCATTCTCCACACCTTTCTCACCCAGTTTGAAGCAGTTGGCAAATCTGTTATTAAAAAAACAGATTAAAAAAGCAAAAAGCAAAAAGCAACTGTTACTTATAAACGCAAAAAGCAAATAGAAACTCTATAAACCTTTTTTTATTATTAATTTTAAAACTTGCATGTTTTGATGGTTAATTATTTTAGTTACTCTAACATTTGGCATTTAAATTTATTGTTTGGATAAGATGTGGAGTGTCACAAAATGATTCCTTCCCACACCCAGACTTAACTTGTATTTAAAAACATGGATAATGAGAAAATAACAAGGTATTGCTATCAACCTTGAAAAGGAAATAAATAAGGTAAATTGCTCAAAATTTAAAAAGAAGTAACATAGTAAAATTTATTAAACTAATAAAATATATATTCTTTATAATGGTGAAGTAAGTCAAATATTTATAAACTCTTAAAAAATAATTAAAAATATCCAAAATAAAGATAAAATTCTAAATTAAACTTAGATAAACATCTAAAGCTACTTATTGTAAAACTACTGCTTTAGATCGGGTTCAACCCTTATCTTTACTTGGAGGCTAAAAAGCTGATGGCCCTGTGGGTTCCTAATTCCTAGTTGGGGCATTTTTTGTGAACACTGAAGCATATTATGCAAAGCATAAAAATCCATGTTTTAGATCAAAGATAAAAGGAGCACTTTGAAGGCAAAAACTATGGAGATGCAAATGTCTTAAAATTGGATTGGCAGCTTAAGCCTGAATATATGTGAATTAGCTTATGCCATTTCAAGTGGAAAACCTTAGATAGCAGGCTACCAATGGAGCAAACACTATAAAATTCTAATCCTCAAATGCAAATACAGGCATCAAACCAAAAGTTATATATTATGATATTCCGTTTTAAACGATACCAAATTCAGATAGATATTTGATTGAAAGTTCTCAGATAAAGCAGAGCTCAAACAACTATCAGAAAGATAAACAAGTCTAATGAAAATAACCCAGAACCTGCCCACCTACATTCCTTCGAATGGCTTCTACATGATCCAAAACACCATCCGGAGTTGAAATCCCAACATAACCCCACCTACATTATTTCTATTTTTATTCTTTCCTACAATTCAAATATTTTTGCGCCTTACGTCTGAGAGCAATGAAATCAGAAAGTACATTGACAGAAGCAGATCTCAAATAATCATGCAGAATAACAAATTTAAGAGCAGATCTCAAATAATCATGCAAAATAACAAATTTAAGTTCTCTACCTGAGTCACTGCATTAAGTGGATAAAAAGCATTGGTATTGAACCTAGACGGAACCCCTGTTTTCTCAAAATGGAGCTTCAAGGCCTGAACTACTCTTGCAGGAATTAGAACTGTGGGGCATCCTAATCAAAACAAAATCCAAGGTACATGAGAATAGGGATATCTAATGTAGGGACTGACAAATCCAAAATTTAACAGTTTAGCTACTATCAAAATATTCAATCTTTTCTTACTTGTTTAACATAGTATTTAGCATATATTCAAAAAAAAACAAAAAAGATAGGATTGAAACTAGTAAGTTGAGCAAAGTCGATTCAAATTGACTTCACGTTAATTATGTGGTTAATTCAATTATATAAGCTAATTCTCATTACCGAATCAAACGACTTGATTCACTCTTAATATATATTATTAATATGTGTAATATATAAGATAAAAAAAATTTAACTAAATCTTAAACCTCAAACCTACTTCTATTATGTTTGGAAAGGAACAAAAGAAAAAAAATCAATTTAAGTGATAGAAGAGTTGATTAAATCGATTAAGACCTAAGTAAGAGATAAACATCAAATTTTTTATTTTAATAACTAATTCTTTGCACCTTGTAAGCTCATTAAGATATAGATACAGGTCATAAATTTTAAAACTGTTCCATACTCAAGATTCTTGATATTCAAACTCAGAAATTATTAGATTTTTTTTAACCAATTAATCTCCTCCAAAAAGTAGGTGACCATGGAGACTTTGGAAACACAATATGTGAGAAAAAATACAAATCCTAAGGGATAACTGATAGTCCACTGAACACTTAAACCACCCCCAACTAATCCAACCAAACTATTTTGTCTAAATCCTAAACCCTATATTTTTTTGATATCCAGTATCTCAATGTAAATTCCAACCCAAAATAAGAACAAAGAAGGAAAGAAGAGACTGACTTTACTTTGGTCAGACCAAAGACTGAAAACCTGAACCAATAACACCCCAAACCCACACAGCTAAACACACCACACTCCAAACTGGAGATGAAAAAAGTAAAAAGAAAAAAGACAAATGTTGAAGCAAAGATTCATACCTGAAATCAGTCTCGGATGAAAAATGGGTTACAAAAATCGCAACAAAGAAACGACAGAGAAATGAACCCAATGAAATAGAAGTAAAAAAAACATTGATCTGAAACCAAAAATAGAAATCAAAAGGCAAAGACAGACAAAGACAAAGTTCAAGATTCATGCCTCAAAATCAGTCCCCGATGAAGCAGTGGATTTCAAAAACCACAAAAACCAATTTCTTGCTTGATGCCTATACCATCCAACAACACTAAAAAATCAAAGAAAAAGTATTGTAAGCATAACGAGTAAAGAATAATGAGGAAAAAAATTTTGTACCTAACTTACACGATGAGTGTAGCAGAATCAGATGAACTGCTTCCAAAGTCGATATCGGATAGACACAATGGTTTTGGGGAATAACAGCAAGCGAGACGAGAGGAAAGGGAAAATAGTTAGGGATTTCGGGGATGGGAAAACAGATTTAGGGAAAAAATGGGATTTGGTTAAAATGTTAGGGAATTCGGGTTTGGGGAATTAGGGGATGATTTGGGGAAAAAGAAAGTGGTGTTTTTTGTTTTAGGGATTTAAGGAAGGAAGAACAAAAATAAGGAAAAAAGACTTAGAAAAAAACTGAACTGATTTCGAGTAAAGGGCATAAACCTCAAGGGAGAAAAAACGACGCCATTTCAAATAAGGAAACTTTGTGGCGTTTTCAATAAAGCGCCGCTAATGAGACATTTTGCGGCGTTTTAGGCAAAGCGCCACTAACGCCTCTTTTATCCACTACAAAACGACGCCGTTCTAATACAATTTGTGGCATTTATTATAGAAACACCGCTAAAGCCCCTAATATTCAGAGGAAACGCTGCCATTTTACTCTAATGTATAATTAAATTTTGTGGCGTTTTTTGGAAAACACCACTATTGCCTATCATTTGCGGCGTTTTATGTATAAACGCCGCTAATACCTGAATATTTTTTAAAAATTGGTCAAAATTTAAAACTATATATTTAGAATTTCTTTTATATTATATCCAAGTAATGTTAGTGTAGTACAAAATATATTTTTCATATATTTATATTACGTGTAGTACAAAATGGCAATCTCATAAAATTCCAAATATTGGTTCATTCTTCAACAATATACCTTTAAATTTAAACCTCAAACCATAAACTTACAGCACTTTAAACCCTAACTATAGTTAAAACTTCAATTTTGGATTTAATACACATTTTAAAATACATCAATATATTTTTATATTGAATAAATATAAATATTACGTATGCATATAAATTAATTAAATAAAAACATGACGCTATTTATATCAATAATTGTGTTAATAGGTGGAAAGATCTAGATCAAATTACAGTTCACGTACACAATTGCACACTAAACCACTTTTCATCTTAGCTATTTGGGATTTAACCCATTTTGATATATATTATTTTAAAATAATAATTTATATATATTTATCTTATTTATATTTATCTTCTAAATTAAATCCAAAATTATACTCTAAACCTAAAACCCTAAACTTGAGACCTTAAACCCTAAACCTTAAACCCTAAACCCTAAACCCTAAACCCTGAACCACAAACACAAAACATATAACCCCAAACTTTAAACCCGAAAACCATTCACAGTAACCCCTAAACCAACCATAAATCCTAGACTATAAAGCCCCCAAACTATAAACTCTAAAATCATTAACCCTAAACCATAATCGTAGACATATTTTTGGGAATTCGTGTGGCCAATGTTAGTATAGTACAAATTAAAACACATATATACGTTTATATTCTTATATTAAATAATATGGGTATATACAAATTAAATGGCATGAATCTCAGTAAAATCCAAATGTTCTTCAGTTTCTAGCTAATAGTATCCTTTCCTTAAACCCTAAATTAATCTAAACTTACACGTCCCTAAATATATAGGATCTTAATATATATAATAAGGGACAAAATTAATTAAAATAGAATCTTAATTAATGCTTACCAAAACCCTAAAATAAATTTATTTTTTATCATTAATCATAACTTCTAATCCCTAATAACATAACCCCTAAAACCATGAACATTAAAATTAATTCGACCTTAATACCTAAAACATAGTAAACCCTAAACTTACACTCTAAAACATAAATCCATAACCCAAAATAATAAACATTATATCATAAACCCTAAAACTCTAAATTAACCTAAAATTCATAACCTTAAACCTTAAAATAACATAATTTATTTGCGGTGTTTTCTAAAAAAATGCCACTAATGATTCACATTTTGCGGCGTTTTTCTAATTCCTCTATAGCTAACTAAGGGACGGCGCCGTTTTACTCAAAACTTCTGTGACGTTTTCAGACAACCGTCGCTAATACGTCACCTATTGCGGCGTTTTCAAAAAACGCCGCTATTGCTTGATTTTTTTGTGGCATTTTTGGTAAAACGTCGCTAATGCCTCAACAGCTCACCATCAAAACAGCGCCGTTTTGGTTAACACATTTGGGGCATTTTTCGACAACAGTCACTAATGCGTCACCTATTGCGGCGTTTTTAAGAAAATGTCGCTAATTCTCACTTTTTTGCGCCGTTTTCTATATAAGCGCCGCTAATATTGATATTTTGCGGCATTTTTTGGAAAGCGCCACTATAACCCTGACCTATAGCGGTGTTTTTATACAAACGTCACTAATGTGTAAATTTTGCAGCGTTTTTCGTCCAAACGCCGCTAAAAGTCTCTTCTGCTGTAGTGATCTCTGTATTGTCAGAGAACAAATCAAAGTCTGGCATCTCCACTTCGACGGAGGGCAAACACATAGTAGATCCAACCTTCAGATGTTTATACTGAAGTAGATCCAATATGGTTTGGCATCCTTGTGCTTACAAGGAGCAAATCGAAGACATAGCTGATTTGGCTTTCACATGCTTACGTTAAAGCAAATCCAAGATGATTTGGCATCTCTGTATTGTTAGGGAACAAATCGAAGAAGCAGATTTGGCATTTCTGTGTTCGACGGAGAGCAGATCGAAGATATTAACATGACAGTCATGAGTTTGCAAAGGGCAGATTGAAGAAGCAAATTTGGCATCTCTGTATTAGACGGGGAGCAGATCGAAGATAACAGATTTGGCGTCTCTGTATTAGATAGGGAGCAGATCAAAGATAGCAGATATCGCCTTCCTGAGTTGCAGTGAAGCAGATTGAAGCCGTCAAGAGGCCATTTAAAGAAGATCAAGGATCAAGAACTCAAGACTCGGCGAGCCCAGGCAAAATTGGTCCTTTTATAGTCTTTGCTCTATTCCTGTTACACAGCAATGAGCAAAGAGGGGCAGCTGTAGACACTCAATTTTGCCCAGCCCATTTCAGTATTTAAAATAATAAATCCCAAAAAATAAAAATAAAACAAAGTCTAAGTCCAGTACAAAATTACAAACATATAATTTGGCCCAATCAGAATGGCCCATTACTTGAAAAGATTTAAGGTCCATCTATAAGCTTGACTCATATGGAAATATAATCTTTAAGGATATGCAATCTTAGATATGATATGCAATCTTAGATATGATACAATCTTAGATATGATATGCAATCTTGAAGATATGATCTTGTAATCTTGGAGATTTAATTTGTAGATATCCTTTTAATCTTAACTGTTGATGTAATTGATCTATACCGTTGGATTTGGGGAGGCTCAACTATAAATAGAGGCCTCTCCCTTCATTGTAAATCACTTGAGTTTTGGGAAGTAATAAGAATTCTTGAGAGCATTCACTCAAATTTCTCTCCCTCTTGCGTTCTTACTCTCTGTGGTTTGTTCTTATTTTATTCTTCGTCTTTCTTAGTTTTTCAACCTTTTTTATTTTAAATATGTATATTTATTCCTATCTTTTATACATTTGATTATATATTTTATATATTATAATATTTAACCTTTTTATATAGTTTATTTTCAAATATATATTTTCTATGCATGTATATATATTATATTATCATTTCATGTATTTTGAACTATTGCATTATATTTTTATAATTTGTAAATGTTCTATTTATTCATTTTTTTTAGTGTATGTCATTTATTTTATTTGTGCATAGTTTTATTTTTTTATATGCGATGTTTAATTATTTCTTTTATGTGCTATTTTATGATATATATTGTTGTATAATTTTTGCATGTATTATGTTTTTCTTTTAGTTTACTCATGTTTTTTATTTGTTTATTATCTTATATTTACCCTAGTATGATTTTTTTCATTAAACATATGTTCATGTTATTTAGTTTTGTTTTAATGATATTATTTATGTTTGTATGGAAATGTTAGAATATTTTGTACATCTATGCTTCATGATGCATTAATATGTCATCCTAAAACGTCATTTAAAATAATATTCCAAGGTTTTTTTTAAAAATAAAAGGTAATGCTTGATGTTTGGAAACTTCGAGAAAGGTAGTGCCCTAACTTACTGGGTTGCAACTTTTCTCGTTGAATTCGAATAGTCAAGCACCCTTCTAAGTGATTTTGAGTTTTCAAAACTTAAACAATTATTTCAAGATTTCAAAACATAGTGTCCTAACTTACTGGATATGGCATTTTGTTGTTTTGAGATAGAAATTTTCGAAAGACGAGCTTGGTTTCGAAGGTTTTAAAATGTTGTGTCCTAACTTATTGGCTGTGATGTTTTGACTCGTTTGAAATAAGTGAGCCTTAATTTTCAAAATTAAAACATTCTAATTAAAAGAGGTTTGCATCTTAAAACTTTCAAATTTCCGACATTAAAGACACTTGATAATCAATTAGGTACCAATTTTTGGGCGTTACGAGGGTGCTAACCCTTCCTCGTATGTAACCGACTCCCGAATCCGTTTTCTCGACTTTCGTAGACCAAAATTAATGTTTTAAAACAAAACATTTTATAAGGTGATCCAATCACACCTAAAAAGATTGGTGGCGACTCCCGTTTTCGTTTTTCTTATAGTCGATTCTTATTTTCCAAAACTCGATTTAAAAATGGTTTCGACATCTAAAATATGTGTTTATGCCTGTGTGAATTTTTAAATGCTTTAATTTTTGCAAATTGATGTGAAATTATTTGAAAATGGACTTGTGTGAAAATTTTTAGAATGTGTTAGGTAAATTTTGAAATGGCCTTGTATTATGTGACTTTAAAACACAAGGACTTGCATGTCAAATTGACATTTTTTTTATAGTGGCTGGCCATGTGGAATAATCATTGAAATGTATGTATTTTATACATATATTTGTATTATAATATAATTATAATTATATATGTTATTGGTGTTAAAATAAAATAAATAAAATAGTGAAAGGTGAAAAGAACAAGGCTTAATTCATCTCTTGCTCTTCATTTGCCGAATATAGGAGGGAAAGCTAGGCTTTCGGTCACTCTTTGGTTTTTGCTTGATTAAGGTAAAAATTTCATGTTATTTCCTTTGAATTTTTTTAAAGTGTGGTTGATAGCTAAGTATTTGACTTAACCCATTTTGAAATTTTGAATTCTATGGTGATTTGGGCATTCAGCCATGTTATGGATGGTAAGAAATGGTGGTTGTTTTATGCTCTTATGAGTAAAGGTGGATAAGTGAGGTTTAAACTTGTTAGATATGCATAGTAGTGGTTTTGGTGCTTTGGGGAATTTTGGCTAACATGTTTGTGCTTACCGAAATTGAATTTGAGGTTTTGAGCATAATTTGTGTAACTTGTGAATGAAATACTTGAAATTATGAATTAGGAACATGAATTTAGTCGGCTACTTAAGACAAATTATCAAATAATGCTCAACATTAGTGTTATTTACTTAATTGGCAAATTGAGCTTAGAATAGGTGAATTCGTGGGTATGGGGCAAAGTATTTATATTCGGCCATTAGCTAGATTTTGTTAAGATTTGGATAATTGAGAATTTAGTCAATATGCTTAAAAAGAAGCTTTCATGGTTGCCGAATTGTAAAGTGAAGTTGCTAAGTAAAATTGATGTTAAAGTCAATGAAATAGAGAATGGTAGGTTTAATTGAAGAAGTCATGCTTTGTGTGCCTTATTTGCTTATTGAACATTCAGCTTTGTCCCTAGAGAATGAATGAATTGATGATAATTGTTTATGGGAATTAGCTTTGCCATGTTTATGTTAACAAGATGAGAAATGAATTAAGATGGTCCTAGTGTGCCGATTGGGAGCTAAGACCCACAGGCCTTGTGTGAGATTTATATCCAGGCTAAGTCCCGAAGGCATTCGTGCTGTTGTTATATCCAGGCTAAGTCCCGAAGGCATTCGTGCTGGTGTTATATCCGAGCTAAGTCCCGAAAGCATTCATGCTGGTGTTATATCTGGGCTAAGTCCCGAAGGCATTTGTGTTGGAAATGTGTGATCTTGCTGTAATAATTCCAATTAATGTGCTCACACCCCTAAGATGGTCAGGTATGTACCGTATATACGTTGTAAAATTTGATTCGGTTTAAATTGTGATTATTCATTTGGATAGTGCTCTTCCGGCCATTGCTTAGGGTTGTATGAAGTCTATAGCTTATTCAGGATACATGAATTTTGATTCAAGTGGAAATATGTTAAGATTGGCTTTGAGCATGTGAGTATATTGGTTGAAGTGTGAAGTAACATGAATATGTGAATATGCGTATATGTATTTATTTAGCCTTGTAATTGAATTAGATGTATTCGGCCAAATGATGAAGTTGGTTGGATAAAAAGAAGTTATCTACGTGATATGAATTTGTGTTTAAGGAATAATTTAAAATGACATGCATGAACAATAGTGGTATATTTAGTCATGGTTACATTCGGTCAAAGAAAAGATGATAAGCATTATGAATGCTATGCTTTAATTTTAAACGATTTCATTTCTTAAAACTTACTAAGCATAGAAATGCTTACTTTGTTTCCCTTAATTCTCTATTTTATAGATCTTGTTCGTTAGCTATGGTCTCGGGAATCTCAAAGTCGAAGTTGTCCACACTATCTAAGCCCATTCGGTACTCTAGTAACTAAACTTTGATAATGGCATGTATAGGCTTGACTTTTTGTTGTTAAATAAGTATCTTTTTGATGATGTATATATGTATAGCCATGCGAAAATGGCTTGTTAAGTTACTATATGTGTTCCACATAATTAATGTGAATGTGTGGTTGATATTCGATTAATGTTTTCAATGTTTTGATGTGAATTGAACTTAAGAATGAATCAATGTACCCATTAACTTGAGATGACTCTTTTGTATATTGTATAATTGGATAAAGAAGTTGGAATTCGGTTTTATAAGTGTGCCAACGGGAGTTATTCGAATAAAGTTAAATGGAATTTCGTGCTTGTATGGTAATACTCTTTAACCCTCCGGCAACGGGTACGGGTTAGGGGTGTTACAATGTATCCCAAAAGCGATCCACTATCCTATATGGAGGTGAAGACCTCATTAAGGAATTGCTTCTCACTCCCATTTAAGAAGGGTAAAATGGAACGATTATACCATGCAATATATGTGAAAATATACTAAGAGAGACTTGAACCAATAAAACAGACATATTAAATCATTATGTAACCTGAAAGAACAAAGACATTATTTATCACTAAAATAAAACATGGAGGATGAAATAAAAGAAGGGGATAATCAATTTAAACTGAATTATCAATTTTTGACAAAAAGATCAAAAAGTAATCAACTCACGACTTGACTCTCTTATTTTGTCCCCAGTGGAATCGCCAAACAGTCAAAACCTTTTTCGGAATTGACTTTTTATTTTAAAATGAAAATGGAGTCGCTACTAATCATTTTTATTAGGTGTGATCAGGTCACCTTAAAATTTGATCATTTTAATAAAATGTTAGATTTACTAAAATGATAATTTTTGGCCTACAAAATCCAAGAAATGAGTTCGAACATATAACCTAAAATTTTTATAAATTTTAATACTTTTTAAAATTTGAAGTATAAAACCTTAAATTTTACCATGTGGCACAATCTTGGCTAGTTACGTGGTGAAACAACCCCGAAAACAATCCTGGCGTGTTTTCCACGTTTAACATTCAATATCTCTTCATAGTTCTTCAACGAGGCTCCCCTTCGTACGTCAAAAGTAAGGATTTTATTAGATTATACTCCCAACGAGAAAGAATCTATTTCTCACATGTTTTCTACCTCTTCTTTTCGTTTTTCCTTCCTTGTCCTTTTCATATATTTTCACATTTTTATTTTGAGTAAATTATTTGGATAATCACTAGTGTATAAATGAGACACGGATACTTGTAAGTTATTCGAGTTTGATTTTAAAAAAATTCGAACTCAATTCAATAATTATCGAATTGAACTCGAACAGTTCGAGCTATCAATCAAGCCAAATTCAAACTCAAAAACATTTTATTCGAACGGCTGGTGAGCCTTTTTGAGCTTTTCATATTTAGTATTATTAAATTATACTATTACCCTTAATATATATTATTAAGCTCAAGCTTCATTATTTAGTTGAATTCGAGCTTGAGTAATAAAATTAATAAATGAGCTTAAACAAGCTCAAGTGACTCGATTATATCTCGAGCCAAGCTTGAGTCGCGTATTGAGCTCTAAATTATGAGTTGGGCTCTAGCTTGGAAGTATTTGAGCTCGACTTGGCTCAATTTTACCCATGATAGTCACTCAACTTTTGAGTAGGTTTTATTTTGGTCACCCAACTTCAAAAACTTTTAATTTCATCACCAAAATTTTCAAATGTTAAGATTTTAATACCCACCATTAACAGAAAATTATTCCAACATCTAAAAAATCTAACATTTTTTCATTTAATGCCTATATTAATATTTAGATTTATATTAATTAAAAATAATTTATATTGATATTAAAAAATATATATTTTCCTCCCTCCCCTCACCCCGATCATTCCGTCTCCTCTCCCTCCTTCCATCTCTCTCCCATCACCGGCTTTCTCCCTTACAAATTTATTTATTTTTTAAAATTGTTTAATTTTTAAATATATGATTAAATTGATAAAATGTGTAAATATAGGAGGGATAAATATTTGACAATGAATGACTAAAATTTTAAAATTTAAAAACGTTAGTTCTATCAAAACCATTTTTAAAATCAAGTTTTGGAAAATGAGAATCGACTTTAAGAAAAACGAAAACGAGAGTCGTCACCAATCTTTTTAGGTGTGATTGGATCACCTTACAAAATGTTTTATTTTAAAACATTAATTTTGGTCTGCGAAAATCGAGAAAATGGATTCAGGAGTCGGTTACGTACGAGGAAGGGTTAGCACCCTCGTAATGCCCAAAAATTGGTACCTAATTGATTATCAAGTGTCTTTAATGTCGGAAATTTGAAAGTTTTAAGATGCAATCCCCTTTAGAATATTTTGATTAGAGTTCACTTGTATCAAATGAATCAAAACATCACATCCAGTAAGTTAGGATGCAATATTTTTAAGACATTCGAAGCTAAGCTAGCCTTTTTTGAAAATCTCTATCTCGAAACAACAAAACGCCAAATCCAGTAAGTTAGGACACAACGCTTTGAAATTCCAAGACAGTTGCTCGTATTTTGAAAACCTTAAAAAACTTAGAAGGGGTGCTTGACTATTCAAACTCAAGAAGAAAAGTTACGACCCAGTAAGTTAGGGCACTACCTTTCTCGAAGCTTCCAAATGCCAAGCATTGCCTTTTTATTTGAAAACTTTGGAATCTCCTTTTTTAATTAATGCATGAGAAATCATATTAACATTATAGAATATAACATACAAGATAGCATATTACAATAATAGGTAGCTAAAACATGCATTTAAATAATATGATAGCAATAATATAAAGGTCCTATACTAGATACATACATAAATATAACAAATCTTAGTTACATAACAACATACATATTAAGGTATACATAATATATATTAAAGATGAATAAGCAAAATATATGAACATACAAAGTAATAGTTAATTTAAAAAACGATGCATGCTATACAATTAGACATATAAATACATATACAAAACAAATGTGATAATATATAAAAATAATAATAATGTAGTAACATATATATATCAAATAAACAACACTTAATAACATTATGAAACTAGCATTTAATAAAATATAACAATATATAAAAGATTTAATACGTATTAAAATTTAAAATATAAAATAAAGTGAGTAATTATTTTTAAAAAAATATACAAAGTAAGTTAAGAAGTAAAATGTTTAAATAACAAATAAATATGATATTTGAAAAAAAATGGATAATAAAATAATATAGATATAACGAAATGATTTAAAAAATAATTAATGCTTTGTAAATAGATAAAGAAAAAGTA
This sequence comes from Gossypium hirsutum, assembly GCF_007990345.1. Lineage (NCBI taxonomy): Eukaryota > Viridiplantae > Streptophyta > Magnoliopsida > Malvales > Malvaceae > Gossypium > Gossypium hirsutum. Next base: position 5,960,145 of record NC_053425.1, read on the forward strand.
ATTTATGAAATATAATAAAATAATATATATATATAAAAGTAATGAAACAAAACTTTATATAAAAAAAATATTTTGAAATATCATACAATATGTATATATAAATGTAAAATAATACATAATTTTTAAAATAATATATGATAATAGTATACAAGTTTTAAAATAATACTTATAAGGTGTGCATGGGCCGGGCCTATAAAAAACTTTTGGCCCATTTTCAAGGCCCGGGCCCGGCCCGGCCCGAAATATGGGCATAGAATTTTGTCCAAGCCCGGCCCGAGAAAAAAAATAATAGGCCCGATTATTAATTTTTTTTTTACTTTTTTTATTAAATAAAAAACTTTAAAATATAATAAATCAAATGCATTTAAAACATAAAAACAAATATTAAAACAAAAAAAAATAAAAAATGAGACTAAAATAATTCTTAAAATAATACATAAATTAAAAATATAATAAAAAGTAATTATATTAAAATTAAAAAATTGAAACAAATTAGAACTAAATTATATTAATAACAAAAATTTTACAATATCAAAATAACATTAAAAACAACAAAAAAACTAAAGTTACTTAAAATTTAAAATAAAAAAATTAATATTAAAATCTGGCCGGGCCGGGCCGGGCCAGGGCCAAAAAAATCTTGCCCGAGGCCCGGCCCATTTTCTAAACAGGCCTCGTTTTTTGCCCAAGCCCTTTTTTCGGGCCTATATTTTTACCCAAACCCTCCCATTTTTCGAGCGGGCCTTCGAGCCGGGCCGGGCAGCCCGGCCCATGCACACCTCTACTTATAATATATAAAATAATATATGAAAAGTAATAATATAGAAAAATAAAACAATTTTTATATTTATAAAAGATTTAGAATATAATAAATAATATATACGAAAAATAATGAATGAAACAATATTATTAAAATAATTTAATATATAAAAAAAGGTTTAAGATAAATATATATATACAAAATATTGAAATAAATAATAATAATAATATAAAAAGAAATAAAGTTAGAATAAAAAATAAAATTTAGAGAGGATTAAATTAGAATAGAAATAAAAATACAGATGAAAATTCAGAATTTAAAAAAAAAAGTCAAATTAAAATGTGCGCACAAGGAGGGGGATTAAAACGGAAAATATCCCCTTTTTAGAACGACATCGTTTATGTGCTTTCTTTTTTTAAAGAGCTCAAGGACCAAATTAAAATAAAAACAAAACATTTGAGCGAAATTAAAAGATAAAATAAACCTAATTTTAAAGGATAAAAATGCGGAAGGACCAATTGGGTAATTAGCCCAATAACAGAAAACACGCGGATCCTTTGACTGAGTCGAGTCGACATGTGGGTCCTTTTGTTTAAACGACGCCGTTTTCATGCTTATTGAATTAAGCAAAACGACGCGGTTTTAATAAAGCTATATAAACTAAAAAAAACACCAAAAATTTCATTTCTAAATCATTTTCTTTAAAAAAAAAGAGACGAGCCTAGAATGCTCTCCCCCTCCTCGGCCTGAACTCCGATGACAATTGTCGGCCACTACTGCACGCGCCTCACGCGCCACCGTACACGGTGGTCGGAGGTTCAAAATTTCTCCCCTTTCCAGGTGAATCATAGGTAAAATCTTTTATTTTTATTTTTTAAATATTCGCATATAAAAGAAAAAAAAGGGTGGACTGCTTTTCTCTTGATTTTCAAATCTGTTTTTTCTTTTTGTCTACTATGCTTTGCATGTATAAAAGAGAAGGAAACGAAATGAGAGAAAAAAAAATAAAGAACGTTTGAATGACAAAATAAATCACCTCTGTTCTGACTTAAAATGCTGTATTTTATTGTATAATTCTCCTCCCCTATTTGACAGATTCAAAAGGGCTTTTATAGCCTCTGTTTTAGTGTACAATTTGGTATAACAAATTATCCCCCGATTCTTTGCCATGTCTGTCATTCCTTTCCCTTCTTGGAGGTAAACCCCGAGAGATCCGGCGGTGAGCGCGCGCGTGATGCACGGAGATAAAGATGGTGAAGGCTGAGGCTTCATGAGAGCTGCGGCGCAAAAAGCAGGTTGAAAACCCTAGGGTTCCCAAATCTGAAAATAGATTTGGACCATCGGGCCACATAGTTTATTGGGTCTGATTTGTTTGGACCGACTTAGTTTATGTATTGGGTTTAGGTTCTTTGGGTCACGAGTGTAATAGGGTTTGGGTCGCAACTGTTTGGGCTTTGTACACAGACTATGGGGTTAAGTGTTTTTGGGCTTTGTACACGGACTTTTTTAATGGACTTTTAAAATAAATATTTATTCATTTATTATTTTGTTTTGCCCTTTTAAAGCCCGGTCAAATTTGGGCTATTATAAGTTCTACCGAAAAGTTAGGTGACCACCCAGGCAATTTACCCTTTTTCTTTTCCTTTTCTTAGTAATAATTCAGCTATTGATTAATTTCCTTTTTGTCACCTAATTATAAAAATTTAGAAAATAATAAGTTAGAATAAAAATTTAAAAAATAATGTTAGAATTTATTTTTTTTAATTCATTGCCGTTAACTCAATAATAGAAAATTGACATGGCCTTTAACTTTATATATTTAATCCACCTAATATTTGACTTGTTCCACGTAATATTATTTTCTTTTTAAAATTTTAAAATTTTAAAATTCTAAAACTCTATTTCTCTTCTTCTTCTTGCTTCATTCCTTTTAGCCTGATTTAATCCTAACTAATGGGACTAAACATTTAGTAACTGTTGAAACCATTTTTTTTTGAAAACGGTCGACTTTTATTTAAAAATGAAAATGGGAGTCGCCACCAATTTTTTTATGAGATGTGATCGGATCACCTCGTAGTTTGATCGTTTTAATAAAAAAAATTATTTATTGAAACAACGATTTTGGTCTACGAAATTCTGGAAAATGGGTTCGGGAGTCGGTTACGTACGAGGAAGGATTTGCACCCTCGTAACGCCCAAAATTAGTACATAGTTGATTAATTAATGTCTTAATGCCGAAAGTTGAAAACTCGAAAAGAATACGATCCTTTTTATTGATGCTAACTTTTCAAACGAAACGCTTGAATAAATTGAAACGAACATGAAAGGTCCTCTTGTCTTGAGATAATAAAATGTCACATCTCGTAAGTTAGGACACGACATTTGAATACTCGAGAATAAGCTTGCCTTTTTTTAAAATTTTATTTAAAACTCATATATTTAAATTTTAAAAGGGTATTCGATCATTTAGGTTCAATGAGAAAATCGAAACCTTGTAAGTTAGGGCACGACTTCTCAAATTTCTAAATACGAATCATTGCATTATTTTGAAAACTTTCATTTTTCGAATAATATAAATGTTTTGCGAAATGTATTTTTTCATTTTTAAAATGATGATGTACGAATAAAATCATCGTGCGAATGATAATAATATACTAATAAGAACGACTTACGAGAGTCGCATAGTGTACACTATTTTAATAATATGAACAATTAAGGATAAATAAAATGAATAATGACAATGGTAATAAAAACGTGGTATGCACACACACAAAAAAACAAAGATAGAGAAATAAATGAAATAAATACATAAATAAATGTAAGAGAAAGTAGTTTATAAAAAAATTTGAAAATAAAGAATCAAATAAAAATATAAATGAGATTAAAGGTGCAATTCGTAATAGAATATAAAAATAAATAATAATAATAATAATAATAATAATAATAATAATAATAGACAAAATAATAGTAGTAATGATAAGAACAAAAACATAAATAATCTACTTTTTTAAAAAGATAAAAAGGGTAACAAATAAATACATGATAATAAAATAATAATAGGCAATAAAATAACAATAACAGTGAAAGTAAAACAAAATAAATAAATAAAAAAGGAATGAAAAAATAGTAAATAAACGAATTACAAGAATTAAAATAAAAATAAATGAATAACATATATATAGATAATAATGAATTAAAATAAGAAGGACTTCATTGTAACTTAAGTAAAATTAAAGAAACAAACTGTAAATAAATAAATAATTAAAACAGGAGCGAGGATTAGAATAAGATGCGCAGAAAGGAATAGGGATCATATGTGAAATTATCCCAGGCTCTTTAAACACACTGTTTCATAGGGACCAAAATAAAAGAAAAATAAAATTACGTGGAAAAGATTAAAAAGAAAAAAAACTAAATTGAAATATGTCGCAAAAGAGGAAGGACCGCATGCGCAAATAACCCAAGCACTAGAAAAAACGCGGATCCTAGTCGTCATCAGGTCGGATTATGGGTTATTGCAAAACGACGCCGTTTTGGTGCCCGAATCTCAAGCCTAAAACGACGTCGTATTAGTCTTTATATAAAATAAAATAAAAACGGAAAAAAAAGCACTTTCAACAGACTTTTTTTAAAAAAAAGAATCCCCTTTCCCTTTTTTTCTTTGAATATTAAACAGTATCCGGCCAGGCTCTGGTGAGTCTCCGCCGTGGCTGAAGAGGCCTTTTCAAAAAAAAAATTTCTTATTTTCTTTTTAAATAAAAAATCTAGATCTAGGATATATAAAAAAAATGAACGAAAAGAAAAAGAAAAAAATGTAAATCACGAAGGAGAGTCTCCATTTCCGTTGTATTCTGGACCCTCGTCGAAACCCGAATGGGTTTTATGACGTTTGGGTTACTAGAGGTTTTCGACGACGACGACGAAAGAGCAACCAAAGGTAAAAATATTTGTTATTTACTAATATTTATTTTAAAAAAAATAAAATAAAAGAAGCACCTTTTTGAAACTTTTGTTCTTTTTTATTCCTCTATTTTTATGTTTTCTTCACTGTCCCTATACATTGGTTTTGGAATGGCCTTTATAGCCAATGAATATTACAAAACATTAGTTTTTCTTTTGCTCGTATTTGCTACTGTTGGTCTACTCTCTGCTTATTCTCCTTTTGCTGTTTGTAGGCATTGACGGAGGCAATGGGATGGGACAAAGGATGCTGTTTTGGTGAAATAGAGCTAGAGGTGGTCAGGCCTCGAGCGTTGGACGTGCTGACTAGGCACGTGGGAAGCAACGTACACTGCTGCTAGGGTTTTTGTTTCTGGTAATTTTGGGGGCTTATGGGTTTGTAAAATTTTAGGCTAGGGTAGGGTTTGGGCTTGTTAATCATTTTATTTTTTTTATTTTGGTTTGTTTCTTTGTTTGAAGCCAGGGCAGAAATGGGCCATAATAGCTGCCCCTCTTTGCTCAGTGTCGTGTAACGAGAATAGAGCAAAGACTTTTAAGAATGACCAATTTTGCCCGGTCTTTCCGAATCTTGACTTCTTAGTGCTTCTCCTCTTCAAGTAGCTTCATTCTAACCCATTGCAACTTCAAGGAGATTAGACTTGTAGCTTTAATCTACTCCACTGTACCTTCAGGGAGATAAGATTAGTGGCTTCAATCTGCTCCACTGCAACTTCAGAAAGATAAGATTTTCCATAGTGAATTTGATCTGACCTACTGCAACTTCATAGGTATAGGACTTGTGGTTTGTAGCTTTAATCTGCTCTGCTGTAACTTCAAAGAGACAAGATTTGCTATCTTCAGTCTGTTCCACTGCAACTTCAGGGAGATAAGACTTGTAACTTCAACCTGCTCCACTGCAACTTCAGGGAGATAAGGTTTATAGCTTTAATCTGCTCTACTGCAACTCCAGATAGATAAGATTTGCTATCTTCGATCTACTCCACTGCAACTTCAGGGAGATAAGATCTATAACTTCAATTTTCTCCTCTGCAACTTCAAAGAGATAAGATTTGTAACCTTCATTCTGCTCCACTACAACTTTAGGGAGATAAGACTTGTAACCTCAACATGCTCCACTGCAACTTCAGGGAGATAAGGTTTGTCATGATAACTTCAATCTGCTCCTCAGCAACTTCAGGAAGATAAGATTCACCGTGATAATTTTAATCTGCTTCACTGCGACTTTAGAGAGATGAGATTAGTGGCTTCAATTTGCTCCATTGCAACTTCAGGGAGATGAGATTTGCTATTATAGCTTTAATCCGTCCCACTACAATTTCAGAGGTGCGGGATTTATGGTTTTTTTGATCTTGTTATACCATTTTTTGGAGAACATGACCTGTAAAATCCACTTTATGAGTCTATTTGTGCCTAGTGATTAGGATGTCATGATCAGGATGAATCAAATGCTCTTAAATAGATGTGTATGAATGATGTTTGTATAAATGCAGAATGTCATTTTTCGAGAATGATCCCTTTTTAATGCTTAGGTTGTCATTGCTCATTGTTCATCAAGGATCTATCACTGGTGTGTTACCATGCCTTCACGTTCAGCTGGTATCTTTGACAGAAAATCAAAAGAAATAGTCACAATCTAGAATATTCTTTCTCAAATGTTTCTAACTCTTAAATTTGATCAGTTCTAACTAATGGTTCTATTTCAGGTTCTTGTACTGATTTAGAAGCTTTCAGGGTAATATGCAGAACTCCTTTTGTTTGGATATTATCAGTCCAACAATCAGTGTTTCAATAAAAAATGCTTGAAAAAGATTATCACAATGGACAAGATGGAACTTTATTGAGAACAAAGATTGAAATGAATAAATTAATCAAGATAGCAAATTTTGCTAAGTTACAAAATGAATAAGATGAAAATAGTGCCCCAGATATCGTAGCATGAGCTTCTCTACACAAAACTTCTTGAGGACTCTTTGAACTTGATATGTATTCAGAAGACCTAGAGTACTTTGTTGATGCCCCAAGATGTAGCATCCCTCCTTCTTGTTAATTTGGAGAAGACACGATTACCGCATGCCCCCACCCTTGATCAAAATTTGAATTGCCCATTCCTGGGTTTTCAACTCAAACCACTTTGGTCTCAAGGCACCCTTTGTGGGTTTTTGCCTTGGCCTCTCCTTTTTCATTTTCTTTTTTTTTTTTATTTTTTAATGAAATATTTCTTGATTGAATCTGAACTCATAGGATTAGGCAAGTCCTTGTCATCCCTCTCGGTCAAAATCAACACTTTTCTAGATAAGGCCTTTTTTACCACTTAAGGTCCTTCCCTATCAGCACATGATCTATTTTCTTCTTTTTCTTCTTCTTTTTCTTCTTCTTCTTCTTCTTCTTTCTTCTTCTTCTTCTTCTTCTTCTTCTTCTTTTGAGGGAATTTAATGACTGTCAACTTTATGACTTAGTACGTGAAGCAGGTTTCACCCACCTAGTGAAGTAATGAATGACCACAAAGGTGAATCGATGCTTGCTAGAAGCTTTTGGCGAGATTGGCCCACGACATCCATGCCCCACATAGAAAAAGTCCATGGAGGAAGTTGTGACATGAAGGAGGCATATGAATCTTGTCTCCATAAATTTGGCACTTATGGCATTTCTTGGTATAACTGATGCAATCCCCTTCCATGGTCGACCAATAGTACCTGAATTTCATGGTTTGCCTGACCATTGTAAAACCATTAACGTGTGTTCCTCAAACACCCTTATGGTCTTTTTCCAAGATTTTCTTAGTTTCAATAGTGTCCGCACATTTTAGTAGCCTAGGTATATCTTGATACGACCATACGAAGACATCTTTGAATTTTTGAAGCAACTTGATAAAGTCTCGCTTTGTCTCTGCGATTATACAGGCTCCGATCTTTCTCTTCTCCTAAGCTCACAATTTCCACTAATTCTTTGTAAGGTAGGATCTATTTTTTTCATCTTGTTCTGCCATCCTTAAACAAATCAGGAGATAAGCTACAGTCTCGATCATCTTCAAAGTCCTGAGGTTCCTCTAGACACATATCTTGCTTAAAAGGAGGTTCCGAGTCAATAGTAGTGTCGTTCATATCGTTGATATCTAGAAACCTGTTTTAGGGACAAAAGAAGACCCAAGAACAAAAGAATCTAAGAATAAATATTTGTATGGTATGATTATGAATGAAATGAAATAAATAAAAGAATATTTGCACAAAGTGGAACACAAAGACGCATTTTTTTTGAAATAAAGATGTTGGACATAAGCCTATTTCACAAAAGGCTTCTTATTGCTCCTAGGCTTAGAGCAATAAGCGTGTTTTGGACATTACTGTAAATTAGCTATAAAAAATACAGGGATTTCTTCCACAGTCCCATTGTTCAAAACACTCCTAGGTATGTAAGGGCAAATGCCTGATAATTTCTCTTCCCTAGCTCCCTCTTTGGATACGGTGTTAATGTTTAGATTCCTCAACATTTCTTCTGGGCCCTTGACTTCTTCAAGGAATTCCAACTCTTTATTATTCATTAGGCTCTATACCAAAGCTCTGAATTTAACACACTCTTGTATTTTATGACCTTCTTCAGCGTAAAACTCACAGTAGCTCCTTATCCTTTTTGGTCTCTTCTCCGAATTCTATCATTTGTTCAAAACTCATTTCAGTGGGGTTTTTACTTCTGCAACATTGATTTTGGTTCTCTTTCCTCCGCTCTCAATTATCGCGTTTACTCTTGGGTCTGAATGACTGTGTAATGGATTCCCTGCCACATTAGATATTGAAGGATCGTCAAATTTCACGATGCCCATCTTGATGAATCTTTCAATTAACTTTTTAAATGTGATGCAGTTCTCAATTGAGTGTCTTGTTATTCCCGCATGGTACTCACATTAACCATTCGCATCATAACATTTCGGGAATGGAGGTTGCATGGGTTCTGAGTAGAACGGGGATACCATATGTGCGTCAAACAGATTCTGATATAGGTCTCTATATGTTATCAGGATTGTGTGAACTGGAGCCTTTCTATATTTGGCCTCGAGTTGGATTCTTACCTTGAAGAGTCTTGATAGTTAGTGGTTATGGCCCTCAATTGGCCTGCAGTGACCGATTTGGAATACCCTTTATTATACATGCTCAGGTTATTCACTTCATTTTCCTTGTTCTTTGGGGTTGATCTTTTGACTCTCTCCTGATCTTCTATCTTTCCACTCCTTATTGCGTTTTCAATCATCTCGCCGATCATTACTAAATCTGATAAGCTCATGGTAACGCTTCCTAACATATGGTTAATGAACAGGGCTTTCAGAGTATTTATGAAAAGCATCATGGTTTTTTTCTCCAGAAGAGGTGGCTGGACTTGCATTACCACCTCTCTCCACCTTTAGGCATATTGCTTGAAGCTCTTATTTTTCTTCTTCTCCATATTCTGTAACGTGATTATGTCGGGTGTCATGTCCGTCACTTGACTATATTGCTTCATAAAAGCTTGTGCTAGGTCTTTCCACGAATTAATTTTGGTACGACTCAATTGGTTGTACCATTTAGCTGCTGACCTGATCAGATTGTCTTGAAAGCAGTAGATTAACAATTGATAATTATTGGCATATCATGTCATCCTTCGACAGAACATGGTGATGTGAGCTTCTGGACAACTAGTCCCATTATATTTTTCAAACTCTGGAGTTTTGAACTTCGGGGGGAGCACTAAATCTGGGACCAAAATCAGGTCATTGGCATTAATTCTGCAATGATAATCAGTGTTTTCCATTGCTCTGAATTTTTCTTCCTACCATCTGCATCGATATTCAAATTGCTTTGGCAGTTACACTCTTACTTTTTCTATTTCTACCATATCATGCATTTTAGGAACAACAAGATTGGTTGGATTATCCCCCATATTAGAACCTGAGCCTGCTTGGTAGTTCATTGGTGCCGAGGTACTGACTTGATACTGTTGGGGTTTGATCGTAATGGGTACCCTTCGTGGGTACACATCTGGTTGTACTTGGGCATTTATCGGGGTAAAACCCGGGCGGTAAATAGGGTCCTCATTATCATCCCCTGAGTTGACCACAGTGCTCTTCCCTTTTTCACGTTCTGTAGCCAGCAACTGCGCCAATTGGCTTATTATACTATATATATTTTGAGATTCTTGCATTTGTTCCCTCATGTCTTGTTGAATTTCAGCTAATTGCTCTTGCATTTGTGCTTGCAATTGTTCTTGCATATCTTTTTGCATTTGCTCTAATCTTTCCAATCTTTGGTCTATTTCTTTGGTTCTGCCGAGAGTACTATAACGATGTTCAGTTGGTTGGCTCTTGTTGGTTTCCAGATTAACTGAAATAATTTTGTTTTAATTAAGGTCTTTTCGTGAAATTTATTACATATGATGTAATGTAATGAAAATGCATGGGATGAATGCAAAAAGAGGTGTTGACTCTGATTTAATTCTATTAGAACAACTTTACTAGAAAATAAATTTCCTTACATAAAATGGATACATATATGGCTTTGCCATCATATTCTAGGCGAAGATCCTTTTCTTCATGTCTAGTGTTAAGATCGAATCCCTTCGAATTTTCCAAAAGACACCTCTATTATCTCCTTTTTGCTTGATCCAGGCCACGACTCATTGCTCACTCATCTTCGTGATACTCGTCAGCTTCTTTAAGAAAGTCGGGACGTTGATGGCTCTCGAATAATCTTTATCAGCTTGAATCCTCGGGCAACGAAGCAAAGACGTGTATTTCACATCAGATTACTAACCTTCTCTCGTTGCGTTTTCTTGGACCATATTCGGATAACCGCATTGTCTCCCACTTTATCAAGTAATCCATTTTCCATGACAAGCTCTCTATTTAGTAACTGAACATGAATCAACACCTCTTTTCCATGATGAAAGTGCAATACGATCATAACCAAAAACGAAACAGGCCAGTATAAAGCAAAAACAAGCAATGAAAAAAAGATAGAGCACCTATTCAGGTAACCACTAGGGTTTGGAGTGGTTCTACCTAGGGTGGGCTCTTAAGGCTCACTATATGCGGTTTGGTTCTAAAGTAAAGGTACCCAAACCGGTAGAATCTCGATCCTCACCTATTATAGACTCATATGGACCGAGTTCAGTTCAGGGGAATACATTTCCCTATGGTTGCACGGAGATGAAAATCTCACGAAGACATAGGTACGGATGTATCCTGAAAGTAATCCACTATCCCTTGCGGAGGTGAAAACCTCACGAAGGAGTATTTTCTCACTCCCACTTAAAAGTTATAACCGAGCGGTCATGTAATGCAATATGCAGAAATGTACCAAAAGGCTCAAACCAATAAAGCAAACATATCAAAATGAACCACAAAAATGAAATGCAACAAAAAGGAACGTAGATTTAAATCAAATTATCAATTTTCGACAAAAAGACAAGAAGTAATCAACTTGTGGCTTGACTCTCTTTTTTTAGTCCCCAATGGAGTCGCCAAGCTGTCGAAACCATTTTTTTTAAAACAGTTGACTTTTATTTAAAAACGGAAATAGGATTCGCCACCGATTTTTTTATGAAGTGTGAGTGGATCACCTTGTGGTTTGATCGTTTTAATAAAATTTTTTAATTTATTAAAACAATGATTTTGGTCTACGAAATTCAAAAAAATGAGTTCGGGAGTCAGTTATGTACGAGGAAGGATTAGCACTCTCATAACGCCCAAAATTGGTACCTAGTTGACTAATTAATGTCTTAATGTCGAAAGTTGAAAACTCAAAAAAAATACAATCCTTTTTATTGATGCTAACTTTTCAAATGAAACGCTTGAATAAATTGAAATGAACATTAAAGGTCCTCTTATCTTGAGATAACAAAATGTCACATCCCGTAAGTTAGGACACGACATTTGAATACTCGAGAATAAGCTTGCATTTCTTAAAAATTTTATTTAAAACTCAAATATTTAAATTTTAAAAGGGTATTCGATCATTTAGATTCAACGAGAAAATCGAAACCCCATAAGTTAAGGCATGACTTCTCGAATTTCTAAATACGAATCATTGCATTATTTTGAAAACTTTCCTTTTTCGAATAATATCAAATGATGATGTGCGAATAAAATCGTCGCGCGAATGATAATGAGTATACTAATAAGAACGACTTACGAGAGTCACATAGCGTACACTATTTTAATAATATGAACAATCAAGAAAAAAATGAAATGAATAATGACAATGATAATAATAACGTGGTATGCACACACACAAAAACAAAGATAGAGAAATAAATGAAATAAATACATAAATGCATAAATAAATGTAAGAGAAAGTAGTTGTCGAAACCATTTTTTAAAGGGATGTTTGAAAAACGGGGATCGACTTTTGAAAAACAAAAACGAGAGTCACCACCAACCTTTTTAGGTGTGATTGGATCACCTTATAAAACGTTTTGGTCTACGAAAATTAAGAAAATAGGTTCGGGAGTCAATTACGTACGAGGAAGGATTAGCACCCTCGCAACGCCCAAAATTGGTACCAAATTGAATAGATTTTTGTCTTAATGTCAAAAATTTGAAAGGATTTAAAAATAAGATCCCTTTTTTAAAACCGGAATTATTTAATTGAAAAATTGTGATTCCTTAGCTTCGAAAGAATACAAACATCACATCCAACATGATAGGACACGATATTCTTAAACTCTCGTAACTGAAATCATCTCGTGATTTACAAAATCTATTTAGAAGGATACTTTAGGCATTTAGACAAATGGGAAATCGCAACCCAGCATGTTAGGGCACTATTTCCCGAATTCCTAAATACGAAAAACATTGCCTCATTTTAGAAAAACTTTTGGATAAAATATGACAATTTAATGAAATATTTTTTTAAAATAATGATTTGAGTAAAATTTAAAAAATAATTTACTAAGAGTAATACTAAAAAATATATTAAAAAATGAAATAGTTTGATATGATACTAAAATTATTAAAAAATTAAAATATATAAAAAAATAAGGGAAACATGGATTAAATCAAAATAAAAAGGGTTGAAAAACGAAGATGAACAAAGAATAAAATAAGAACAAACCGTAGAAAATAAGAACATAAGAGGGAGAGAAATTTGAGTGAAAGCTCTCAAAAAATTTTATTGTTTCCCAAAACTCCAGTGTGTTTTCAATGAAGGGAGAGACCTCTTTTTATAGTTGAACCTCCTCAAATCCAACGGTACAGATCAATTAGATCAACAGTTAAGATTAAAAGGTATCTACAAATTAAATCTCTAAGATTACAAAATCATATCTTCTAAGATTGCATATCATATCTAAGATTGCAATCATATCTAAGATTGTATCATATCTAAGATTGCATATCACATCTAAGATTGCAAATCATTGAAGATTATATTTCCATATGAGTCAAGCTTGTAGATGGACCTTAAATCTTTTCAAGTAATGGGTCATTCCGATTGGGCCAAATTATATTTGTAATTCTGGACTGAGCTTGGACTTTGTTTTTTTTTTTGGATTTATTATTTTTGTTTTTGGACTTATTTCTGGGCCCAGGCAAAATTGAGTGTCTACAGTAGTTTATAAAGATTAAATTTTGAAAATAAAGAATCAAATTAAAATATAAATGAGATTAAAGGTGCTATTCGTAGTAAAATACAAAAATAAATAATAATAATAATAATAATAATAGTAGTAGTAGTAGTAGTAGTAGTAGTAGTAGGAATGATAAGAACAATATATGTTCATGTAAAAACAAAATTAAACGATCTACTTTTTTTAAAAGATAAAAAGGGTAACAAATAAATACATGATAATAAAATAATAATAGGCAATAAAATAACAATAACAGTTGTCGAAACCATTTTTTAAAGGGATGTTTGAAAAAACGGGGATCGACTTTTGAAAAACGAAAACGGGAGTCGCCACCAACCTTTTTTAGGTGTGATTGGATCACCTTATAAAACGTTTTGATCTACGAAAATTAAGAAAACAGGTTCGGGAGTCGGTTACGTACGAGGAAGGATTAGCACCCTCGCAACGCCCAAAATTAGTACCAAATTGAATAGTTTTCTTTCTTAATGTCAAAAATTTGAAAGGATTTAAAAATAGGATCCCTTTTTTGAAACCGAAATTATTTAAGTTGAGAAATCGAGATTCCTTAGCTCCGAAAGAATACAAACATCACATCCAGCATGATAGGACACGATATTCTTAAACTCTCGTAACTGAAATCATCTTGTGATTTACAAAATCTATTTAGAAGGATACTTTAGACATTTAGACAAACGGGAAATCGCAACCCAGCATGTTAGGGCACTATTTTCCGAATTCCTAAATACGAAAAATATTGCCTCATTTTAGAAAAACTTTTGGATAAAATATGACAATTAAATGAAATATATTTTTTAAAATAATGATTTGAGTAAAATTTAAAAAAATAATTTACTAAGAGTAATACTAAAAAAAATTTATTAAAAAATGAAATAGTTTGATATGATACTAAAATTATTAAAAAATTAAAATATATATAAAAAAATCAAGGAAATATGGATTAAATCAAAATAAAAAGGGTTGAAAAAAGAAGATGAACAAAGAATAAAATAAGAACAAACCGTAGAAAATAAGAACGTAAGAGGGAGAGAAATTTGAGTGAAAGCTCTCAAAAAAATTTATTGTTTCCCAAAACTCCAGTGTGTTTACAATGAAGGGAGAGGCCTCTATTTATAGTTGAACCTCCTCAAATCCAACGGTACAGATCAATTACATCAACAGTTAAGATTAAAAGGTATCTACAAATTAAATCTCTAAGATTACAAAATCATATCTTCTAAGATTGCATATCATATCTAAGATTGCAATCATATCTAAGATTGTATCATATCTAAGATTGCATATCACATCCAAGATTGCATATCATTGAAGATTATATTTCCATATGAGTCAAGCTTGTAGATGGACCTTAAATCTTTTCAAGTAATGGGCCATTCCGATCGGGCCAAATTATATTTGTAATTCTGGACTGAACTTGGACTTCGTTTTTTTTTATTATTTTTGTTTTTGGACTTATTTCTGGGCCCGGGCAAAATTGAGTGTCTACAGCTGCCCCTCTTGGCTCATTGCTGTGTAACAGGAATAGAGCAAAGACTATAAAATGACCAATTTTGCCCGGGCTCACCGAGTCTTGAGTTCTTGATCCTTGATCTTCTTTAAATGGCCTATTGACGGCTTCAATCTGCTTCACTGCAACTTAGGAATGCGATATCTGCTATATTTGATCTGCTTCCCGTTTAATACAGAGACGCCAAATCTGTTATCCTCGATTTGCTCCCCATCTAATACAGAGACGCCAATTTTGCTTCTTCAATCTGCTCCCCGTATAATACAGAGATGCCAAATCTGTTATCTCTGATTTGCTCCCCGTCTAATACAAAGATGCCAAATCTATCATCTTGGATCTACTTCGATGTAAACACATGAAGGTCAGATCTGCTATGTCTTCGATTTGCTCCCCTTCTAATACAGAGATGCCAAATCATCTTGGATCTGCTTCAATGAAGGTTCAATCTGTTATGTCTTCGATCTTCTCCCCGTCTAATACAGAGATACCAAATCATCTTGGATCTGCTTCAATGAAGATCAGATCTGCTGTGTCTTTGATCTGCTCCCCGTCTAATACAGAGATGCCAAATCATCTTGGATATGCTTCAATGAAGGTCAGATCTACTATGTCTTTGATCTGCTCTCCGTCGAATATGGAGATGCCAAACTGTTTCTTCGATTTGTTCTCTGACAGTACAGAGATGCCAAATCATCTTGGATCTGCTTCAATGAAGGTCCAATCTGTTATGTCTTCGATCTACTCCCCATCTAATACAGAGATGCCAAATCATCTTGGATCTGCTTCAATGAAGGTCAAATCTGCTGTGTCTTTGATCTGCTCCCCGTCTAATACAGAGATGCCAAATCTGTTTCTTCGATTTGTTCTCTGACAGTACAAAGATGCCAAATCATCTTAGATCTGCTTCAGTGTAAACACGTGAAAACCAAATCTGCTATGTCTTTGATTTGCTCTCTGACAATACAGAGATACCAAATCTGCTATCTTCGATCTGCTCTCTAACAATACAGAGACACCAAATTATCTTAGATCCGCTTCAGCGTAAACACGTGAAAGCCAAATCTGCTATATCTTTAATTTGCTCTCTGACAATACAAAGATGCCGAATCTACTATCTTCAATCTGCTCTCTGACAATACAGAGACACCAAATCATCTTAGATCTACTTCAGTGTAAACACGTGAAAACCAAATCTGCTATATCTTCGATTTGCTCTTTGACAATACAGAGATGCCAAATGTGCTATCTTCGATCTGCTCTCTGACAATACAGAGACGCCAAATCATCTTAGATCCGCTTCAGCGTAAACATGTGAAAGCCAAATCTGTTATATCTTCAATTTGCTCTCTGACAATACAGAGATGCCAAATCTGCTATCTTCGATCTGCTCTCTAATAATACAGAGACGCCAAATCATCTTAGATCTGCTTCAGCGTAAACACGTGAAAGCCAAATATGCTATATCTTCAATTTGCTCTCTAACAATACAGAGATGCCAAATCTGCTATCTTCAATTTGCTCTCTGACAATACAGAGATGCCAAATCTGCTATCTTCTATCTGCTCTCTAACAATACAGAGATGCCAAATCTGCTATCTTCGATCTGCCCTCTGACAATACAGAGATGTCAAATCTGCTATCTTTGATCTGCTCTCTGACAATACAGAGATGCCAAATCATCTTAGATCCGCTTCAGCGTAAACACGTGAAAGCCAAATTTGCTATATCTTCAATTTGCTCTCTGACAATACAAAGATGCCGAATCTACTATCTTCAATCTGCTCTCTGACAATATAGAGACACCAAATCATCTTAGATCTGCTTCAGCGTAAACACGTGAAAACCAAATCTGCTATATCTTCGATTTGCTCTTTGACAATACAGAGGTGCCAAATGTGCTATCTTCGATCTGCTCTCTGACAATACAGAGACGCCAAATCATCTTAGATCCACTTCAGCGTAAACACGTGAAAGTCAAATCTACTATATCTTCAATTTGCTCTCTGACAATACAGAGATGCCAAATCTGCTATCTTCGATCTGCTCTCTAACAATACAGAGACGCCAAATCATCTTAGATCTACTTCAGCATAAGCACGTGAAAGCCAAATCTATTATATCTTCAATTTTCTTTCTGACAATACAGAGATGACAAATCTGCTATCTTCGATCTGCTCTGTAACAATACAGAGATGCCAAATCATCTTAGATCTACTTCAGCGTAAACAGGTGAAAGCCAAATCTGCTATATCTTCAATTTGCTTTCTGACAATACAGAGATGCCAAATCTGCTATCTTCAATTTGCTCTTTGACAATACAGAGATGCAAAATCTGCGATCTTCGATCTGCCCTCTGACAATACAGAGATGCCAAATCTGCTATCTTTGATCTGCTCTCTGACAATGCAGAGATGCCAAATCATCTTAGATCTGCTTTAGCGTAAACACGTAAAAGCCAAATCTGCTATGCTTTAGCCTGTTACCCTACTGCTTAGGGGATTAAGGCACATCAATCTTCATTGTCCCTTAAAGGACTTACCTGTATAATGCATATGAGTTCATGCCTAATGATTAGGATGCTATGATCGAAATGAGTCAAATATTCCTAATTAAACCTACTATAATGCAAAATGTTTATGAATATAACCCCTATTCCAGACATCACTACTCATTCTTTCGTCTTTATTTCTCTCGAATTATCATTCCTACTCAGCTTGTGGGTTTGTACCATTCTTCAAATGCTATGACCCACCAAAATGTTTGTAAGATGATCCTCTCTTAGGAACGAATCATTTTATTTGTCCAATCATCATTTTGGACTAAAGAAAGAATTTCCTCGAGTTCTTTCAAACCTCACTTACGTGAATTCCTCGAACAATTATTCCGTTTTAGTTTCTTGTATTATCTAGAAATTTCCAAAGTAATGAACAAAACTTCATTTGTGAAAGTTATTTAGTTCATCTATTATTATTTAATGCAACACACTTTAAGAATAATGGAAGATGAATTTAATCTTGAGAATAATTAGGTTTGAATAAATTTGTCAAAAATACAAAGGAAATTAATCTGAAAGCCTATCTTTGAGAAGAATAAGAATCTAAAGATAGCAAACAGGACAAAAGTTAGATGCCCTAGATATCGCCGCTTGAGCGTTGATATGCTAGCTCCATGAAGACTTTCTTGAGTTCAACATGTGTTTAAAAGACCCAAAGTACTTTTTCGATGCCTCGATATGCAATGCGCTTCGCTCTTCGTTGAATCAGATATAGCAAGATTATCGTGTGCTCTTCAAAATTTGAGATGGCCTTTCGGGTTTTGAACTCAAAACCCCTTTGGTCACAAGGCGCCCTTTGCGAGTTTTCACCTTAGCCTCTCCATTTTTTTTATTTTTTTTATTTTTTTTGAAAACTCAAGGAGCCCTTTGTGGGTTTTCACCCTGAATTCTTCTCTCCTTTAGACAAAGTACTTTTGACTGAGTCTGAATTCACTGGATTGGGTAAACTCTTCCCATCCATTTCCATTAAGATCAATACACCCCCAGAGAAGGCCTTCTTTACGACATACGGCCCTTTCCAATTCGGCATCCATTTTCCTCTAAAGTCCTTCTAAATAGGAATGATCTTTTTTAGCACAAGATCCCCCTCGTGGAATTCTCTTGGTCGCACTTTCTTGTCGTAAGCTCGTATCATTCGCTTCTGATACATCTGACCATGACGAATGGCCTTTAGCCTCTTTTCCTCAATCAAGTTCAACTGATCATATCGCGATTGTATCCATTCAGCTCCATTCAACTTTATCTCTGACAAGACTCGAAGAGACGGTATTTCCACTTCAATGGGTAACACTGCTTCCACCCTATAAACCAACGAGAAAGGAGTTGCCCTGGTAGAGGTTCTGACAGACGTTCGATAAGCTAAGAGTGCAAATGGTAACTTCTCATGCCAGTCTCTGTAGGCTTCAGTCATTTTCCCCACTATCTTCTTGATGTTTTTATTAGCAGCTTCCACTGCCCCATTCATCTTTGGGCGATACGGCGAAGAGTTATTATGCTTAATCTTGAACTGCTGCAAACTTCTGCTATCGTTTAGTTGTTCAAGTTTAGTGTATTGTCTGATATGATCCTTTCAGGCATCCCATACCGACAAATAATCTCTTTCTTCAAGAATCGACTTACAGCCGACTTAGTAACATTCGCATAAGAAGTAGCCTCTACCCACTTCGTGAAGTAATCAATGACCACAAAAATAAAGCGATGCCCATTTGAAGCTTTTGGTGATATTGGCCCAATGAC
The DNA here is from genome assembly GCF_007990345.1 of Gossypium hirsutum. Lineage (NCBI taxonomy): Eukaryota > Viridiplantae > Streptophyta > Magnoliopsida > Malvales > Malvaceae > Gossypium > Gossypium hirsutum. Next base: position 5,979,273 of record NC_053425.1, read on the forward strand.
ATCCATGCCCTACATAGAAAAAGGCCATGGAGAAGTCATAACATGTAGAAGTGAAGGTGGTACATGAATCTTGTCTCCATAAATCTGACATTTATGGCATTTTTTGGCGTAGTTGATACAATCCCCTTCCAAAGTAGACCAATAATATTCAAACCTCATGATTTGTCGAGCCATCGTGAAACCATTAGCGTGCATCCCACAAACACCCTCGTGAACTTCTTCCAAGATTAACTTAGCTTCCACGGTGTCAACACATCTCAACAGTACTTAGTCCTTTCTTCTTTTGTACAAGATGTCCCTATCCAAAACGTAGCCGCAGGCTAATCTCTTTAAGGTTCGCTTATCATTTTCAGTTGCCTGTTCTGGGTATTTACGATCTCTCACATATCGCAATATATCCTGATACCAAGGATTATCATCCTTTTCTTCTTCCTCAATGTTACAACAGTGAGCTGGAACCTCAAAGATACTCATCTGAATGGGTCTCATCTCCTCCTCTTTATTCACTTTAATAATTGAAGCCAAGGTTGCTAGAGCATCTGCCATCTGGTTTTCGTCTCGTGGGATATAATTGAAAGTGATGTCATTGAACTCCTCAAGTAACCCCAAAACTACCTTTCGATAATTGATCAATTTAGGATCCTTTGTCTCTCATTCACCTTTAAGCTGGTAAATTACCAACGCAGAGTCTCCATAAACTTCCAAGGTTCTTATTCTTCCCTCTATAGCCGCTCGGAGTCCCATGATGCACGCTTCATACTCGACCATATTGTTTGTGCAATCAAAATCCAACTTGCACGTGAATGGATAATAATCACCATTTGGGGATACCAAGACTGCCCCAATTCCATTTCCCACTACATTGGATGCCCCATCAAAGCTCAACTTCCAAGGATAATCCTTTGCAGCTGCTACATACATCAACTCCTTATTTGGGAAATCAAAATTCAACAGCTCATAGTCTTCTAGAGCTCTACTAGCCAGAAATTCCGCTATCGCACTTCCTTTTATAGCCTTCTGGCTCACATAAACTATGTCAAACTCTGAAAGCAGAATTTGCCACCTCGCCATTCTTCCATTCAAAGCTATTGACTCCATCATATACTTCAGAAGACCAAGTTTTGAAATTAGCCAAGTTGTGTGATATAGCATATATTGTCTCAACCTTCGAGTAGTCTAAATAAAAGCACAACATAATTTTTCAATCGGCGAATATCTCAATTCACACTCAGTGAATTTCTTACTGAGGTACTATATTGCTTTCTCCTTTCTTCCTGACTCGTCATGTTGACCAAGCACACATCCCATGGGGTGTTACACTGGAACTCTCTAGTTAGAGTAAACTGTAACGCTTGAATTTAGATTTAGTATTTATTTGGTGTGCGTTCTGGAAATGTAGAAATTGTTTGTATGTGAAATCTATTCGCTCCGATGGATAAATGTTTTGGGTGTATGTTAGTATTATTAGTATCAAAGTGCACAGCGGAAGTGTGGTGGTGTAGTCTGAGAATGGAAAATTTCGAGGACGAAATTTCTTTAAGGGGGTAGAGTTATAACACCCCGAATTTGGGCTTAGAATTATTGGGCCTTGAGTGTGGGTTCGTAAGGAGGTTGTATATAGGTATTTAATTGTGCAATGAAATGACACAATTAAATGTCTGTTTTGGTGGTTAATGGCCTTGAGAAGTGTTAGAGAAATCTTGGGTTCAAACTTGGGCTTTAGCAAAAATTTTGGTATTAAGAGAAAAAAAAACCTGGATGCTTGGATGAGGGCTTTTAAATTATTGTGTTAAATAAATGAAACAAGGAAGCTTGTAGTCTAGTGGTTGTGGCGTCATTAAGGTTGTGTGGGAGCCTAGGTTCAAGCCTTGGCTCTTGCAATTTATTTTGGTTTTTTTAAGGGAACCTGGACTTTGGCCTTTAGACTTTATAATTAATTGGGGATAAAATATAACACAAAAAGCCTTGTGGCTTAGTGGTAAGTAGCGTGTGGAGCATCTGAGGGGAGGCATGGGTTCGAATCCCATGGCAAGCAAGGAGCATTTATTTTGCTAACAAGGGGTGGCAAGAGTTGGTGTTGAATTTAAACTCTGATGTTGGAGGGATCCCACATCGGGAAGCTAACATAAGAGTGGATGCGAAGCTGGCTTTAAATAGAGGGAACCATGAGGAGAGTAAATGTACCTTTCTTGGCTGATCCCTTTCGCTGTATGGCGTGCTCGTTTGGGTTGGGCGTCGGCTAAGAGTGCTCGGAGCGTGGATTAACTCCAGTCTCCTACCAGGTGTGTATTTCTCACTACTCTAGCTGTAAGATGGCTACTTCGGGCCGCGATGGGCCGAAAAGGGCTATGTGGGCCCAATGGGCCTACAGGCCCAATTGGATAAGTTGTTTGATTGTGTAGTTAATATTGGGCTAGGTTAGGTGAAACTCATATTTGTGGCTAGATTTGGGCTAAAAGGGCCACATGAGCGTGTGGGCCCATTTGGGCCGAGAATAGGCTTTAGGCCCATTCGTATTGTTATCCCTGTTTAGAATACTTTAGTTTACCAAATTACTAAAATACCCTCGACTTGTAAAATTACCAAAGTACCCTCAATTTATAGAATTACTATTTTACCCTCGATTTATAGGATTACCATTTTACCCTCGATTTATAGAACTACCATTTTACCCTCAATTTATAGAATTACCGTTTTACCCTCGATTTACAGAATTACCGTTTTACCCTCGATTTATAGAATTACCATTTTACCCTCGATTTATAGAATTATCGTTTTACTCTCGATTTATAGAATTACCATTTTACCCTCGATTTATAGAATTACCATTTTACCCTCAATTTACAAAATTATTATTTTACCCTCAGTTTACAAAATTACCTTTTTACCCTCGATTGTGAAATTACTAAAATACCCCTAAAGGATAGAATTACCAAAATACCCCTAGTTTGTAAAATTACCAAAATACCACTGGTTTGTGAAATTATCGAAATACCCTCAACACCACTGGTTTGTGAAATTACCGAAATACCCTCAATGTGTAAAATTACCAAAATACCCCTGATTTACAAAATTACAAAAATACCCTTGACTTTCTAAAAATTATAGAAATACCATTGGTTTACAAAATTACTGAAATACCCTTGGTTTGTAGATTTACCAAAACACCCTTGTAGGATGAAATGACTAAAATACCCCTAATAGGTAAAAAGACCGTAAAGCCCCTGTAAGGTAAAGTGACTGTAAACCCCTGTAGGGTAAAGTGACCGTAAAGCCCTTGTATGGTAAAATGACGAATACGCCCTTATGTTCCGTATGACTGATGTGTTTAGGATTTACGTATATTGATATTGGAATAGTTAAGTTTGAGTGACAGGTGGTGGTTATCGTAGGTGATTGATTATGGAAACGTTTCAACTTCAACCCGTAACAGGTGTGTACTAACCCTCGTAATAGCTTAGATTAATATTTGCTGAGAAGTCAAAATGCTAAAATACCGGTATTTCGGGAACTTGTAATGTTGCGTTTGGGTATAGATGCGATAAATACGATAAGATCGGTGTTTGGATCGATGGAACAGGTAAGAACTCAATTTTGTGCACGATGGTAAGTTGGGCCTCAATGGGCTGGAATTGGGCCCAATGGGCTTTTGGGCCCATTTGGGTAAAATTGATAAAAAATGGAATTTGGAAAAAGTTACATGTTTACACGGTTAGTATTGTTGTAAATTTTGGGGTAAGTAGGCTAAATCGGCATTCGTAAGGCCCATTAGGGGTTTTGGGCCCAAAAGCCCGAATTTGATAAAGTGGGTTAAAGATCATTGTTTAAACACTCGAAAATATTGATAATTGTAATGAACATGGAAAGCCCTGATATTTGGTAAAATTATGAAAATACCCTTATAATATGAAAAATGACTGTTTTGCCCTTGTGGGCAAGTGACTGACTTGGACTGTGTGGTTGACGGATTTGATTGTGAATATATGTTGGTGATATGAATAACTTGACTGTGATTGTTTGATTCAAATATGGGCATGACATCCTACATACATGGCATATTGCATGGGATATGGGTTATATTGATGGAGGAAGTGCTAAAAGGGCTCTGCCCCAATTTACCGAAAAGGGCTTCGCCCCAGTTTATCAGAAAGGGCTTTGCCCCAGTTATTAAAAGAGGCTAGGCCTCCAGTTATATGACAAAGCAGCTATGATGCCAGTGGAGAGTTTGGTTGGGTGGGTTGAGTTATTCCCCACATGGAGAGTTTGGTTGGTATGGGTGGAAAGTAGCGGATGGTGGGTCGAGTAGTCTCCCCAAATGGGCTTGCATACATTGATTGGTATTTCATGTGATATTGAAATGGGCTTGCATACATCCATTGACATTGCATGTGATATTGAAATGGGCCTACGGGCCATACCGTTTACAGTAAAGGCTTCGGCCCAGTAACCATTAAACGAAAGGCTTCAGCCCAGTATATGTCGAGACTAAATAGGGCTTTGGCCCAAATTGTACTGATACTGTGTTTTCACTGTTTGTTTGTTATTAGGATTACACAATGAGTTTTCGTAAACTCACCCCATTTCTAACTGTGCAGGTAATCCCTAAGCTTAGATGGTTTGGAGCTGCGAGGGACTCGGAGATGGCCACACTACTGTTTATGTTTCTTTTAATTGCAATAAGTAGCCGATTTATTTCTTTATAAGTTTTATCGTATCATTATTATTATTTGGTTTTGGGTTGTAATAAGGCCATTTTAATTATTTTTCTAGGATTATTTTATTTTATACCCTATATTTTTCTGATAACAATATGAGTTAGACTTAGGGAGCGTTTCCAAAATGATAATCGTTTTCAAAATAACGCAACGATACAATTAATCAGTTTATCAAAAATATCTACTTAAATGAATTCCAACTCGTTTTTCTCAAAACCTAACCTCACACCAAAGTGTGGCAATGGTTGTGGGCATGTCTAGGATTGGATCCAATCAAGAGCTTGGTACTTGAGCAGCCTTCATGGCTCACCTCCTCTGTTTTGGATACCTACCTGGTGCACAGCTTCCATTCACTTTGTTAGCTTAACAAAAGGCGATTTTTAAAACACTAAAACGAAACATGGATTTTTAACTTCAATGTGACACACTGGATCCGGCCATAACATCTGGATCCTCCACTTTAAGATATTCGTTCCTTATTACAAAACTTCCTAACTCAGAAATCAAACCTTGAATTGACACCGTTTAATGATGAATGATATACGATGATGACAAAATAAAAAACAAGCCAGTATCATATAAAAAGATATAATAAACAAGCACTTATAAAGGTAGGTACTAAAGGTCATCACCATACTACTTAGAGCAAGCACTTAAAGTTCACTATATGTAGTTTAGTTCTAAAGCAAGGGTACCTAAGCCAGCAGATTCCTCGATCCTCACCCATTATAGGCTCATATGGACCAAGTTTGGTTTAGGAGGATACAATTCCCTATGACCATGCGGAGATGAAAATCTCACGAAGACATAGGTACAGATATATCCCGGAAGTAATCCACTAACTCATGCAGAGGTGAAAACTTCACGAAAGCTTAGCTTCTCACTCCCACTTAAGGGTGCGACCACAACGGTCATGCAAACGCAATGTGAGTTAAAAAAATAACATATGCAGCAAACACATGAAAAAAAAGATCATAGTTTTCAAATCGAGTTTTCAAATTTCGATAAAAGGACAGAAATCAATCAATTTTACTGCTTGACTCTCTTATTGGTCCCCAATGGAGTCGCCAAGCTATCGAAACCATTTTTTAAATGGATGTTTGAAAAAACGGGGATCGACTTTTGAAAAAAAAAGGGGGAGTCGCCACCAACCTTTTTTAGGTGTGATTAGATCTCCTTATAAAACATTTTGGTCTATGAAAATTAAGAAAATAGGCTCGGGAGTCGGTTACGTAGGAGGAAGGATTAGCACCCTCGCAACGCCCAAAATTGGTACCAAATTGAATAGTTTTCTGTCTTAATGTCAAAAATTTGAAAGGATTTAAAAATAGGATCCCTTTTTTAAAACCGAAATTACTTAAGTTGAAAAATTGAGATTCCTTAGCTCCGAAAGAATACAAACATCACATCCAGCATGATAGGACACGATATTCTTAAACTCTCATAACTGAAATCATCTCGTGATTTACAAAATCTATTTAGAAGGATACTTTAGACATTTAGACAAACGGGAAATCGCAACCCAGCATGTTAGGGCACTATTTCCCGAATTCCTAAATACGAAAAACATTGCCTCATTTTAGAAAACTTTTGGATAAAATATGACAATTAAATGAAATATATTTTTTAAAATAATGATTTGAGTAAAATTTAAAAAAATAATTTACTAAGAGTAATACTAAAAAAAATTATTAAAAAATGAAATAGTTTGATATGATACTAAAATTATTAAAAAATTAAAAAATATATAAAAAAATCAGGGAAACATGGATTAAATCAAAATAAAAAGGGTTGAAAAACAAAGATGAACAAAGAATAAAATAAGAACAAACCGTAGAAAATAAGAACGTAAGAAGGAGAGAAATTTGAGTGAAAGCTCTCAAAAATTTTTATTGTTTCCCAAAACTCCAGTGTGTTTACAATGAAGGGAGAGACCTCTATTTATAGTTGAACCTCCTCAAATCCAACGGTACAGATCAATTACATCAGCAATTAAGATTAAAAGATATCTGCAAATTAAATCTCTAAGATTACAAAATCATATCTTCTAAGATTGCATATCATATCTAAGATTGCAATCATATCTAAGATTGTATCATATCTAAGATTGCATATCACATCCAAGATTGCATATCATTGAAGATTATATTTCCATATGAGTCAAGCTTGTAGATGGACCTTAAATCTTTTCAAGTAATGGGCCATTCCGATCGGGCCAAATTATATTTGTAATTCTAGACTGAACTTGGACTTCGTTTTTTTTTATTTTTGTTTTTGGACTTATTTCTGGGCCCAGGCAAAATTGAGTGTCTACAACAGTAGTGAAAGTAAAACAAAATAAATAAATAAGGAATGAAAAAACAATAAATAAACGAATTACAATAATTAAAATAAAAATAAATGAATAACATATATATATATATATATAGATAATAGACAAACAGAAGAATGAATGCAATAAAGGGAATGATGAATTTATAAACAAGAAAATAAATGAATAAATAAATGAATTAAAATAAGAAGGACTTCATTGTAACTTAAGTAAAATTAGAGAAACAAACTATAAATAATTAATTAATTAAAACAGGAGCGAAGATTAGAATAAGATGCGCAGAAAGGAATAGGGATCATATGTGAAATTATCCCAAGCTCTTTAAACACACCGTTTCATAGGGACCAAAATAAAAGAAAAATAAAATTATGTGGCAAAGATTAAAAAGAAAAAAATAAATTGAAATATGTCACAAAAGAGAAAGGACCGCATGCGCAAATAACCTAAGCGCTAGAAAACACACGGATCCTAGCCTTGTGGGTAGAGTCATCAGGTCAGATTTTGGGTTATTGCAAAACGACGCCGTTTTGGTGCCCGAATCTCAGGCCTAAAATGACGTCGTATTAGTCCTTATATAAAATTAAAAAACAGGAAAAAAAGCACTTTCAACATACTTTTAAAAAAAAGAATCATGTAATAGGCCTATTTTGCTCGGCCCATGCCCAAATTAGACAAGCAAATAAGATAAATATTAGAATAGTCCAAAAATACAAACCCAAATTACTTAAAACAAAAATTCTATAAACACAACTAGCCCAAACACATTCAATCCATTTTACAATCCAAAACCCAAAGCCCATCAATCAAACCCAAACTAAACAGGGCCCGATGGCCTAAAGCGTTAAGCACTTTTGGAGGACACCCTAACGCTTAGGTTCCCTTGGGCGCCGCAACCCCCATGTGATGGCCACAGTGCGTCCACCGCCCGAGGTGACCTTCCTTGCACCAAATTGGTAAGCCCCTGTGTCCGTCTACTCCTTGCAAACAAGTAAAAAAGAGGACAAAGCAGAAACGAGGCAAGAAACAGTAAAAGCAGAGATAAACCAAACAACAAGCAAAATCAAATCACTTGTCTTTTCGGCTATAAAAAGCCCCAAGACCCGATGTAATTTTTTTACGGAGATTTTTCGAACGCACAATATTAATCAAAAGAACAGAAACTTAATGCAAGAGAGGTGATTTCTTTTACATTTCATTTTTTTACGAAATACATTTGTGTAAAAAAGAACCTAAAACAAAAAAAGGGATTCAAAACCCACCTGTTCATCGCGCCACACCATCGTCGGAAGTCCCTCTCCATTCATGAAAGCCATAGAAACCTTTTAGGGTTTCGAACGGGCTCTAAAAAAGTAGATACGAGATGGTTTAAAAAGCAAGGGCCGAATCTATTTTCTTTTTAGGGGTTTGCATGTAGATTTAAATATTTTTTTATAAAAAAAAGGGGATTCAAAAAGTTTTTATCTCCGGAGCGGTGGATGTAATAGCCTAATTTTCAGTGGTATCGGGAATAAAGATTTGAGATCACTAAATTCAACGGGTGAGTTGAAAATTTAATAAATTAATACCTATGAGTCAAATGTGAATATAAAAGCATTTTTGAATTAGTGAATTTGGTGATTTAAAAGAATTAATTAGGTAAATTGGGTCGAGAATGAGGTATCGAGACCTCGACTTCATAAATCGAGCCATAAATATTTTTAGAAATATTTATGGAGTGTTGTGAGGTAGTAATAAAATTTAGTCAGAAAATTTTGACGTTTGGGTGGTTAATTAAATAAAAAGGACTAAATTGAAAAGTGTGTAAAAGTTGCTAAAAGGATTAAATAGCTCAATTGTCAAATAAGGAAGGACCTAAAGTGAAAATAAGCCCAAAGGATATATTTTGGGCGGCAATAGCTGAGAAAAATCAGGAAATGGGTGAAATAAGGGCAAAATTGGAAAATTGCCAAAATTGGCTAAATAAAAATGGGACTAAATTGGAATATCTAGAATTCTTTTTATTTCTCTTCATATTCATCAGCTGAAAAATAGCCATGGAGGAGGGTTCAAGCTGGTTTTCACACTCTAGCTTCATGTAAGTTTAATTCTTGCTTTCTCCTTGAAATGTTTATGTTTTTGGACTTTTACAATTGGGTCCAACTCACTATTTCATTAGTTTTTGATTCCATGTCTAATTTTTGAAGTTTTTATGGATGAGTTCTGGAAGTATATGATGATTTGGCACAGAATTAGAGCTTTAAATTGTTTATATTCTGATTTTATTGAAAGAATTGAATAGAAAGTGAATGTTTGGGACCTAATTGTAAAAGAGTTTGAAGTTAGAGTTTTATGTGTAAATTCTGAATTTCAATAGTTGTGAAATAACTTATAATGTCTATAAAAAGTATTAATAGAGAAAATTATCTTAATTGAAGGGTTAATTGAGCAAGGACTGAATTGTATGAATTGTGAAATTTGGGGTAAAATGGAAATCAACATTTTGCACTAAAACTGTTTTGGGCAGCAGCAGTAGTTTAACTTTGAAAAATCACCAAAAATTGTAGAAATCGAATTAGAGGATGAATAAAATATGAAATTAAAGCTTATTGAGTATAGTTTCTTATAAAAGAAATTATATACAATGGAATTGTAAATCATGAGATACAATAACTTTTGTCAGACAATGTCAGAATGATTTCGGGTTCCCCTGTTCTGTATTTGGAAAATCATCAAAAATTTGATAAAAATAATTAGAGGCTTAAATTTATATGTTTAGAATTCTGGATGAGTCTATTTTCAAGATAAACAAACTAGGATATCATTCGAATCTTGTAAGAGAAGATAATTAATTTTTAGTAAAGAAGGGTCGGAACTGTCAGATAGCAAAACAGGGGAGACTTCAATGAATAAACTGTATTAATTGGCCCAACCAAAAAATATGAAATTTTTATGGTAAGAAGACATATGAGTCTAGTTTCTGGAAAAATTTATGTGTCTTAATGTGGAGTTCTGTAGCTTAAGATAAAAATAATTTAGTGACTATGACACAGATAGACAGCTTGAATATTCACATAAGTAGATAGTGAAAATTATGGATGATGTTACCTACAAGTGTGTTGTTTACACTAAGGATGTGGATGGAGAGGAGGAGGAGAAAAATATAAAAAAATATATGAATGACTCGTGTATAAATTGATCACATGCCCGATTATAATCGATAAGTGTTGAATTAGAAATGATATAATGTTTTATTTGGAATATTTATTATGAAATTATGATTATCGTTATAATACAAAAATTAAACTTGTGAGTTTGTATGGCTAAATTTTAGTGATTATTTGTTAATTTTATGAATTTCATGATGAGTTATTTCATATGTATTGATGATAAAATCGTGAATAATGTAAAAGCATGAAAATTGAATAAATGATCAAATTGAGCATTTCAGTTCAGTAACAAGATGAATTGAAGGAAGAGACCATGGTTGGACCATGGCAACAAGTGATAAGTGATAGCTTCGACTACACTTATCTGATCAAGGACAAATGAAAGTGATAATGTAACACCTCTTACCATACCCAAGGCCGGGATAAGGTACGAGGCGTTACCGGACAAACGTACAAACATTAAACTAAAATACGGGCCATAAAATTTCATTCATATTTCAAAACATTCATTCACTTACACATAGTCCCTTATTTGAGTCTACGGAGCCCAAAACATACTTTAGAAAGGGTTCGGGACTAAACCGAGAACTTACGAAAATCTTGGAAATTTCATGCTTTAAGGCTCCACACGCCCGTGTCCCAAAGTCGTGTTCCGTACACGGATGAGACACATGGTCGTATCTCTGCCTGTGTGGAATATACCTAGGCTATTTTCCAAGCTTTGATCAACCTTAATCTCTTACACACTTATACAAAATCAAAAGCATATAACATGGTATTCATTTAATGATTAAATATTCTCAATTAAACCACAAACATAGTATTTGTGTGTCATCATACATGTGTCTCTCATACTCATTTTATCTTGTTTATTATAGTACCACTTATACATTTATACCAAGATTATCATCTTACCAAATTTCTTCAGCTTAATCATCAAGCATTCATATTTAAAGCTAGATCATATCTTTATAAAATACCACAATTCAGATGCGCAGAATAACATGTTTGCCTGAAACATTTCAATTCAACTCCATACCCAACAAGCATTACATTGAGACTAGTCGTATATATATATAGATATATATATATGTCATGATACATATCATTCTCTTTCTGTTTTCTTATAAACACATATCATTTATTTCATTATATCAATATTTCATATACCATAGTTTCCATGTATTCCACATATATTTATTTTCCTCCTCCTCCTGTCCATTCCACATCCTTAATGTATATAGCATTCTTGTAAGTACGGTTTCACAATTTACTAATAAATGCTCACATCAAACTGTCCACACAAGTCATAGTCACTTACTTATTTATAATTTGAGCTACAGAGCTCCAAATTAAGATATGTAAATTTCCCCTGAAACTAGACTCACATATCTTTCCACCATAAAATTTTCATAATTTTTGGTTTAGCCAATTAGTATAGTTTATTCATTAAAATTTCCCCTGTTTCACTTTCTGACAGTTCTAACCTCTCTTCACTAAAAATTAATTATCTCATAGTACAGAACTCGGATAATGTTCTTGTTGATTTATATTGAAAATAGACTCATTAAGGATTTTAAAAATATAATTTTTAGCCTCTAATTATTTCTCTCCAAATTTTTGTGATTTTCCAAAGTCCGAACAGGGGATCACGTAATAATTCTGAACCAGTCTCACAAAAACATAAATATCTCAAAATATAGAACTCTTTTGCTTTCTTTGTTCTTTTTATATGAACATAGACTCATTAATATTTAATTTGATATCTAATTCAGTCTTCTACTATTTTTGGTGATTTTTCAAAATCATGTCACTGCTACTGCCCAAAACAGTTTTATTGCTAATTCTCTCTTTCACACTTTCTTTGTATTAACCTCATTTTAACATACATATCACAAATCATTTTCACCACATTTCATACATCACAAGTATAGGTCCATGATCACAAGGTCACCATAAAATCATCCTCATGTATAACTTACTTGTTTATAACCTTACCACATCCTGGTCACTTAATGAACACATCATTCACATAACCAAGTTCCTGCACTTATTCATCACAAAACTCACAAAGCAATACATAGAGAGTCTCCCGTTGAACACTTCGGATCAATCCTCAATACTTGGTGGTTTCAGCACATAGCTCCACCCATCATATAGTTCGGCTCACTTGTACACATGGTGAACACTTAGTAACACCCATGTGACCTAGCCAGTTTATCTCGTAGCTCTCTTGTCTACATGGTGTCCTTCACCTGGAACCACGCATGCGACCTAGCTACATATATCCCATAGCTCTCTTGTCTACATGGTGTACACATAGTATCACCCATGCGACCTAGCTACATCATAATGTCTTGTAGCTCTCTTGTACATATGATGTGCACTCAGCACCATACATGTGACCTAGCTACATACTATCTGTATTATCCAATCTTTCCGAAGATTCAACCGGGATTTCTCTCTCTTTTCCAACAATTTTACCAATCAAGTAATTATCCACAAACATATTTCCAATATTATTATAAAATATCATAATACAAGTAATATTGATGTATTACTTACATATAAACTTACATCTCATTTAATATCAAGGCAATAACACTAAATTACACATTGCTTTATTAAAAATCATATGAACTTACAATTTCCCATAATATCCATAATCATAGAAATCACATTTATGTATGATAGTTCAATGCACTTCATGTACCATAGACATATTTTTAAATCAATTCATAAACTTGGCACCATAATCATTTAATTTAACATAATTCAATTAATTCACTAAATTTAACTTTCAAATATAAATTACAGCATTATTGCTGTATTATTATCATACCAACTTACATACTTTCAACACCTCAGAAATCATAGTAAATATATCAATTTTACATTGAAACATGCATAAATTAATGCTTATTATACATATGAACTTACCTCGATACTAAAACGGCCATTTTACCAACTTTTCTAATTTTTGATTTTTCTCTCATTCTAGGTTCAAATCTCGTTTTCCGGGATCTAAAACATCATATTTTACTTATTTAATTAATTTACTATTCAAAACAGTCCTTAACTCAAACTTGGGAAAAATTACAATTTTACCCCTAAACTTTTGCATATTTACACTTTTTCCCCTAGGCTCGGGAATTAAACTTCATCTCTTATTCTTATGTTTTATGACATGCTGATCACTTTTCTCTTCTATGGCAACATCAAATTATCACTCTAACATATACTTATGACTATTAGGTATTTTTACCGATTAAGCCCTTTTACTCGTTTTCACTCAAAACCGAGTAGCACAAGTTTTCTAACATAATTTAAAACCTCATATTATATCATAAAACATCAAAATAAACACATTTCACCTATGGGTATTTTTCCAAATATGAACCCTAGCTTAAATTATTGCTAGAATAAGCTTAATCAAATTACCGGGATTCCAAAAACGTAAAGAACTTGAAAAACGGGGTTAGAACGGACATACTATTGAGCTTGGAAAGCTTGAAAACCCTAGCCATGGCTTCCCCCATGCTAATTTCGGCCTCCATGAAAAAGATGAGTCAATTTTGGCTTTATTTTCCCTTTTTATTTCTTTTAATTACCAAATGACCAAAATGCCCTTCCTTACTAAACTTTCAAAAATTCCATCCATGTCCAATTTTTGTCCATAACTTAGAAATTGGTCAAATTGCTATTTAATACCTCCTAATTAATATTTCAAAGCAATTTCATACTAGAAACTTCTAGAATGCAAGTTTTGCAACTTATTCTATTTAGTCCCTGACTTCAAATTGGGCACTTTATGCATAGAATTTCTTCACCAAATTTTCACACAATCATGAAATCATATCATAGACCTCAAAATAATCATAAAATAATTATTTATATCTTAGATTTTGTGGTCCCGAAACCTCTGTTCCAACTAGACCCAATTTTAGGCTATTACAGATAAGTAATAGTTTCGGCTACACTTATTTGATCAAGGACAAGTGAAAGTGATAAGTGATAGCTTCGGCTACACTTATCTGATCAAGGACAAATGACAAGTGAAAAGTGGTAGCTTCAGCTACCTAATCAGTGAAAAGTGGTAGCTTCAGCTACCTGATCAGTGAAAAATGGTAGCTCCGGCTACCTGATCAGTGAAAAATGGTAGCTTCGACCACCTGATCAGTGAATAGTGGTAGCTCCGACTACAAGTGACAAGTGATTTCCGTATAAGACCATATCTGGGATATGGCATCGGTGTGATATATGCTACTGTTTAAGACCATATCTGGGATATGGAATCAGTGAGATATGTGATTCGTGTAAGACCATAGCTGGGCCATGGCATCGATATATGAATATGTGTAAGACCATAGCTGGGCCATGGCATCATTATGTGAAGATGTGTAAGACCATAGTTGAACTATGGCATCGAGAAAACGAAGTACTCAATTCCGTAAGACGTTCACTAATTTGACAAAGTTTGGTAAGTGTTACATGGAATTATATGATATAAGGAAGTACGAGTTGATAAGATACGAGTATAGAACTTGGTTGATAAATGAATTCATTTGTGATTATATAATTGTTCATCTTAAATGTACTGTCCATATGTATTGATAATTTAAATGTTTTAATGAATAAAGTTCCGACATGGAATAAATTGAACACGAGACAAATAATTATGAAATTAAACTCGGAATTCATGAAAATGACGGTTATTGATATATGGAGACATGAGACATTGATATATGAATATTGAAAATGTTTGATAAATGTTTGATAAATGTGTTTATTCATAATTATGGAATTATATACCTCATGTGTACTATTTGCATAAAGATGATATTTCAAATACTTTGGTTATTTAAGCTTAAATATGAAATAATATGAAACCAAGATAAGTTGTTATGAAAATATATTTAGATTACAGAGATATGGCTGATATATGTTGTATGATTACATAACGTGAAATTGTGTATATATATGAGAAATTTAATGAGAATTGAGCCTATACACGTTTCTTGTTATTTATATGAAATGTACGACTGACAAGGGTGATGAAGTTATAAACAGATAGTTACACGAGTTGAAAACACGAGCGTGTGACTCTCCAAAGTCTGAAAATTTTCTAAGTGTTGCGAAAGTTTCATATATTTACGGTTTGGTCCCGAACCACCCTGAATGTATGTTTTGGGCCCCGTAGGCCCATATAAGGGATGTTAAACATATGTATGAAAGTTTTTAATTTAGAAGAAATTTTATGGCTGATTTTTACATGATTGATCATATTAAGTTCGGTATTGCCTTGTACCCTATTCTAGGCTCGAAATACGGGTAGGGGGTGTTACAGTCGAGCTACAACGGAGTTGCGACGGAGACACCACTCGAGTCCGTCGGCTTCCAGGCCTGAGGAAAAGAGAAATGTGGGGAAAAGGGAGAGAGTTCCCAATTTTTTTCTTTGAAAAAGAGCAGAATGAGCCTTTTCTGGAAAATTTTTAGCTTTTATACACAATCAAAACGGTTTCATTTTGCACCTAAAGCCCCAGCGCCAAAACGACGTCGTATAGGCCATATCCGCACACGACCCGACCTGGTCCAGGGGGATCCGCACGTTTTGCCTTTTGGGATATTTATCCCCTTGGTCCCTCCGCTTTATGGGCTGTTCCGATTAAGTCTTTTTTTGTAACACCTCCTACCCTTACTCATTGCCGAAATAGGGTACGAGGCATTACCAAAGTTTACGATTTTTTTTATATTCAATATAGCCCCTTTATAAATATCTAACCTTCCCTGCAATATTAAATCGAGACCAATCCACATCAACCAAGCCAATTCAACATATTTTCAAGATAAATTCATGCATATTTATAAGATAACATCATCACATACCCAAAACCAGGTTTGTTAACCATACCAATGGCTAACTTTACATTCATTTCACAGAATCATTTACTTTATTAGCTTATACATTGCATTGATTTCCAAAATAAAGTTTTTTTATATACCGAAATCTTGAGGTTGATAGTGTGATGTGTCTCTGACCAAATCCGACCTCCGAGCTCTTAACACTACAAAACAGGGGAAAATGAAATAGGGTAAGCACTTTGTCTTAGTAAGCCCATGTAACAAGAATTATATTTACCTAATATTTTCAATACAATATAATAAACATTCCTATATCCATTCAATGCATTATTACCCTAACATGCACAAACTCAACATTCAAGTTAGTACAATAATTTCCATGTACCAATAATATATACCATGATTGATGAGCTCATCAATACCATGATTTCCATTTCCTTGTTATTTTTCCATATTTATCTCGTTGAATTTATCAGAATTTCAATGGATTTTCAGAGGTACACATTTAGTGTACAATTCCAGGTCCGTCAATTCATATTCATCTGCGCACATTTCCATTTTAGAAAGCACAGTCCCGTGAACCTCAACCTTGCAGCGAGAATACCAGTCCAGGCTAAATCCCCTGCAATATAAACTCATAGAGTATTGTCGGGATTACCAGTCCAGGCTAAATCCTCTGCAATGACAATTACTCTAATGAGCTTGGATCTGAATTACCAGTCCAGGCTAAATTCAAACCCTAATTCGGATTACCCGTCCGGGCTAAATCCATTTTACACATATTCTTCGGGAGGGCTATATCAGGATAGGATCACCCGTCCGAGCTTGATCCTTTTTTTACCGTCAATTCCTTTTCAGAGATCCATCGAATTTTCCTTTCATTCAACCGAGATTTCTTCCCCTTTTTATCAAATATATCAATGTTTCATAAAATTTCATATAATGAACATTCAAATCATATTCATATCAAAAACATGCATTTCAAGCATTTAAGAATATAATTCAAGTTATATGAACTTACCTTGATACTTGTTCGTGTACAAAAATCTATTAATCCCGAACTTTTTCCTTTCCTCTATCTAGCTTCGTATTTGAATCTTCTGGATCTAAATAAATAAATTTTATTATCAATTTAATACATTTCATGTTCATATGCAACACTCTCTATAATTTCACTATTATTTATAGTTCATTCAAAGTTGTTTATTTGAGTCATAGTCACTAAATTATTTATAAATAAAGATAAAAAACTCAAAATTAAGATCCGTTAATTTTTCCTGAAACTAGACTCATATATCTTATTATCATAAAATTTTCAGAATTTTTGGTTTAGCCAATAAGTACAGTTTATTCTTTAAAATCACCCATGTTCTGCTGTCTGACAGTTCTGACCCTTCTTCACTAAAAATTAATTATCTCTTTATACAAGATTCAAATGATGTTATTGTTTGTTTCTCTTAAAAATAGACTCATTCAGGATTCTATAAATATAAATTTAAGGCCATAATTATTTTTATTCAATTTTTTATGAATTTTCAAATTTAGAACAGGGGAACTCAAATTCATTCTGACCTTGTCTCACAAAATTCATTATATCTCATGATTTACAGATCCATTGCTTACATCATTTCTTTTATGAGAAACTAGACTCAATAAGCTTTAACTTCATATTTTGTTCATCTTCTAATTTGATTTCTAAAATTTATGGTGATTTTTAAAAGTTAGTCTACTGCTGCTGTCCAAAACTATTTTAGTGCATGTTGTTTATTACCATTTTTCCCCTAGGCTTTTAATAAATGATAATTTCGTCCCTACTCAATTAGCCTCTAAATTAAGCTGATTTTTCTCAATTAACACTTTATTCTATCACCTTAAACTAGTTTACAACCTTTAGGAATCAGAATTTCGGCAATAACTTTAATTCCAAACATTTTCACAATTAGGTCCTAAAAATCAATTTCTATTGAAATTACCTAATAAAATCATCTTATAAACAAATTAAAGCTTAAATTTCATTCTATTTCATGATAAAATTACATTAATCAACCATGGTGACTTTCAATTTTATCCATGAAATCAAAAACTAATGAATTTAATAGTAGGACCT
Organism: Gossypium hirsutum; assembly: GCF_007990345.1. Classification (NCBI taxonomy): domain Eukaryota; kingdom Viridiplantae; phylum Streptophyta; class Magnoliopsida; order Malvales; family Malvaceae; genus Gossypium; species Gossypium hirsutum. The sequence goes on from NC_053425.1 coordinate 5,997,435, forward strand.
AGTTGTAAAAGTCTTAGAAACACAAAAATTACAAGAAAAAGGCAAGGATTAACTCTCTTGGTGCAAAAATTATGGAATACCAGCTTAAAGAGCCCTCCTATGGCATTTTTAGCTGCTGGAATTGAGGAGAAATGAAGAGAAATCTAGATATTTCCTATTTAGTCCTAACTTTATTTAGTTAATTTTGCAATATTCTAATTTTTCCCTTAATTTATAAATTTTCCTGCTGATTTCATGCCCTTACAGTCCAGCCCAAATAAATTTTGGGCCTAATTTCCTTTTAAATCTTTTCTCATTAGACACTTAAGCTATTTAATCATTCTAGCAACTTTTACACCTTTTACAATTTAGTCCTTTTCATTTAATTGACTACCCAAACATTAAAATTTCCTAACGAAATTTTAATACCACATTACTAACATTTCATAAATATTTATAAAATTATTTTTGACTCGGTTTTACGAGATAGAGGTCTCGATACCTTGTTTTTATCCAATTTCTTCAATAATTTCTTTTTCTAACTAACCACTAAATCGGTAAAATTTTTCTATCAATATTTTCATACGATTTTCCTATCATATCAATTTTCATGCAAAAATATTGAAATAAATTTTTCTTTAAATCAGATTTGTGGTTACGAAACCACTATTCCGATAACCTTGAATTTAGGCCATTACATTTTTTCATTTTCTTTTTGTTTTAAAATTTGACAATGAAATTTTTCACGTGCTTCAAATTAGTCCCTCACCCACTGACTCGCTGAAAATGAGACGCGTGTCCAGAGTTTGGGTTATTTTTTGAATCGGGCCTCGATAGTTTAAGCGCGCTTAATTTTGGTCCCTATTGACCTTTTCTGTTATTTATCATTTATACCTTAAATTTCTATTCGATTTCAACCCAGTCCTAAGTCTGCCTAATTTATTTATTTATTCCTTTTTTAAAAAGAAAAAACTCTTTGTTATTATTTATTTTGAGTTTTTTTTCTTATATTATTTATTTCAAATCGTTTTATTATTTAATTTAATTTTTTTACATGCTATGTATTTTAAAATATTAGTCATTTTTAGATTTTATATACATTATTTGTTCTAAACTATTATACAAATTATTTATTTTGAAAATTCTTAGATACCTTTTTATTTTCAACTATTTTATACATATATTATCTATTCAAAATTTTTTTATATGTTATTTAGTTATACTATTTTAAATGTTAATCGTTTTAAATTCCTTTTATTATTATTTACTTTGAACTTTCCATATATTATTTATTTTAAAATATTTTTATATACTCTTTATTTTAAACTATTTTATATATTATCTATTCGAAATTTTCATATATAGTATTTAATTTAAACAGTTTTATATGTTATTCATGTTAAAATTTTTATATTATTTATTTTAAGTTTTATACATTATTCATTTGAAAACTTTTTATTATTATTTATTTATAGTTGTTTCATTTATTATTTAGTTTGAACTGTTTATTTTCTTTAAAATTTTTCATATATGATGTTTGTTTCATTTTTTGTCGTGATTATGAATATTGATATTAAAAATGACATACATTGTGTGAATATTGTCATTATATGCTTTAGGAATTATTTATTAATAGTTTCATATCGTTGACATTCATTGACATAGTATTCGATTCATGTATTATTATTCCATACTCTATATTGCTTTTTATTTTATTTCATTTAAATCATATCGCGTATTAAGCTCAAATGTATTTATCCAATATAGATCGTTTCATTTTACTCCAAACAAAATAAACGCACATTGCTAAAGGTTGCACTCGTTATTATTCAAAAAGAAAATCTTCAAAATAAGGCAATATTTCACATTTCGGGAATTCAAGAAATCGTGCCCTAACTTACGGGGTTCCGATTTTCTTGTTAAACCTAAATAGCCAAATATCCTTTTGGATTTCAAAATACACAAAGTTTTCGATAAGAATTAAAGGCAAACTTATTCCCGAGGATTCAAACACGAATCCTAACTTACGGGATGTTGCATTTTGTTATTTCAAGACGAGAGGGCCTTTGATGCTCGTTTCAACTTAATTCAAACATTTTTCAAAATAAACATTAATAAAAATGGATCGTATTTTAATTCTTTTCAAATTTTCAACATTCAACATTAGGACATTAATCAATCAATTAGGTACTAAATTTGGGTGGTACGAGGGTGCTAACCTTTCCTCGTATGTAACCGACTCCCGAACTCATTTTCTCAAATTTCGTAGACCAAAATCGTTGTTTTAATAAATCAAAATATTTTATTAAAACAACCAAATTACTAGGTGATCCAATCACACCCCAAAAGATCAGTGGCGACTCCCATTTTTTGTTTTTGCTTTCAAAACCTGGTCGACCCCGTTTTCAAAAAAAATGGTTTCAACAAATCTCCTTTCCCTTTTTTTCTCTCAATATTAACCAGTATCTGGCCAGGCTCTAGCAAGTCTTCGCCATTGCCCACCATGGCCCCGCTGTGGCCGGAGAGGCCTTTTCAATTTTTTTTCTTATTTTCTTTTTAAATAAAAAATCTAGATCTAGGATATATAAAAAAATGAACGAAAAGAAAAAGAAAAAAATGTAAATCACGAAGGGGAGTCTCCGTTTCCGTTGTATTCTCGACCCTCGTCTGAACCCGAATGAGTTCTATGACGTTTGGGTTATCGGAGGTTTTCGACGACGACGACGGAAGAGCAACCAAAGGTAAAAAAATTGTTATTTACTAATATTTATTTAAAAAAAAGAATCACCTTTTTGAAACTTTTGTTCTTTTTTTTCCTCTGTTTTAGGTTTTCTTCACTGTCCCCATACATTGGTTTTGGAATGGCCTTTATAGCCAATGAATATTACAAAATATTATTTTTTCTTTTTGCTCTTATTTGCTACTGTTGGTTTGCTCTTTGCTTGTTCTCTTTTTGTTGTTTGCAGGCATTGACAGAGGCGATGGGACGGGGCAAAGGCTGCAGAGCTAGGGGCGATCAGGCCTCGAGCGTTAGACGTTCTGACCAGGCACGTGGGGAGCGGCACACACTACTGCTAGGGTTTTCGCTTCTGCTATTTTTTGGGGGTTATGGGTTTGTAAGATTTTGGGCTAAGGTAGTGTTTGGGCCTGTTAATTATTTTTTTTATTATTTTGGTTTGTTTCTTTGTTTGAAGCCCGGGAAAAAATGGACCATAATAGTAACAATATGTAATTTAAATCCATGCCATGATTTGAGCTCATCGCAGGACTCCTTTCAATCCAAAATTACCTTAGTTTTCCTCTCACACCGAGATTTTAATTTTAGTTTAAATCTTTTTGCTAACCAGTGAAATTAACAAGTAAGAAGTGGTGGTTGGAATAGTGATGCACTTGTTAGGAAGCGGAGCGGTTGATGTTTTGGGAGAAGAAAATTTCATAATGGTGTAATGAGTGTCATAAATCATTGCATGTGTTCTTTTATATTAAGAGATAAGTCGTGTCTAAGAATTATTGACATGGGTTTGATTTATTCTTTTTGGCAATGAAATTGATGTTTCATCTTAAGATATGATGTCTTAGGATAATTGATAATCAATGACTCTAAGCTTTCACACGAATCTTGTTGGACAATATGAATATCAAATATATAATACAATTAATTATATGTTATTATTTACTATTATAAAGTGTTAGCCTAAATTAAAAGTGATTTAATTCGATTAAAGCTTATTGGGCTTTAGTTATTAAATAAAGTATGAGTCAAATATGTATACATATTTTAGTAACTAATTTATAATTAATGATAGGTTGATTAGAAATTAATGTTAATGATAGGTCCCCAAATTATATTATGACATTTCATCTTCAAAAGAGAGAGCCACCTTCTCTGAGTTACTTGTGTGCTAATTTGGAATATCAAAACCACAAAATCTAAAGATTTCAAAATATCGGTAGATTTAAATACTCTTCTGTATCTAGTTTTCTTTTCAATTATTTGACATGATAAATCTTAGTTTTCTAAGTTTTATATCAATTTTTCGATTCTAAAAAATCTCACATATCCTTAGCGAAGACACGTAGCACATGAAGTTTGCCAGGTCAAGGTTTGCAGTTTAGGATGTTGGACATGCGTGGTTTACTAGGATGTCGACTCTGTCGGATGACACATGTTGGGGAACCTTCCTCTTATAATTGTTATCTTTATAGAGGAACTCACATTGTGCCAACCCTTGTGTCACCGGTATAAACTGCCTTGATCGATACTGCCTTAACACCATCAGTGGAGCGTATCCCACGGCTCCCTATATTCCAACCAGAGGGACCCAATCAAAATCACCCTACCGATATAAGATCTCGTCGGGGATCAACCACGGAGCCTTCTATTCAACATCTTTGGCTCGCAAATTCTGGAGAATAGTTATCCATTTCTCTTCTGAGATGTCATCTCGCCTTAATGTAGCCACTGATTTCCTCAATGGGGAATAGTTCTTGGAGAAAACCCGATAGGAAACCTTCTCCACCTTCCAAAAATGGCTATAGAACCAGGCTAATAGAAGCTGTGCACAACTAATAAATCTTCCTTCGCCCGCTCTCCGACATGCATTCAAGGATCTGAAAGTTTTCGCTAGGATTGCCGGGATGGGTGTGGTACATTTATCGAGTCAATCGAATAAATCTGAGACGGCTTCTTCTATGTGTCCTAGCGCCTTAGGAAAGATGATCAGACCGTAGAGGCTCAAGGCAAAAACATCAACTCTATTTTTCATATCTAGATGTGCTAAGATTAAGTCCCTCAAATTCCTCTAAGGAATACATTTACTATCCCCTTTTTGCTTGATCGGAGCTGCAACCCATTGTTCGCTCATCCCCGTGGTCTTCATCAATTTCTTCAAAAAAGTCGGGACATTAACAGGTCTTGAATAAGCCCTGTCAGCCTGAACCTTCGGGCAATTAAGTAACGCCATGTATTCCTCTACAGTAGGTACTAAATCGACTCCTCCGAAGGTGAAGCAACTATAGGCGGGATTCCAAAACTGCGCGAGGGCTCAAAACAAGTATTTGTCCACCTTTACATCGAGCAGATAGGGTAGGTCACCGTAATTACAGTAAAAGAGTTGCTTGACCTCGCTATTCCAATTATTCCATATATCCCTTAATTTTTGCAGGTCGTTCTGAGTCACACTTGTGCGAGTGAAATCCCACAACTTCGATTCATATCCCTTGGTCAAACTATCTCCTTTCTCTTGTTGCATTTTCTCGGACCACACTCGGACGGCTGCATTATCCTCCACTCTATCAAGAAATCCTTTTTCCATGCTAAACTCTCCTATCTAGTAACCGAACGTAAATCAACACCCTTTTATGATGAGATGTCATGCAATAACAACAAAACACAATAAGTCAATATTAAAATAAAGAATAGAACTCAAAGCAAACAGGAAATAATTAAGCACCTATTCGGGTAACCACTAGGGTTTGGTGTGATTCTACCTAGGGCAGGCTCTTAGGGCGCATTACATGTTGTTCGATTCCAAAGTAAAGGTACCTGAACCAGCAGATTTCTCGATCCTCACCCATTATAGGCTCATATGGACTGATTTTGATTCAAGAGAATACATTTCCCTACGGCTATACGGAGATGAAAATCTCACGAAGACGCAGGTACGGATGTATTTCGAAAGCGATCCACTATCCTATACGGAGGTGAAGACCTCACGAAGGAGTAGTTTCTCACTTCCACTTAAGGGTGTGACCACAACTGTAACACCCCTTACCCATATTCGTTGCCGGAATAGGGTAAGAGGCATTACCGGAGTTTACCGAATTAATTTTCCATTAATACGAGTTAAATACTATTCATTTACAAAAACATGTCATGGCGTCCTTTAGATGGCCTCCAAAGCCCAAAACATACTTCGAGACCAAACCAGAATGAAATCGAACTATAGGGAATTTTTTCGCAAAATCCCAAATTTTATTTTAATTTTAATTTTTATTTTTTGCTAAATATAACCCCTTTATAAATATCTAACCTTCCTTGCAAATTTTAAAACTGAGACCAATCCAACCAACCAATTCATTTCAATCAATTTGATACCAAATTATACTACTATTATAATTATACTATTTAACATATTCATCATTCTTTACTTTGATGTATATTCATTAAACAAGTCTTAGTATTTATATAATCATCAAACCTTATACATGCCATATAAATCAAAAAGAAAATTTACAAAAGCTACCGGAGATAATCTGGATAGTGTGATCCTTTGTGTTGATCCGATCCTCCGTATTCTTCCACGTCAATCTACAAGAGACATTGAATACATTCAAGTAAGCTTATAGAAGCTTAGTAAGTTAATAGGCATAAAACATAAATCTTACCAAATATTTATACACTTATACAATATACACAACTATTAAGTTCACCTGTCAACCACTGTCATTGGTGAGTTCCCTTGTATAAACTTACTACCATTCATCCATTTCCTTTAATTCTTTTGTGCCCATTTGTCACATATCATTCTTCAACCAAATTAGGGAACGGTTACGGAAAATTGAGTACTTCACTTTCACTTTGCCATAGTATAACTATGGTCTTGCGTATGATCACTTATCACTTTTTGAAGTCATAGTCCTGCCACGGTCTTACACTGATCACATTTATCAATTGTCACTGATCAGATAAGTGTAGCTAAAGCTACCACTTATCACTTATCACTTGTCACTGATCAGATAAGTGTAGCTAAAGCTACCACTTATCACTTGTCACTTATCACTGATCAGATAAGTGTAGCTGAGGCTACCACTTATCACTTGTCACTGATCAGAAGTACTCAAATTCGACGTTTCGCTCAATTTAATCATTTATTTGATTTTCGGGTTGTTATTTTATTCTCTATTCATCAATAAATATATTTCATCATACATTATATAATTCATAAAATTTACATATAATCATTAAACTTCAACCATATGAACTTACCTGGGTTGATTTGTAAAATTTGTGAAAGTTCAGGGACTAGTTAGCTATTTTTTCTTTTTCTTGACTAGCTTTGGGTTCTCGATCTATCATTGTAAAATCATTCACTTATCAGTATTGACTTCATCTTCAACCCGCTTATAAGTAATATTATCTATAATTTAATTGTTTACTTATGTATATTCCAATACTATCCATCGGTGTCATAGCCACTAAATTATTTTTATCTTTAGCTACAGAACTCCAAATTAGGATCTGCTAATTTTCCCTGAAACTAGACTCATATATATTCTTATCATAAAATTTTTAGAATTTTTGGTTTAGCTAATAAGTACATTTTATTCTTTAAAGTCACCCCTATTCTGCTGTCTGACAATTCCGACCCTTCTTCACTAAAAATTAATTATCTCTTCGTACAGAATTTGGATGATGTCCATGTTTGTCTCTATTGAAAATAGACTCATTAAATATTTTAAAAATATAAATTTAAGCCCATAATTATTTTTATCCAATTTTTTATGATTTTTTAAAGTCAGAATAGGGGAACCCGAAATCATTCTGACATTGTCTCACAAAATCTATTTTATCTCATGATCTACAATTCTGTTGCTTACACCGTTTCTTCTATAAGAAACTAGACTCAACAAGATTTAATTTCATATTTTGTTAATCTTCTAATTCGATTTATACAATTTATGGTGATTTTTCAAAGTTAGACTACTGCTGCTGTCCAAAACTGTTTTAGTGCAAATGTTGATTTCGATTTTTGCCCCAAATTTCACGGTACATACAATTCAGTCCTTGCTCAATTAATCCCTCAATGAAGCTAAATTTTCCCAATTAATGCTTTACCTAGACAGTATAAGTTATTTCACAATTATTTAAATTCATAATTTCCACATAAAACCCTAACTTCAAACTCTTTCACCATTAGGTCCCAAACATTCACTTTCTATTCAATTCTTTCAATAAAATTAGCATATAAACAATTTAAAACTATAATTCCATGCTAAATCATCATATACTTCCGACACATATTCATAACAACTTCCAATTTCTTTCATAGAATCAAAAACTAATGAATTCAACAAGTGGACCTAGTTGTAAAAGTCATAAAAACACAAAAAAATCAAGAAATAATCAAGAATTGAACTTATTTGCAGTAAAAATATGAAAAACCAGCTTAAGAAAACCCTTCTATGGTGTTTTTTCTGATGATAATGCAGAAAAATAATGAGAATTCTACATAATTCCACTTTAGTCCTAGTTTATTAAGTAAATTTTGCAAAATTCCAATTTTACCCTTAATTCATCAATTTTCCTGCTGATTTCATGCACCTTGCCGTCCAGCCCAAATAGACCTTGGGTCTATTTGCCTTTTAAACCCTCTTTCTTTTATCATTTAAGCTATTTAATCATTTCCCATAATTTTACATTTGTTACAATTTAATCCTTTTTATTCAATTAACTATCGAAACTTTAAAATTTCAAAACGAAACTTGAATACTAACTTATTAACACTCCATAAATATTTATAAAAATATTTATGGCTCGTTTTAAAAATCTTCAAACTCTCGATATCTCGTTTCCGATTCTAATTTAATTTTTTTCTAGTACACTATTCGCTATTTCAAAACTTTTCCTAACTTCACACTTAACTTATATTCACTAAATTATTAATATTTTCTACTCATTTTTTGGATTTAGTGATCTCGAATTACTATTCTGACACCACTGAAAATTTAGGCTATTACAATTCTCCCCCTCTTAAGAAATTTCGTCCTCGAAATTTGTTACCTGAAAATAGGTTCGGATATTGTGATTTCATTGATTCCTCTGTTTCCCAGGTTGCCTCCTCCACACCATGTCGATGCCACAACTCTTTTACTAACGGTACCCGTTTGTTCCTTAACTCTTTAATTTTCCAAGCTACCGGTTCTTCTGAATAAGTCATGTCGGGTTGGAGCTCTATTTCTGTATGAGGAATTACATGTGATGGATCTGATCTGTACCGTCTCAACATAGACACATGAAACACGTTATGAATCTTTTCAAGCTCCGGGGGCAAAGCCAATCTATAAGCTACTGGACCGATTCTTTCAATGATTTCATACGGCCCGATAAATCGTGGGCTGAGTTTTCCCTTTCTACTGAACCGCAAAACTTTCATCCACGGTGACACTTTCAAGAATACACGATCACCCACATTAAACTCTATATCTCTTCTCTTTAAATCTGCATATGATTTTTGCCGATCGGAGGTAGCTTTTAAACAATCTCGAATAATACAAACTTTTTCTTCGGTTTCCCGAATCAAGTCCACTCCCATTAGTTTCCGTTCACTTAATTCAGACCAATATAGTGGAGTTCTACACTTTCTTCCATACAGAGCTTCAAATGGTGCCATTTTAATACTAGTTTGATAACTATTATTATAAGCAAATTCGACTAAAGGTAAATACCTTTTTCAGCTGTCGCCAAACTCAAGTACACAACACCTTAACATATCTTCTAAAATCTGAATCACTCGCTCTGACTGCCCGTCTGTCTGAGGATGAAAAGCTGTGCTGAAATTTAATTTAGTGCCCAAAGCCTCCTGTAATTTACTCCAAAATCTCGAAGTAAATCTTGGATCCCAATCCAAAATAATAGATACTGGAACTCCATGTAATCTCACAATTTCAGAAATATACAATTCCGCTAACTTCTCCAATGAAAAATTTGATCTGACTGGAATAAAATGTGCCGACTTTGTCAATCTATCAACGATAACCCAGATTGAATCTTTCTTTTTCGGAGTCACAGGCAATCCTGATACAAAATCCATCGTAATGTGTTCCCACTTCCATTCAGGAATCATAATAGGTTGTAATAAACCCGTTGGTACTTGATGCTCTGCTTTCACTTGCTGATAGATTAGACATTTTGCAACAAATTCACAAATCTCTCGTTTCATACCAGGCCACCAGTACATTCTTTTTAAATTGCAATACATTTTTGTACTACCCGGATAAATAGAATACTTACTATTATGAGCTTCAGCAAGAATATCATTTCAATTCTGAATTATTCAGAACAAAAATTCTATTACGATAACGCAACATACCACCATCATCAATGCTATATTCTGAACTCAAATTATCCTGAACCGTTTGTCGTTTCAACACTAGTTTCGGATCATCACTCTGTAATTCACGGATCCGTTGAAAGAATGTAGATTTTGCTTTCAATTCTGCTAATACTGAACAATCTTCATTAACAGACAAATGAACATTCATTTCTCAAAGTGCAAACAATGATGATTTTAGGCTAAGTGCATCAGCGACCACGTTAGCTTTCGCCAGGTGATAATCAATAACAAGATCATAATCTTTCAATAGTTCGAGCCACCGTCTCTGTCTCAAGTTCAGCTCTTTCTGTGTCATCAAATATTTCAAAATTTTGTGATCGGTATACACATAACATTTTTCCTTATATAAATAATGTCTCCAGATTTTTAAAGCAAACACAATCGCGGCCAACTCCAAATCATGGGTAGGGTAATTTTTTTCGTGTGGTTTTAATTGTCGGGAAGCATATGCCACTACTTTCCCTGACTGCATTAAAACACAACTCAAACCATTTAAAGATGCATCACTATACACAACATATGGTATACCTGATTCTGGTTGAGTTAACACTGGAGCTTCTGTCAACATCTTCTTCAACTGGTCAAAAATTTGTTGGCACTCTTCAGACCATACAAATTCAACATTCTTTTGAAGTAGTCGAGTCATTGGCAAGGCAATCATTGAAAAATTTTTAACAAATCAGCGGTAGTATCCCGCTAATCCTAGGAAACTCCGCACTTTTGTTACGTTCTTTGGAGTTTTCCAATTCACCACTGCTGACACTTTACTTGGATCTACTCGAATTCCTTCAGCTGAAACAATATGACCCAGAAATCCAACCTCATGTAGCCAAAATTCACACTTACTGAACTTTTCATACAACTGATTCTCTCTCAAGGTCTGTAACACACTTCTCAAGTGTTGTGCATGATCAGGTTCGGTCTTCGAATAGATCAGTATATCATCAATAAATACAACCACGAATCTATCCAAATAAGGTTGAAAAATATGATTCATCAAGTCCATAAAAGCAGCAGGAGCATTAGTTAAACCAAATGGCATTACCAGAAACTCATAATGACCATACCGAGTTCTGAAGGCAGTTTTTGGCACGTCACATTCTTTAACTTTCAGCTAATAATACCCATATCGAAGATCTATTTTTGAAAACACAGCAGCACCTTTCAATTGATCGAACAAATCATCAATGCGGGGCAAAGGATATTTGTTCTTGATTGTAACCTTATTTAACTGTCTGTAATCTATACACAATCTCAACGAACCATCTTTCTTTTTCACAAACAAAATAGGTGCACCCCAAGGAGATGTACTTGGTCTAATAAACCCTTTAACTAACAATTCTTAATATTTTATTTTTCACTAAATTATTAATATTTTCTACTAATTTGTCGGATTTAGTGATCTCGAATCACTATTTCGACACCACTGAAAATTTAGGCTATTACAACAACGGTCATGCAATGCAATGTGCGAGGATATATGCATAAGGAAAACTCGAGACAATAAACATAATGAAAACCGTAAGAAAAAGCGAATGAAATGCAATGAATGGATCATAAGTTTAAAATGAGTTTTCAATTTTCGACAAAGAACAAAAATCAATCAATTTATGGCTCGGCTCTCAAGGTCCCCAGTGGAGTCGCCAAGCTGTCGAAACCTTTTTTTTGAAAACGGGAATCGACTTTGTTTGAAAATGAAAATTAAAACGGGAGTCACCACCGATCTTTATTAGGTGTGATCGAACCACCTTTGTTTTAATAAAATGTTTTAGTTTATGAAAACGATGTTTTTGGTATATGAAAATCGAGAGAATGGGTTCGGGAGTCGGTTACGTACGAGGAAGGATTAGCACCCTCGTCACGCCCAAAATTGGTACCAAATTAGTTAATTATTGTCCTAGAGTCGAAATTTGAAAATCGAGAATGGATTTAAAATACGATCCCTTTTTATTGACGTCGTGTAACATCCTGATTTTGGGCTTAGTCGGAACAGTGGTTTTGAGACCACAAATTCGACGAGAAAAATTTCATTATTATTATTTTTTTATGGTCTACGATTTCACAGAATGATTTCGTGAAAATTTCGTTCAAAAATTTTGACGTTTGGGCACTCAATTTCGTCAAAAGGACTAAATTGTAAAAAGTGCAAAAATTGAGTTTTACATGTTAGAAGTGTTTAATTGTTATGAGTTTTTAAATAAAAGGTCCTTAAATGGTAATTAGACCATTTTGAAGTTTGTGGACAAAAATTGGACATGGATGGAATTTTTTTGAAAGTTTAGTAGTAAGGGCATTTTGGTCATTTGTATATTAAATGAAATAAAATGGGAAAAATAACACAAAATGGTCATTTTCTCCATATGGAGTCCGAAATTAGCATGGGGGAAGCCATGGATAGGGTTTTCAAGCTTTCCAAGCTCAATAGTAAGTCCATTCTAGCCCCGTTTTTCAAGTTCTTTACGTTTTTAGAATCTCGGTAACTTGATTAAGCTTATGCTAGCAATAATTCAACCTAGGGTTCGTATTTGGAAAAATATCCATAGGTGAAATTTGTGTATTTTGGTGTTTTATGATAGAATATGAGGTTTTAAATTATGTTAGACAACTTGTGCTACTCTGTTTTAAGTGAAAACGAGTAAAAGGGCTTAATCGGTAAAAATACCTAATAGTCATAAGTGCATGTTAGAGTGAGAATTTGATGTTTTCATAGAAGGGAAAAATGATCAGCATGTCATAAAACATAAGAATAAGGGATGAAGTTTAATTCCCGAGCCTAGGGGAAAAAGTGTAATTATGCAAAAGTTTAGGGGCAAAATGGTAATTTTGTCAAAGTTCGTATTAAAGGCTGTTTTGATGAATGTATGTATTAAATAAATTAATTTGGTATTATAGATCAAGAGAAACGAGATTTAAGTCGTGATCAAGGGAAAAACAAAGTTTACAAGGAATAGGCTCGATTGCTAATATTTTGTATCGAGGTAAGTTCGTATGATAATAATAATGCAATGACATGTTTTAATTATATTTCTTACTATTATTGCATATATTGTATGATTTAATATATTGGAAAAGTTGATGGAATGGTGTTTATGATGTGGAAATATGACATGAAAGAACGTTACATTGAATGCAAGAAAATGATGATACATGACAAGTGATATATGAAATATGTGATTTATGTTATGTAAATTCTTAAAAGTTGATTTGCTATTTGATTTGTGTCTTATTATACTATGAATGGACAATTGGTACTATGGATAGTGAGATCGACACTTCGAGTAAGTTCGTATATAAATAATCTATCGATTCTTTTTATGTTAATATATTTTGATATCATATGAAATGTGGCTGCCTATCAAATGGTTATTTGATGTAAATTATGAATTTAAATTGATTGCGGACAATTTAATAAAATGTTGAAAAGTGAGGAATTTCCCGATTGAACCTTCGGAATAGAAATGATACAAATGAGCTATTGTGAGGTCACGTGTGTAGTACTAAGTGCAGGCTACTACGTGTACCAGATTGTTGGTCGCATGTGTAGTACTAAGTGCAGGCTACTATGCATACCTGATAACTTCGATCACGTGTGTAGTATTAAGTGCAAGCTACTACGTGTATCAGATGGTTAGGTCACGTGTGTATTACTAAATGCAGGCTACTACGTGTACCGGATAATTGGTCGCATGTGTAGTACTAAGTGCAGGCTACTATGCGTACCAGATAGCTTCGACTACAAGTGTGGAAATGAGAAAATGTGTAGGCAATTGTGTATCTGTTATTATTCCGATGAGTTCAACTGGAAATCGATTAAGTGAAAATAAATGTGAAAGTGATTATGTGATGAACAAGTGCAAGTATATGTTTATTTAAATTTATGAGCAATATGCTCGATATTTGAGTGAACCTCGGTAAAAATGGAATGGATTAAGTGAAATTGTGCAAAAGTGAACTTTAGTAGTAAAACAGTGTTGGACAGCAGTAGTGCATGAATTTAAAAATTTACCAAAAAATGTGGAAGTAGAATTAAATTTCAAATAAAATATGTAATTAAATTTTATTGAGTCTATTTTCACATAAAAGAAACAGGGGAAGCAAAAGAATTCCATATTATGTGATATTTGAATTCTTGTGAGACAGTGTCTGAATGAATTCGAGATCCCCTGTTCTGAATTGGAAAAATTTTTAAAAATTATATAAAAATAATTTTTGGGCATAATTTATATGCCTAGAATCTTGGATGAGTCTACTTTTAATAAAAACAAATGAGAACATCATCCGAGTGTTTTACTATGAGATAAATAAATTTTAGTGAAGAAAGGTCGAAGCTGTTAAACAGCGAAACAGGGGAGATTTTGAATAATAAACTGTACTTATTTGCTAGACCAAAAATTCTGAAAATTTTTGCCCGGGCCCAAAAATAAGTCCAAAAACAAAATTAATAAAAAAAACGAAGTCCAAGTTCAGTCCAGAATTACAAATATAATTTGGCCCGATCGAAATGGCCCATTACTTGAAAAGATTTAAGGTCCATCTACAAGGTTGACTCATATGGAAATATAATCTTCAATGATATGCAATCTTGGATGTGATATGCAATCTTAGATATTATACAATCTTAGATATGATTGCAATCTTAGATATGATATGCAATCTTAGAAGATATGATTTTGTAATCTTAGAGATTTAACTTGTAGATACCTTTTAATCTTAACTGTTGATGTAATTGATCTGTACCGTTGGATTTGAGGAGGTTCAACTATAAATAGAGGCCTCTCTCTTCATTGTAAACACACTGGAGTTTTGGGAAACAATAAAAACTTTTGAGAGCTTTTACTCAAATTTCTTTCCCTCTTACGTTCTTATTTTCTACGATTTGTTCTTATTTTATTCTTTGTTCATCTTCATTTTTCAACCCTTTTTATTTTGATTTAATCCATGTTTCCCTGATTTTTTTATATATATTTTAATTTTTTAATAATTTTAGTATTATATCAAACTATTTCATTTTTTAATAATTTTTTTAGTATTACTCTTAGTAAATTATTTTTTTTAAATTTTACTCAAATCATTATTTTAAAAAATATATTTCATTTAATTGTCATATTTTATCCAAAAGTTTTCTAAAATGAGGCAATGTTTTTCGTATTTAGGAATTTGGAAAATAGTGCCCTAACATACTGGGTTGCGATTTCCCGTTTATCTAAATGTCTAAAGTATCCTTCTAAATAGATTTTGTAAATCACGAGATGATTTTAGTTACGAGAGTTTAAGAATATCGTGTTCTATCATGCTGGATGTGATGTTTGTATTCTTTCGGAGCTAAGGAATCTCGATTTTTCAACTTAAATAATTCCGGTTTTAAAAAAGGGATCCTATTTTTAAATCCTTTCAAATTTTTGACATTAAGACAGAAAACTATTCAATTTGGTATCAATTTTGGGCGTTGCGAGGGTGCTAATCCTTCCTCGTACGTAACCGACTCCCGAACCTGTTTTCTTAATTTTCGTAGACCAAAACGTTTTATAAGGTGATCCAATCACACCTAAAAAAGGTTGGTGGCGACTCTCATTTTCGTTTTTCAAAAATCGATCCCCATTTTTTCAAACATCCCTTTAAAAAATGGTTTCGACAACTTGGCGACTCCACTGGGGACCAATAAGATAGTCAAGCCGTAAAATTGATTGATTTCTACCCTTTTATCAAAATTTGAAAACTCGATTTGAAAACTATGATCTTTTTTTTCATGTGTTTGCTGCATATGTTATTTTTCTCACACACATTGCATTTGCATGACCGTTGTGGTCGCACCCTTAAGTGGGAGTGAGAAGCTAAGCTTTCGTGAGGTTTTCACCTCCGCATGAGTTAGTGGATTACTTCCGGGATATATATGTACCTATGTCTTCATGAGATTTTCATCTCCGCATGGTCATGGGGAAACGTATCCTCCTAAACTGAACTTGGTCCATATGAGCCTATAATGGGTGGGGATTGAGGAATCTGCTAGTTTAGGTACCCTTGCTTTAGAACTGAACTACATATAGTGAACTTTAAGTGCTTGCTAGTATGGTGATGACCTTTAGTACCTACCTTTATAAGTGCTTGTTTATTATATCTTTTTATACGATACTGACTTGTTTTTTATTTTGTCATCATCACATATCATTCATCATTAAACGGTGTCGATTCAAGGTTCGATTTCTGAGTTATGAAGTTTTGTAATAAGGAACGAATATCTTAAAGTGGAGGACAACTTTTCTGTTTGTGCGTGGTCAGAGAAAACCCAGTTAGAGAAAGGAGATAGTGGCACCGAGGGATATACATCAGAGTTGTGGGACTTTACTCGTATCAGTTTGACACAGAATATTTTCGGGAGATTAAGGACATTTGGGCCCGATGGGATGACAAGGCTAGACAGCTTTTCTTTCAGACTTATGGAGATCTTTCTTATTTGCTAGATATTAAGGTAGATAAGCATCTGTTTCAAGCTATGGTACAGTTCTGGAACTCTGCTTATAGTTGCTTTACATTTGGAGAGGTAGATGTAGTGCCTACTTTGGAAGAGTATACAACCTTGCTTTGTTGTCCGAGAATTCAAGGTAACAATGCTTATGTTAGGCTTGCTAGTCCCCCAATTTTCGTGAGGAAATTAGTGATGATCACAGGGATGAGTGAGTAGTGGGCTATAGGTCGAGTGCAGCAAAAGGGCGATAGTTAGTGCATTCCATGGGCTATTTTGAGGGATCTGATATTGACACACCCAGATGTGAAGAAGAAGGTCAACGTTTTGGCCTTAAGTATTTACGGCTTGGTGATTTTCCCGAAGGCGATAAGGCACATAGATGAGGTAGTCGCAGATTTGTTTGATCGTATTGGTAAACAAAACATACCGGTGCTAGCAATCCTAACTGAGACGTTTAGATCCTTGAAGTACATGTCGGAGAGCCGGTGAAGTAGATTCATTGGATGCACACAGTTGTTGTTAGTATGGTTCCATAGTCACTTTTGGAAGTTTAAGAAAGTTCCATGCCGAGTGTTCTTTGAGGGTTATTCCCCTTTAAAGGAGGCAGCAACTACACCAAGGAGAGACGATATTACAGAAGAAAGGTGGATAGATATTCTTCAGAATCTTTGAGAGGAGGAAGTTTTGTGGAAAGCACCTTAGATGACTCCTACTGAAATCCTTTATCGCTGCGGTAGTTTTGATTGGGTACCTCTTCTTGGGATTTGGAAAGTCATTGGCTATGCACCGTTACTCGTCCTAAGGCAATATAAAGTGGGGCAGTTCAGATAGAGGTCGAGAGTTAGCTTTGTTATTAGATAGGGTTAAGACTCTGGGCCTATGAGCGAAAGCATATTTGTTATCCGTTTTATGAAAAGACTTTTGTTCCTTAAATAACGTTTTCTAAAATGAAACTGAATCGAGATCGATACCTTTTTGCATTCATGCATTTGCATTACATTACATCAAAGAAAAGAAGGTGTTGATTTGAAATTCGATTCCTAAATAGAATAGTTTGTCATAAGGAAATGAATTTCTTAATAAAGTAGATTATAGTGCGGTCGTCTGAATATAGTCCAAGTAAATACGATGAGAGAAAGCTGGTAGTCCATGGAGGAATACATGATGTAATTGCCAAAGATTCAAGCCAACAAAGGTTATCCAAGAGCATGACGAGAGAAAGCCGGAAGTCCACGAAGGAATACATTACTTGATTTAATTGCCAACGAAGATTATCCAAGAGCCAGCACTTTTTGATGAGTATCATAGAGATAAGCGAGCAAGAGATCGAGGCTCAGATTAAGCAGCAAGGAGCTAGCAAAGGCATCTTTTGGAGAATTTACAAGATTCGACCATGAAGAAAAGATCAGCGTTTACTTGGACTATGAAGGGCAAGACCGCATATGTAATCTATTTTCATGTAAAGAAATCTGTTTTCTAGAAAATTTATTCTAATGGAATTGAATTCAAGATCAACATCTCTTTTTCTTTTGCATTCATGCATTTGCATTGCATCACATCACATACATTTAAATCCATAAAAAGACCCTAATTAGTTAAGGTTAAAAAGAGAAAGAAAGAGAGAAAGAGAGAAGAAGGTCACGGCTGAGCGGAAAGAAGACGCTCCTTTACATATCCTAGACTTTTGTATCAGAAGGGATAGCTTACCTGGAGATGGGGGTGTTTGGAAATGAAAATCAATCCATTAATGCCATACATGAAGAAGGGACTGATTAAGGAAACCTTGAGGGCATTCGCCCTTACGAACCAGGAAGCTCTCTAAACAATTAGACTGTGGAGGAACTTCCTGTAGTCTTTAGGAATTTTTCAGAGTAATTCTTGAAACATTCTTGTTACTCTAGGGCCTAGGAGTAATAGGATTACATTTGTGGAATGGGCTTACGATCATCTATTATTTTTTTAATAAAACATAACTTTTATCAATTTGAACGAGTATTGTTTCATTTTTATCAACTAATATTCTGTCAAACTTTTGCAATTCTTATTCTTTTATTCGTAGCACATAAATAATCATTCTTAAATTCATTCATTCTTTGTATATTCTTTATACTTCACAGGTCCCTAGATATCAATGACATGAGCACTAATATTACAAATCTTGATTTCTCTTGTGAGCAAGACATGTGTTTAGAGGAATCTCAGGATTTTGAAGATGTCCAAGATTGTGATGTGTCTCCGAATCTGTTGAGGAGGGTAAAATAGGAGGAGAAATAAATCATGCCCCATGAGAAAGAGGCAATAGATAATGTAGCCCTAGAGGAAGGGAAAGAGGTGAAAATTAGCACGCATATTGCCGAGGACACAAGGCAAGGACTGATTGGGTTGCTACGTGAGTTCAATGATATCTTCGCATGGTCCTATCAAGATATGCCAGGGTTAAATACTGATATTGTGGTGCATCGTCTTCCAATAAGACAGGATTATAAACCAGTCCAACAGAAGTTGTGAAGAATGCGACCAGATATTGTATTAAAAATAAAGGATGAAGTTAAGAAATAGTTCGATGCAGGATTCTTACAAGAGGTGAAGTATTCTGAATGGGTAGCTAACATTGTACCAGTTCCTAAGAAGGATGGGAAGGTACGAATGTGTGTTGATTACAGGGATCTGAACAAAGCTAGCCCAAAAGATAATTTCCCTCTTCCAACACATCGGGATATTCGTTGTTCTCCTTCATGGATGGTTTCTCAGGGTACAATCAGATAAAGATGCATCCTAAAGACATGGACAAAACCACCTTCATAACCTTGTTGGGGACTTTCTGTTACAAGGTAATGCCCTTTGGATTGAAGAATGCAGGGGCAACATACCAAAAGGCTATGGTGACCTTGTTTCACGATATGATGCACAAGAAAATTGAGGTGTATGTTAATGATATGATTGCTAAATCTCGAACAGAGGAGAAGCATATTGAAGTTTTGAGGAAGCTGTTCCTGAGACTACGGAAGTTTCAGTTAAAACTTAATCCAGCAAAGTGCACTTTTGGAGCTAGGTCAGGGAAATTACTAGGCTTTGTGGTCAGCGAAAAGGGAATAGAAGTTGACTCAGACAAAGTTAGAGCCATATGAGATTTGCCTCCACCGCGTACTCAGAAGGAAGTTTGGGGTTTTCTTGGAAGGTTGAATTATATTGCTCAGTTCATTTCACAATTAACTGAGAAATGTGATCCTATATTTCTCCTCCTTAGAAAACACAACCAAGGTACTTGGGATGAACAATGCCAGAGTGCTTTTGATAAGGTTAAGCAATACTTGTTAAATACTCCAGTGTTATCTCCGCCTCGTCCAGATAAACCATTAATTCTATATTTGTCGGTGTTTAGTAATTCCATGGGATGTGTGCTTGGTCAACATGACGAGTCAAGAAGAAAGGAGAAAGCAATATATTACCTCAGTAAGAAATTCACTGAGTGTGAATTGAAATATTCGCCGATTGAAAAATTATGTTGTGCTTTCATTTGGACAACTCGAAGGTTGAGGCAGTATATGCTATATCACACGACTTGGATAATTTCAAAGCTTGATCCATTAAAGTACATGATGGAGTCAACAGCCCTAAATGGGAGAATGGAGAGATGGCAAATTCTGCTTTCAGAGTTTGACATAGTTTATGTGAGCCAGAAGGCTATAAAAGGAAGCGCGATAGCGAAATTTCTGGCTAGTAGAGCTCTAGAGGATTATGAGCCATTGAATTTCGATTTCCCAAATGAGGAATTGATGTGTGTAGCAACTACATAGGATTATTCTTGGAAGTTGAGCTTTGATAGGGCATCCAATGCAGTGGGAAATGGAATTGGGGCAGTCCTGGTATCCCCGAATAGCGATTACTATCCATTCATGTGCAAGTTGGATTTTGATTGCACAAACAATATAGCCGAGTATGAAGCGTGTATCATGGTACTCCGAGCGGCAATAGCGCGAGGAATAAGAACCTTAGAAGTATAATGAGACTCTGCGTTGGTAATTTACCAGCTTAGAGGTGAATGGGAGACAAGGGATCCTAAATTGATCAATTATCGAAAGGTAGTTTTGGGGTTACTTGAGGAGTTTAATGACATCACTTTCAATTATATCCCATAAGACGAAAACCAGATGGCAGACGCTCTAGCAACCTTGGCTTCAATGATTAAAGCGAATAAAGAGGAGGAGATGAGACTCATTCAGATGAGTATCTTTGAGGCTCCAGCTTGCTATTATAATATTGAGGAAGAAGAAAAGGATGATAATCCTTAGTATCAGGATATATTGCGATATGTGAGAGATCGTAAATACCCAGAACAGGCAATTGAAAATGATAAGCGAACTTTAAGAAGATTAGCTTACGATTACATTTTAGATGGGGACATCTTGTAAAAAATGAGAAAGGACCAAGTACTATTGAGATGTGTTGATGCCGTGGAGGCTAAGTTAATTTTAGAAGAAGTTCATGAGGGTGTTTGTGGGATGCACGCTAATGGTTTCATGATGGCTAGACAAATCATGAGGTTTGGATATTATTAGTCTACTATGGAAGGGGATTATATCAACTACGCCAAGAAATGTCATAAATGTCAGATTTATGGAGACAATATTCATGTACCACCTTCACCTCTACTGTTATAACTTCTCCATGGCCTTTTTCTATGTGGGGCATGATGTTATTGGGCCAATATCACCAAAAGCTTCAAATGGGTATCACTTTATTTTTGTGGTCATTGATTACTTCACGAAGTGGGTAGAGGCTGCTTCTTATGCGAATGTCACTAAGTTGGTTATAAGTCGATTCTTGAAGAAAGAGATTATTTGTCGGTATGGGATGCTTGAAAGGATCATATCAAACAATGCACTGAACTTGAATAACAAAACGATAGCAGAAGTTTGCAGTCAGTTCAAGATTAAGCATCACAACTCTTCGCCGCATCGCCCAAAGATGAATGGGGCAGTGGAAGTGGTAAACAAAAACATCAAGAAGATAGTGGGGAAAATGACTGAAACCTACAGAGACTGGCATGAGAAGTTACATTTGCACTCTTAGCTTACCGAACATCTGTCAGAACCTCTACCGGGGCAACTCCTTTCTCGTTGGTTTATGGGGTGGAAGAGTGTTACCTATTGAATTGGAAATACCGTCTCTTCGAGTCTTGTTAGAGATAAAGTTGAATGAAGCTGAATGGATACAATCGCAATATATCAGTTGAACTTGATTGAGGAAAAGAGGCTAAAGGCCATTCGTCATGGTCAGATGTATCAGAACCGAATGATGCAAGCTTACGACAAGAAAGTGTGACCAAGAGGATTCCACGAGGGGGATCTTGTGCTGAAAAAGATCTTTCCTATTCAGAAGGACTTTAGAGGAAAATGGATGCCGAATTGGGAAGGGCTGTATGTCGTAAAGAAGACCTTCTCTGGGGGTGCATTGATCTTAATGGAAATGGATGGGAAGAGTTTACCCAATCCAGTGAATTCAGACTCAGTCAAAAAGTACTTTGTTTAAAGGAGAGAAGAATTCAGGGTGAAAACCCGCAAAGGGCGCCTTGTGACCAAAGGGGTTTTGAGTTGAAAACCCTAAAGGGCAGCTCAAATTTTGAGGAGCACACGGTAATCTTACTATATCTGATTCAACGAAGAGTGAAGCGCGTTGCATATCGGGGCATCGACAAAGTACTTTAGGTCTTTTAAACACATGTTGAACTCAAGAAAGTCTTCATGGGGCTGGCATATAAACGCTCAAGCGGCGATATCTAGGGCATCTAAATTTTATCCTGTTTGCTATCTTTAGATTCTTATTCTTCTCAAAGATAGGCTTTCAGATTAATTTCCTTTGTATTTTTGACAAATTTATTCAAATCTAATTATTCTCAAGATTAAATTCATCTTCCATTATTCTTAAAGTGTGTTGCATTAAATAATGATAGATTAACTAAATAATTTTCACAAATGAAGTTTTGTTTATTACTCTGGAAATTTCTAGATAATACAAGAAACTAAAATGGAACAATTGTTCGAGGAATTCACGTAAGTGAGGTTCGAAAGAACTCGAGAAAATTCTTTCTTTAGTCTAAAATGATGATTGGACAAATCAAATGATTCGGTCCTAAGAGAGGATCATCTTACAAACATTTTGGTGGGTCATAGCATTTGAAGAATGGTACAAACCCACAAGCTAAGTAGGAATGATAATTCGAGAGAAATAAAGACGAAAGAATAAGTTGTGATGTCTGGAATAGGGGTCATATTCATAAACATTTTGCATTATAACAGGTTTAATTAGGAGTATTTGACTCATTTCGATCATAGCATCCTAATCATTAGGCATGAACTCATACGCATTATACAGGTTAAGTCCTTCAAGGGACAATAAAGATTGATGTGCCTTAATCCCCTAAGCAGTAGGGTAACAGGCTAAAGCATAGTAGATTTGGTTTTTACGTGTTTACGCTGAAGTAGATCTAAGATGATTTGGCGTCTCTGTATTGTCAGAGAGCAGATCGAAGATAGCAGATTTG
This sequence comes from Gossypium hirsutum, assembly GCF_007990345.1. Classification (NCBI taxonomy): domain Eukaryota; kingdom Viridiplantae; phylum Streptophyta; class Magnoliopsida; order Malvales; family Malvaceae; genus Gossypium; species Gossypium hirsutum. The sequence goes on from NC_053425.1 coordinate 6,020,536, forward strand.
GCATCTCTGTATTGCCAGTGAGCAAATTGAAGATATAGCAGATTTGGCTTTCATGTGTTTACGGTGAAGCAGATCTAAGATGATTTGGCGTCTCTGTATTGTCAGAGAGCAGATCGAAGATAGCAGATTCGGCATCTCTATATTGTCAGAGAGCAAATTGAAGATATAACAGATTTGGCTTTCACGTGTTTATGCTGAAGCGAATCTAAGATGATTTGGCGTCTCTGTATTGTTAGAAAGTAGATCGAAAATAGCAGATTTGGCATCTCTGTATTGTCAGAGAGCAAATCAAAGACATAGCAGATTTGGTTTTCACGTGTTTACACTGAAGCAGATCTAAGCAGATTTGGCGTCTTTGTATTGTCAGAGAGCAAATCAAAGACATAGCAGATTTGGTTTTCACGTGTTTACACTGAAACAGATCTAAGATGATTTGGCATCTCCGTTAGCCCGAAGTCGTTCAGAAATAGATCCCCCAACTCCATTGCCCGTACTTTCCCCGGTAACCCTTTCTAGAACACGAAGCATTGTCTGTGACAAGGCATCATCCCCGGTACTGCGGTCATGAGATTCCACTTTCGTTGTCAATGGTACCGGTGCATCTGCCGCCGGCATATGTCCCAAAGACAAAGATACCGCTCGAGCCCTTCCTCGGCCACGTCTACGGCCTCTTCCACGAGTAGCTCTTGTACTCATATCGTATTATCTGTTTACGAATTTTATGCATTATTTAATATTCCAGTGTTTATTACAGATGTTTTATGAATCAAACAGTAGTTCAGAGTTTGTTTTCGCAGAATCGAAGTCTAGCTACAGTTTCAATCTCTTATCATATTTTCCTATGTTTCAGTATCATCCTATCTAGAGTGTCCTAGTAAGGTTTCAGTACAGACAGATAATTCAGGAAAATATTCAGAAAAATTCAGAATACTTACAGACTTGAGCCGGAGATTCGGAATGCCACCTTCTAAAGATCTAAATTTTGAAAATCAAGTTTTTCGCATTCTTTATAAAATTTTCGCTTTCAAAAATCTTTATTTTTGTAAACCCATTCCACAGCCGAGTTGTTGCAACTTAGGCTCTGATACCACTAAATGTAGCACCCCAAACCCGGCCCAGAAGTTATGGCCGGATCCGGCATGCCACATCAAAAACGTAAGAAAAATGCCACATCGAAGCATTCAAAACATTTCCGATCCAGAAAGAAAACTTACTGAGTGTTTAAAAAGATGATTTCATTATAGGTTAAAGTGAATGGAAGCTGTGCACCAGGTAGGAAACCGGAAAAGAGGAGGTGAGTCCATCGGACTGCTTAAGTACCAAGCTCCCTTCGGATCCAATCCTAGACATGCATACCGCCATTGCCACACTTTAACGTCATGGATATTTCTAGGAAACCGATTTGATTAAGTCATTTTTAAGAAAAGTGATTAATTTTGGAAAATACTTTCATTGCGGAAGCTTTGCTTGTTGTCGTGTTATTTTGAAATTAACTGTTGTTTTTGAAAACGCGCCCTAAAGCTATCCAATTTCAACAGTTAAAATAAGTATTACCTATCTTAGTAATACATATAAAAAAACATCAAAAATAAATAAGCGGCCTTATTACATATAAAAACCCAAAACTTCAAACGTAAATAAAAGGATGTCCAGTTCACCAGAAGAAAATCAAACTTTCAGAACAGGTGGCCACTCCGAATTCCCTCACAGCTCCAAGCCCACTATGGTTGGGGATTACCTGCGTGGATGAAAATAAAAGGGGTGAGTTTGGGGAAACTCAGTGTATAAATTAACCCAACCATAGCCTATATCAGCTTAAACCACAGAAATAGAATAACTTGGCCTTAGCCTAGAACAGAATTCAAAATAAAGCCCATAGGCCCATAACAGAACAGAACAGATATTACATGTTTATGCAGAAACCCAATCATATCCAACCGTATACACCCCCGTACCAACCTTACACCGTGTGGGGAGACAACTCGACCCACCCAACCGCTACACACCACAGAATTTGCAGCATGGCTGCCATAACAGATAATGTGACAGAGTCACCAGATACAGATAATCGTGGCAGAGCCACCAGAACAGCTATATGTGGCAGAGCCACCAGATCAGATATTTGTGGCATAGCCACCAGAACGCTTCCTCCATAATATAACCCATGTCCCCATGCAACAGATATATAATCATGGCATACCTCATACAGAATCAGATCGTCATGCTTTTCAGTCAAAATTAACCCTAGGGGTATAACGGTAATTTTACACCTAGGGGTATAACAGTAATTTTCCATACATAGGGGTATTATAGTAATTTAGCTACTTTTAGCGTTTTCATGCATATCCTAACTATTTACGTACTATCAAAACACTTACCGCGCATCTTACCGAATTGGGCCCGTTGGCCCATGAACCCGATCTTTGGCCCATTAAGCCCAAATTATCAAAATGTACGAAATCGCGCGTACTACAGTTTATTACTTTAGATTACCAAATATACAAACCCAACTATCTTACGAGCATTCGCACACTCACAAATTCCCAAAATACTGACTTTTCGGCATTTCGGCTTTTCGGCTTTTGCCAATCTAGTCTATGAGAGGGTGTCAGTTACACACCTGTTTCCGACGATATGCTGACGAGATCCACACACGAACCGCCTACAATTGGATTACTAACACGTTAATCTAACTATTCAAATACAAACTACGTATTAACCCCTTACAATATTCGGCCAACCACACCTATAGATCATAGTAAGCTTATAAGAAATCAATAAGCAACTCATTAACAAATTTTTGTCAATGTTTACCACATAATCATAATTTCACTGCAAGCTGTCTTCCTGAACAACAGTCACTAAATTATTTATAACTGGAGCTACGAAACTCCAAATAAAGTTCCGTTAATTTTTCCTGAAAATAGACTCATATATCTTCTATCCATAAAATTTTCAGAATTTTTGGTTTAGCCAATCAATACCAGATTTTTCTCAAACTTTTCCATGTTTCACTGTTTGACTAATCTGACCACTCTTCATTACGAATCAAATTTCTCATTGTACAGAATTCAAAATATGTTCTCGTTTATTCCATTTGAAACTAGACTCATTAATCTTTAATTACATAATTTATTCAGCTTCTAATTCATCTCCCACAATTTATGGTGATTTTCCAAATTCACGTTACTGCTGCTGTCCCAAGCAGATTTATTACCAAATCACTCTTTCACACATACCTTGCATGCTTGTTATTTAAACATGTATATCACCAATCAATCATCACATATCTATGATTTTACTTAAGTATAATCTTCATTTCATCATTTTAAAGCACAACATGCTAGCTGATTTTTCCCTTTAACATCTAAGGCACATGCATGCTTATTTGTTTGGCTCAACTTCACCTATCTTCCATTTTTCATCAAAAGAACATGAAACAACAACCATTTTCTTCATTTTAATTCATGACTAAATGCTCACAACACAACTAAAAGTCAAAATATACTTAAAGAGTTAAGGTAGAATCAAGAAGAACTCATGAACCTCAAAATAGAAGCAAGGTACCAAGAACTTACCTTCAATTTTCCTCCTCCTAATGACCAAATACTCAAGAGCTTTCTCCTCTCCTTTCTCTTCTCTAACTTTCAGCTATGATGAACAAAGATGGACAAAACTTTGTTCTTTTCACCCCTTTTTCTTTTAATAAAACTTCATATTTCATCCATTTAATTCTTTAATACAAATGACATGAAATTCTTATCATGAAACATTTACCTAACCCATTATCATGGAACATTTACCTAACCTATTATCATGAAACATTTACCTAACCTATTATCAATTTGTACCATAAATTATGGATATCAAGTGTACATTTTGTCTACAACAACATGATGGCTGGCCACTTCATGTAAAATAGGAGGTTTGTCATGCAAATCCTCCTATTTTGCACTCCTATTTATTTGGCCACTTCAATTTAGCCTATAGCATTTTCAAACATTTTCACATAGGTCCTATTTCATAATTTCACTCACTTTTTCTTATGGAACAAAAATTAACTAAAATTACCGGGTTCTATCTTAAGCTTGGGCCTTCTAGAGGCCCACTAACATAATTAAACCTATGCCAACATTCATAGGATTCCTGAAAATTGGGGCGTTACACAGCCCGAATTAAAGAAAAGGGTGAGTGTAAGTGCATTTCGTGGGACGCTTTGAAAGATTTGATTCTGACACACCCTGATGAGACGAAGAAGGTAGATGTTTTTGCCTTAAGTTTGTATGGATTGATGGTTTTCCCTAGGGCTCTGGGATATGTGGATGAGGCAACCACGGATCTTTTTCATCGACTCAGTAAAAAGGTCACTTCTGTCTCTGCGATTTTGGCAGAAACATTCAGATCTTTAGGTGCTTGTAGGAGAGCTGGTGCTGGTAGGTTTATAGGGTGTGCTCAGTTACTTTTGGCTTGGTTCTACAGTCATTTCCGGTTGATAGATAGGTTGGTTTGTCTGGTCTTCTTCGAGGATTATTCACCGTTGAAAGACATAGTAGCTTCAACTAGGAGAGTTGATGTTCCAGAAGAGAATTGGATAGCACTACTTCAAAACCTTCAGTCGAAAGATGTCGAGTGGAGGGCTCCGTGGATGATTCCTGGTGAGGTTGTTTACCGATGCGGCAGTTTTAATTGGTCCCCCTGCTAGGAATTTGGGGTGCCATTGGTTATGCCCCTTTGCTCGTGCTGAGGCACATGGATTGAGATAGTTCGTACCAGCGACTTATGGGTTGGCTCAAAGTGAATTTGTATACAGAGGAGCCGATTACAAGATGAGGGTTAGCGAAATTTCTAGTGCTTGGAAGAAGACTTATAGGTTGAAAGGAGTAACTATTGCCCTGTTGCGACACCAGAATATGTAGAATGGAGAGGTAGAAGTGTTAATGATAATATCCCTAAGCCAAGTATGAAAGGAGCTCGACCAATAGAGGAATATTTGCAAGAAAAACCCTCAGAGTTAGAAATTATGAAGCAGGAGTTCGAGAGAAAAAACTTGGAGTTCGAGAAGAGGATAGCAAAGCTCGAAGAAGAAAAGATGTACTTGAGTCTAGACGTCGATGTTCAAAAGATGGAGGTCGAGAAAGAGAGGAAAGAAAAGAGGAAGATTGAGGAAGATCAAGATGATCTAAAGGAGCATTACAAAAGGGTACAAGTATCCTTGAGGAAAGCGAGAGTAGGAGGATCTTCGGATTAGTTACAGAAAGAGGTCCAAGAGGAAAAGGCTAGAGCCGGGTATTGGGAGAGGAAGTTCCAAAAGATACAGGTGTAGAATTTGGTATTAGAGGAAGAGAATAAGGGGTTGAAGACTAAGGTAATTGAGCTTGGAAGATCCCTACGTTGGCAACAAAACCATAATTCTACGGTTGAGTTAAAGGAGCTACAAAGCAAGGTTGAGGATTTGGAGGTGGCATTGCATGACAGTGAACTCCGGGTTGAGCAGCTTGAGGCGCAAGAAGATTATCTGAAGAGAGAGCTTCATCAGGCTAGAGGACAGGTCAGAGAAAGGGATCATGTCATTGGTGAAGCCATAGCCCAGATTCGAGAGGTCGCTGAATATGTGCAAGACTTGGCAATTCGAGCTGATGTATTGAGTCTGATGTATTCATCATCGACGGATATAGAACAAGAGTTAGCCCTTTTATTAGATAGAGTTAAAGCTTTGGGCCTTAGGGCGAAAGCGTATTTGTAATCCTCTTATATGTAAAGATATTCTTTTTCTAAATAAAATTTTCTAAATGAAGCTGAACCAGGATATCCTTTTTGCATTCATGCATTTGCATCGCATAGCATTTCATCACATCGTTTGCATTCAAAGTTATAGAAAGACCCTGATTAGTTAAAGTTTACTTCCGAAGGTAGAAAAGAAGATCTGGAAATCACACATCCTTACGGCACTCGCACTAAAACTAAGAGTATGGATCAAAGGTTCAAGCAATTACAAAATGATATGCAAGACCAAATGCAAGAGCAGTTGGCCAAAATACAGAATGAAATGAGGGAGCAAATGCTAGAGGCTCAGAGGAACATGATGGCTGAAATGGCTCAGCTGCTGAGAGCCACTGATAAAGGAAAAGCTCCCATGGCGATCACTGAAGAGGAGAATAAAGGTCCTCCTCCGGGTTTTACTCTGCCTCATGTGCCACTACAAACCGAGGCACCTCGTAGAAGGCCATCTGTCACTGTGAGGCCCTAATATGGGATAATTGATGCTGGAATCCCCATAAATTTCCCATCTGGGTTGGGAAATAATTTGGGTGATAGCTCAATCAACCCTATCACTCCTGATCTGGATTTGATGGAGAAGGAAAGAATGGCAACTGAATTCGTGAAACAATTGGAAAATCGTTAGAGGTGGTTAGAGAAGAAGTTTAGGGTTTTGGAAGGCGCTGGCAATCATCATGGGATTGATGCCAAAGACTTAAGTTTGGTTCCAGGTTTGATGCTTCCTCATAAATTTAAGATGCAGAGTTTGAAAAGTACAACGGGACTACTTGTCCAGAGGCACACATAACAATGTTTTGTAGGAGGATGATTGGATATGTGAACAATGATCAATTATTGATCCATTGTTTTCAAGACAGCTTAATAGGAGTAGCGGCTAGATGGTACAATCAGTTGAGCCGTGCAAGAATCGGTTCATGGAGAGATCTGGCACAGGCCTTCATGCAACAGTACAACCATGTGCCTGATATGACGCCATATAGGATTACACTTCAAAACATGGAGAAAAAGCCCAATGAAAGCTTTAGGCAATATGCACAACGATGGAGGGAGGTTGCAATGCAAGTACAACCACCATTGTTGAAAAAAGAGACCACCATGTTATTTATTAATACTTTGAAAGAGCCATTCATCACTCATATTATTGGAAGTACCACGAAAAGTTTTGCGGATATAGTTATGGCAGGTGAGATGATTGAGAATGCCGTGAGGGGTGGTAAAATCGAGGGGGAGTGGCTAAAAGATCGGCCCCAAGGAGAAAAGACAATGAGGTGAATAACATGAACAGTTTCAACTCTAGGGAAATCACAGTTGGACAACCCAAAGCAGTTACGGTCGAGCAACAAAGTACTCAAAAACAGGAATTGGGTACAAGACAGAATTCGAAGAGGATGCAATTCACTCATATCCCTGTGACGTATCGTGAGCTTTATCAAAGCTTATACGATGCACATACCATCGCTCCATTTCACTTGAAACCACTGCAGCCACCGTTCCCCAGATGGTATGATGCAAATGCTAAGTGTGAATATCACGCGGGAATACCGGGGCATTCAATTGAAAATTGCACCAGATTTAAGAAGGTCGTGGAGAGGCTTATCAAGATGGGGGTTGTGAAATTCGATAGTACCCCTAATACTGAAAATCCGTTACCAGATCATGGCAATCAAGGAGTGAATGCCATCAATGAAACAAAGAAAAGAAAAATCATGGAAGATATTGCTGAGGTGAAGACACCTATGAAAGTAATATGGGAGGAGATGGTGAAGAGAGGTATGCTGACCTCTAAAAAAGGAAGAGAAGGAATAGAGAACCATTGTGAATTCCATGGAGAAGTGGGTCATATGATCTAAAATTGTGAAGAGTTCAAGGCCATGGTACAAGGCCTTATGGTTAACAAAGAACTACAGGTTTCTGAGGGTGGTTCTTGTGAATGACAAATATGTGTGCTGAGAATGAACGAAAAAGAACCAGCCAACCAAGAATTATTATTTCCTTGCCAGGGAATAATGAGGCGGGGCCGTAAACTGGGCCCAAAATCGTCATCCACTAACCCAATCCTTTCCCTTACAAGGATGATAAGAGGGTGCCATGGAGCTATGACTGCAGTATAACAATACCTGAGGGGGAGAGTATAGCCAGCGCGGCCAGGGGTACGCAAAATGAAGGTTCCCATACACGAAGTGGGAAACGTTATGACGGGGGGAGCATCAGAGTGGAGCCTGCAAAGACAAAAGATGTCGATGTTAAAAGGGAGAAAGAGACCGAGTTCCCATCAATGAGCCGGTAAAGAAGGAAGAGGCTAAGGAGTTTCTAAAGTTCCTGAAACATAGCGAGTACAGCGTGGTCGAGCAGTTGCGTAAACAGCCGGCGCATATATCAGTGTTAGCCCTACTCTTGGGTTCTGAGGTGCATCGGGATACGTTGTTAAAAGTGCTTAACGAAACATATGTCACCCATGACATATCCGTTAACAAGCTGGACCGGTTAGTAAACAACATCAGTGCTGACAATTTCATCTACTTCAATGATGATGAAATTCCACCTGGGGGCATAGGGTCAACCAAGGCCTTGCATATCACTACTCGGTGCAAGGGATACACGCTTCTAAGTGTACTTGTTGATAATGGGTCCACTTTGAACGTCCTTCCATTATCCACATTAAACAGATTACCCATTGACAGTTCGCATATGAAGACATGTCACTATGTGGTGAGAGCCTTTGATGGAACTGAAAGGAAAGTGATGGGACGAATTGACATCCCTCTAGAGATTGGACCGAATACATCTGAAGTTGATTTCTTGGTGATGGATATCAAACCCTCCTATAATTGTTTATTGGGGAGACCATGGATACACTCGGCAAGAGCGGTGCCATCCTCATTGCACCAAAAATTAAAGTTAGTGACAGATGGACGCTTAATAACCATCAGCGCGGAGGAGGATATCATAGCAGCAGTCACCAGCAAGGCTCCTTATGTTGAGGCCAATGAAGAGGCTATCGAGTGTTCTTTCCGCTCTTTAGAAATCATTAATGCCACTTTCATTTTGGAAGGAAGTGAGGTGCTAGCACCCAAAATGTCTAGAGCCATGAAGATGGCCCTGCAAATAATGATGGGGAAATGAGCATTGCTAGGAAAAGGCCTAGGAAGACAGTTGCAAGGTGGGATTCAGATCCCAAAACTGATTGAGAAGAAGGATCGCTTTGGCTAAGGCTTCAAGCCAGACCACAAGCACAAGAGGCAGGAAATTGAGAAATGCCAAGCGAGAAGAAATGCACGTTTGAATAGAAAAGAAGTGGAGTGGGAACCGATAACATTCCCACCTATATCCAAATCCTTTAAGTCAGGGGGATTGCTGATAGAGGAAAGTCATCAAGTTAATGCTGTACACAATGAGGGATCGGAGCAAGGAAACCTCGAGGGCATTCGCCCTTACGAACTAGGGAGCTCTCTGAATAATTAGACTGCGGAGGACCTTCCTGTAGTCTTTAGAAATTTTTCAGAGTAATTCTCGAAACATGTTTGTTACTCTAGGGCCTAGGAGTAGTAAGATTATGTTTGTGAAAAGAGGCCTATATTCATCTATAATTATTTAAATAAAACATAACTTTTATCAATTTAAAACGAGTATTTTTTTCATTTTTATCGACCAATATTCTGGCAATTCTTATTCTTTTATTCATAGCACACAAACAATCAATCTTAGATTCATTCATTCTTTTTATATTCTTTCATACCCCCATAGGTTCCTAAATATCAATGATATGAGCGCTGATACTGCAGCTCCTAATTTCTCTAGCGAGCAAAACATATGTTTAGAGGAACCTCAGGATTTGGAAGATGTTCAAGATTATGACGTATCTCTCGATCTGTTAAGAATGGTAAAGCAAGAGGAGAAACAAATCATGCCACATGAGAAAGAGGCAATAGAGAATATAGCCCTAGAGGAAGGGAAGGAGTTGAAAATCGGAACCCTAATTAGCGAGGACACAAGGCATGGCCTGGTTAAGTTGCTTCGAGAGTTCAAAGATATCTTCGCCTGGTCATATCAGGATATGCCCGGATTGAGTATCGACATTGTAGTACATCATCTTTTGATAAGACAAGATTGTAAGCCAGTCCAACAGAAGTTGCGAAGAATGAGGCCAGATATCGTTCTGAAAATAAAGGATGAAGTCAAGAAGCAGTTCGATGCAGGATTCTTGCAAGAAGTGAAGTACTCTGAATGGGTAGCTAACATTGTGCCTGTTCCTAAAAAGGATGGGAAGGTACGAATGTGTGTTGATTACAGAGATCTGAACAAAGCAAGCCCAAAGGATAATTTTCCTTTACCACACATTGACACTTTAGTAGACAACACAGCGGGATATTCGTTGTTCTCCTTCATGGATGGTTTTTCAGGATACAACCAGATAAAGATGCATCCAGAGGACATAGATAAAAGCACCTTCATAACCTTGTAGGGCACCTTTTGCTACAATACCGTTTGGACTAAAAAACGCAGGGGCAACAAACCAACGGGCCATGGTGAACTTGTTCCACGACATGATGCATAAGGATATTGAGGTATATGTCGATGATATGATTGCCAAGTCGCGTACAGAAAAAGAGCACATTGAGGTCTTGAGAAGATTGTTCTTGAGGTTGAGAAAATTTCAGTTGAAGCTCAATCCAGCAAAGTGTACCTTTGGAGCCAGATCAGGAAAGTTATTAGGTTTTGTAGTTAGTGAAAAAGAAATTGAAGTCGACTCAGACAAAGTCAGAGCCATACGAGAGTTACCTCTGCCACGTACTCAGAAGGAAGGTCGAGGATTCCTAGGAAGGTTGAATTACATCGCTCGGTTCATTTCACAACTGACCGAGAAATGCGACCCTATCTTTTGCCTCCTCAGAAAGCACAATCAAGGAACTTGGGATGAGGAATGCCAGAATGCTTTTGAAAAGGTCAAGCAGTATTTGTTGAATGCTCCGGTATTATCTCCACCAAGCCCAGATAAACCTTTAATACTGTACTTGTCAGTGTTCAGTAATTCCATGGGATGTGTGCTTGGCCAGCATGACGAGTCAGGGAAGAAGGAGAAGGCAATTTATTATCTCAGTAAGAAATTCACTGACTGTGAGATGAGATATCCACCGATTGAAAAGTTATGTTGTGCGCTGATTTGGACAACTCGGAGATTAAGACAGTACATGCTATACCATACTACTTGGCCCATCTCAAAGCTTGATCCATTGAAATACATAATGGAGTCAACGGCTCTAAATGGGAGAATGGCAAGATGGCAAATTTTGCTTTCAGAGTTTGATATAGTCTACATAAGTCAGAAAGCTATAAAAGGAAGTGCGGTGGCTGATTTCTTGGCCAGTAGGGCTCTAGAAGATTATGAGCCATTGAACTTTGATTTTCTGAATGAGGAGTTACTGTGCATAACAATGACCGAGGATCCTCCTTGGAAGCTAAATTTTGATGGGGCTTCTAATGCAGTCAGAAATGGAATTGGGGCAGTCTTGGTATCCCCAAATGGTGATCATTACCCTTTCACGTGCAAGCTAGACTTTGATTGCACGAATAATATGGCTAAGTATGAAGCATGCATCATGGGACTTCAAGCAACTATAAAGCAAGGTATAAAAACCCTAGAAGTATATGGAGATTCTGCGTTGGTAGTTTATCAGCTTAGAGGCGAATGGGAGACAAGGGACCCTAAATTGATCAGTTATCAAAAGGTAGTTTTGAGGTTACTTGAGGAGTTTGATGACATCACCTTCAATTATCTCCCACGAGACAAAAATCAGATGGCAGATGCTTTAGCAACCTTGGCCTCAATGATCAAGGCGAATAAAGAAGAAGAGATGAAGCCAATTCAAATGAGTGTCTATGAGGCTCTAACTTATTGTTGTAATATTGAGAAGGAAGGAAATGACAATAATCCTTAGTATCAAGATATATTGCAATATGTGAGAGATCGTAAATACCCTGAACAGGCCAGTGAAAATGACAAACGAACTTTAAGGAGGTTAGCTTGTGACTATGTTTTAGATGGAGATATCCTGTACAAGAGATGGAAAGACCAAGTACTTTTGAGATGTGTCGATGCTGTGGAAGCTAAGCTAATTTTAGAAGAGGTTCATGAAGGTGTATGTGGGACCCATGTAAATGGGTTCATGATGGCAAGGCAAATCATGAGATTTGGCTATTATTGGGCCACTATGGAAGAGAACTGTATCAACTACACCAAGAAATGCCATAAGTGCCAGATTTATGGGGATAAAATTCATGTACCACCTTCACCTTTACATGTTATGACTTCTCCATGGCCCTTTTCCATGTGGGGCATGGATGTCATTGGACCAATATCACCGAAAGCTTCGAATGGACATCGGTTTATCTTCGTGGTAATTGATTACTTTACAAAATGGGTAGAGGCTGCTTCTTATGCGAATGTTACTAAGTCAGCTGTGAGTCGATTCTTGAAGAAGGAGATCATTTTTCGGTATGGAATGCCTGAGAAGATCATATCCGACAATGCATTGAACTTGAAAAACAAAATGATAGCAGAGGTTTACGACCAGTTCAAGATCAAACATCACAATTCATCTCCCTATCGTCCAAAAATGAATGGGGCAGTAGAAGCTGCCAACAAGAATATTAAGAAAATAGTGGGGAAGATGACTGAGACCTATAGAGATTGGCATGAGAAGTTGCCATTTGCACTCCTAGCCTATCGAACATCTGTTAGAACCTCTACTGGGGCAACTCCATTCTCGCTAGTTTATGGGATGGAAGCAGTGTTACCTATTGAAGTAGAAATACCTTCTCTTTGAATTTTAACGGAGGTAAAGTTAAATGAAGCTGAGTGGGTTCAATCTCGATATGACCAGTTGAACTTGATTGAGGAAAAGAGGCTAAGAGCCATTCGTCATGGTCAGATGTATCAGAAACGAATAATGCGAGCTTATGATAAGAAAGTTCGGCCAAGAGAGTTTCACGAGGGAGACTTTGTATTGAAAAAGATTCTTCCCATTCAAAAAGACTTTAGGGGGAAATGGATGCCGAATTGGGATGGTCCATATGTCGTGAAGAAAGCCTTATCGGGTGGTGCATTGATCTTAACTGAAATGGATGGGAAGAGTTTACCCAATCGAGTGAACTCAGACTCAGTTAAAAAATACTCTGTCTAAAGGAGAAGAGAATCCAAGGTGAAAACCTGCAAAGGGTGCCTTGAGATTAAGAAAAAAAGAGCGGAGAGGTCAAGGTGAAAACCCCCAAAGGGCACCTTGTGACCGAAGGGGTTTTGAGTTGAAAACCCGAAAGGGCAGCTCAAATTTTGAAGAGTACACAGTGATCTTGCTATAAAGAGTGAAGCACGTTGCATACCGGGGCATCAACAAAGTATTTTGAACCTTTTAAACACATGTTGAACTCAAGAGAGACTTCATGGAGCTGGTGTATAGACACTCAAGCGGTGATATCTTGGGCACATAACTTTTATCCTATTTGCTATCTTTAGATTCTATTTCTTCTTAAAAATAGGTTTTCAAATTATTTTCCTTTGTATCTTTTCGATAATTCATTTTAATCCAATAAAGTTTATTCATCTTCCATTATTCTTTAAGTATGTTGTATTGAAATAATAATAGATGAACTAAATATCTTCACAAATGAAGTTTTGCATATTACTCTGGAAATTTCTAGATAATACAAGAAACTGAAACAAGATAATTGTTTAAGGAATTCCCATATGTGAGGGTCGAATGTACTCGGGGAAACTAAAATTTCTTATTCAGTCTAAATGATTGAACAAATCAAACGATTCGATCCTAGGAGAGGATCATCTTACAGACATTTTCAGCGGGACATATCATCTGAAGAATGGTACAAACCCACAAGTTGAGTTGGAATGAGACTTCAAGAGAAGTAAGGATAAACTTCGGTGAAGGAATGAGTGATGTCATCTGAAATAGGAATCATTTTCATAACATTTTGCATTATAACATGTCTAATTTGGAAAAATTGACTCACTTCAATCATAGCATTATTAGGCATGAACTCATACGCATTCTACAGAGACAATGTAGACCAAAGAAACAAGATTTGACATTCATGTGCTTAAAGCGAAGCAGATCAAAGATTTCAGCATGGTATCCCTGTGTTTATAGGGAACAAGTTGAATATAGCAGATTTGGCATCTCTGTATTGTCAGAGAGCAGATCGAAGATACTAGATTTGGCATCTCTGTATTGGCAGAGAGTAGATCGAAGACATAGCTGATTTGGCTTTCACGTGTTTACGATAAAGCAAATATAAGATGATTTGTCATCTCTGTATTGTCAGAAAACAAATAGAAGTCTGGCATCTCCACTTCAATGGAGAGCAGATACACAACAGATCTGACCTTCAGACGATTAGACTGAAGCAAGATCCAAGATGATTTGGCATCCTTGTGCTTACAAGGAACAAATTGAAGACATAGCTTATTTGGCTTTCACGTGTTCACGATAAAGCAAATCTAAGATGATTTGTCATCTCTGTATTGTTAGATAACAAATCGAAGTCTGGCATCTCTACTTCAATAGAGAGCAGATACATAGCAGATCTGACCTTCAAACGATTAGACTGAAGCAAGATCCAAGATGATTTGGCATCCTTGTGCTTACAAGGAGCAAATCGAAGACATAGATGATTTAGCTTTCACGTGTTTACGATGAAGCAAATCTAAGATAATTTTTCGTCTCTGTAGTGTCAAAGAACAAATCGAAGTCTGGCATCTCCACTTCAATGGAGAGCAGATACATAGCTGATCTAACCTTCAGACGATTACACTGAAGCAAGATCCAAGATGATTTGGCATTCTTGTTCTTACAAGGAACAAATCGAAGAAGCAGATTTAGAGTCTCTGTGTTCGGCGGAGAGCAAATCAAGGATATCAACATGATTGTCATAAGTTTACAAGAAGTCTGTATACCATGATTTAATAGGGCCGGTCAAATTTGGTCTTTTTAAGTCTTTGCTCGATTCCCATTACACAGCAATGAGCAAAGAGGGGCAACTGTAATACCTCAATTTTGCCCGGCCCATTGGAAGCCAAGACATAGTCCAAAATATCAAAAATAATAATAAAGGTTTTTAGACAGTCCTTTTACAATTGGCCAAAACCCAAAAAACCATCCCTACCCAGCAGGCCCACTGTTGCTACCCAAAATCCCAAAGTAGTCCCGTAGCCCAAATACAAAAGCCTATACCCGGTTACAACCACTCAGCAAACCCATACCTAAACAGACTCAGGACTAAAGTGGCCCAACTGGCCCAATTCATTACACCAAGGCATGAAACCCTAGGGTTTCTGCCTATTCCTTATGGTGCCGCAATGTCTTCTGGAAGCTTCGGGGAGCGTCTGTCCAGTTCCCTGAATCAAGACGGTCATCAATGCTCTGTCTCATCAGCGCTGTGACCCCTCAACTTCGTCACCATGCATCACACCACCACCAGCCCGCGAATCACGTCGGAATCATCATGCGCCACAATCCAGTACTAGCCCCATCAGCGCATAGTCAGGGGTGCTTGAACGAAATCTTCGCGATTCACCTGCAAGAAAAGGAAAGAAATCAAAGCAAATAGATTAGAATAGGGTTTGGAAAGAAATCTTTCGATTTCTTTCCACAATAGGCAGTGGAATAAGGCTATAAAGCCTTTCCTCAAATCTGTAAAAAAGGGATATACGGAAAAAAAAACAGAGCCATAGGAAAAAATACACCACGAAAAGATATTGTACGTCGAGTATTTTTTTGAATAATATACCAGAAGGATTTCGAGAGAAACGAAGGTGACTCATTACTCTTTTTCTGTTTTTAATTCATTTTTTGCAAACAATCGATATATAATATATTAAATAGACAGAGGAAGAAAATACCTTGAGAATCACCCTGAAAAACGAAGCTTTTCAGGTTCCGACCGTCGTGTGTGGCGGAGTCGGTGACAGCGCGTGGATCTGAACGCGGAGGTCCGATGAACAGAGCAGATCGGCCTAGGGCCGGAGCTCAGAGGACCGAGGAACCGTTTCAGAGGATTTCTTTGATTTTTTTTTAAATCTCAGGTTTCTAAATGATTTTAAAACTAAGAAGTTGGCTTATATAGCCTTGACGAAACGACGACGTTTTAAACCCCCCAGGATCCGCGCGTTGACTCGATTACCCGAGGAGGATCCGCGCATTTTCAGAGTTGGGTTAATTACCCAATTGATCCTTCTACCCTTTTTTGTGTTTACAATTAAGTTTTATTTTATTTATGATTTAACCCTAATGTCTTGTCTCAGTTTTGATTTAATCCCTGAAGTAGCTGCTTTAAGTCTAAGTTTAAAACGCAGTTGTTTTGGGAATAGGGAAATTTTCCCAATGAGTCCCTTTTGTTTTGCGCGCGTTTTAATTAAGGCCTTAATTCAGTTTTATTTCTTTCAAATTCGCCCCATAATTTTGTTGAACTTTAAATTTAGCCCTATATTTATTTTATATATATTTATATATTGTTATTTTTTTTACCTTACTTTTATATTATACATTATAAGATTATTTTATTATATATATTATTATTATTTATTATATCTTATTTTTCACAAATTATTATTATTTTACATTATTATTTTTATATTATTATATCTTACTTGTATTATATATTTATTAATTATTTATATATATTGTTCTTACATATATATTTTTGTTATTTTATATTATATTTCTTATATTTCTTATTTCTTATATATTTAAATTATATTTTATTATATAACATTTATTGTATTTTTATTTTTATTCTATATTACTTTTTTTTGTCATATATATCATATATTATCTATTATATTATTTATGTTTATATTATTCATTATTTTATTTAAAATTTGTAAATTTGTAAATTAAATTATATTTTTAACTCATATTATACACATATTAAATTATTAATTATTTATTTATTATGTATTATTTTAAAATGATATTTTTATGTTATGTGTTATTTTATAAATTCTTTTACATACTTTTATTTTATGTTTTTTTTAAACCCAATATATTTTCCTTTTATAAATATTTTGTTATTATGTTTTATATATTGTATAGCAAATACTATTTTAAGATTATTATTAAATATTATGTCTTTATTTGTATTATATGTATATTTTGTTAATAATAACTTATTTCATTTTTTTATATATATATTGCATATATCATGTGTTATATATTATTTTATATTTATTATTTGATATTACATTTCATGAACATGTACATTGATATTGTATTACTCTTTTTTGTATGTCATGCATTATTTTATTACTTTTTTGTATATGATGCATTATTTAATTATTACTTTGTATGTTTGTACGTTTTGTTTATTCATTTCTCAATACATGCTATATATATATATATCTTTGTATGCATATGGTTAATATTTGCTATGTATATATTATTTTTATATGTATGTATCTAATGCACGATCTTTATATTATTGCCATCATTTTGTTTAAATGCATGTATCATTTACCTACTACAATAATATGTTACTATGT
Organism: Gossypium hirsutum; assembly: GCF_007990345.1. Classification (NCBI taxonomy): domain Eukaryota; kingdom Viridiplantae; phylum Streptophyta; class Magnoliopsida; order Malvales; family Malvaceae; genus Gossypium; species Gossypium hirsutum. The sequence continues at coordinate 6,037,862 of NC_053425.1, forward strand.
ATGATTTATAATACAATACAATTCCCCACGCATCATTTTTAAAAAAACAAGGCCCCAAAGTTTTCAAAAAATATAAAGGCAATGCTTGGTGTTTGGAAATTTCAAGAAAGTAGTGTCCTAACTTATTGGGTTGCGACTTTTCTCGTTGAGTTCGAATAATCAAGTACCCTTCTTAGTTTTTAAAGGTTTTCAAAATGTGAGCAACTGTCTTGGAATTGCAAAGCAATATGTCCTAACTTGTTGGATGTAGCGTTTTGTTGTTTCGAGATAGGGATTTCTAAAATGCTAACTTAGTGTCAATACTTTGATACGAGTGAACTCTAATTTACAAAAAAAAAATCAAAATATTTTAAAGAGGATTACATCTTAAAAATTTTAAATTCCCGACATTAAAGACATTGGATAATCAATTAGGTACCAATTTTTGGGCGTTACGAGGGTGCTAACCCTTCCTCGTACGTAACTGGCTCCCGAACCCATCTTCTGATTTCGTAGACCAAAACTAATGATTTTAAAACAAAACATTTTATAAGGTGATCCAATTACACCTAAAAAGATTGGTGGCGACTCCCGTTTTCGTTTTTCTTAAAGTCGATTCCCATTTTCCAAAACCCGATTTAAAAAGGGTTTCGACAATATATTTTTTTATATATATTTTATTTTGTTATATTTGCATTTTACTATATGTTATATGTATTTTCATTATATATATATTATTTATTTTACTATATTTTATCTATTATATTATTATACATTTTTAATTTTTATCATATATTTATATTATATGTTTTTAATAATATTATTTTTATATATTATATATTATATTATTCATATTATTATACATTTTATTTAAAAATTTAGTATATACTATGTCTTTTCCTATATATATTAATTATTTTACTATATTTTTATATGAAAATACTTATTAAATTATTATTATCTTATATATTCTTCATATATTGTATTACATATATTTTATTACATATATTTTTATTGCTATATGATTTATATTATTACATATTTTATTTGTAAATTATATTATATTTTACCATATTTCCTTATTACCTTTATTTTATCACAAAGTATGCATTGTTACTTATTAATTATATACAATTTTTTTTTAAAGAATAGAAACATCTAGTACACTATTTTTTCTTATATACTAAGTTATTATATCTTATAATATAATCTATATATGTATATATCATTTTTAAAAAAAAGGTCTCTTTTATTGTTTTTACATCGTTTAATATATTTCTAAATAGCTTATTTTTATATTTCATACACTTAATCTGCTTATTTGTTTTTAGATTCTCTTTTATTTTCATATTGTTTAATAAGGTTAAATTTTACATATCATTTTATTCTTGTTTTTACATATTCGCATAAAATTAGTTATTTATGATAATTTAGATATATTTAAAATGTTGTTATATATATATATATATATATATATGTTATACTATTAAATCCATTATGCTCTATGTTGTATTGTGCATGTAACACAAATGCATCAACATATATGTTATTTAAGATATATGCACAAAGTGATAAATTGTGTAATTATTTTAAGCCATTATACTTGTAGCGACGTAAAAAAAATTTAGTTTCGCTTGGTCGCTAATTGTGGCGATTTATTAAACATTTGAAAACCAACTTTCGATTTTATTAACAAAGGAAGTCGCCACCGATCCTTTTTTATAGGTGTGATCGGACACCTAATAAAATTATTTTAAAACAAAAAGAAGGCCAAATTTAGGTCTACATGAAAGTCCAGAGAAAAATTGGGGTTCGGGAGTCAGTTACGCGTGAGGAAGGTATTAGCACCCTCGCGACACCCAAAATTGGTATCTCATAAACATGTGTTGACTTGATTTTCAAAAATACGAGTTCAATATAATATTTAATCATGATCCGATTGAAAAATGAGAATTTTTAGTTTTCGATTTTTTTTTAGAAAGGGTGTCCCGTTTTTTAACACAAGCCGACGAATTTCACCCAACATAGCGATGAAATCGATGGCTTAATATTAAACCGGTACATTGCCTTATTTTTGAAATTAATTAAAACATGAGAAAAAATATTCCTAAAGTGAGAAATTAAAAATAGATAAAGGACGCAAAAAAATGATATCATTAATGAAAAATATTAACATGGAATACTAGAATATTAGAATAACAATAATAATGATATTTACAAAATAAAAACAAATCATGTACTAATAATAAAATAGGAAAAATGATATATTTGGTAATAATAATATAAAATAATAATATGTACATAAAAATACTTATATATATGCGTATAATAAAAGTATGTAATAATAATAATAATATCTACAATAAAAGAAAATATTAGGAAACGTACATAAAAATATATACATAAAAAATTTACAACAATAATATAAAATAATGATATGTGCAAAAATATATATACATATGTACATAAAATATACACTAATATAATAATAGTTATAATAATACTAGCAATAGTAATAATTTGTAATAATAATATATACACAATATGGTATTTAAAATATATATATGTATATAATAGTATTTAAGAATATATACATAAGAAATATATAACTAATGGCATTAAAAAATATATACATAATACATATAAAATACCTAAAAAAAGAAGGGGGGAAAGAAGAGAGAAGGGAGGGGGAAAAGGAAATCCGGCCAAGGGGGGCTGGTCACCGGTCGATCGTCGGTCGCCGCCCGTCGTCGGCCACTATCGGCCACCGCCCACGGTGGCTGGAAAAAGTAAAATTTTTTTAACAATATATGTATATATAAAGAAAGAAAAAAAATAACACAAAAAAAAAGAAAAAAAAGATTCGAAAGAAGAGGAAAAAAGAAAAAGATGCAACCTTTTTATTAATGTTTCTTTTGTGTTCAAAATTTGAAGGGATTTTTGTGTTTTTTTTTCAATCTTTGTAAAATCCCCCCTCCTTTACATGATTTTTGAATGGCTTTTTATAGCCATCTTTTACATGATTTTCTATTATTTCTTTTTCTATTTTGTAGGTGGTGGTGGTAGACAATGGATATCAAAAATGAGAGGAAAAATGGGCAAGTGGGAAAGTGGCTAGGTGGCTAGGGTTTCTTAGTTTTTTTTTTGGGTTAGGTTTTTCTTTTTTCTTCTTTCTTTTTTTGGTTAGGTTTTTGGGGGGGGGCTTAATGGGCTTTTGAATTGGGTTTAATATTTGGGTTTAATATTTGGGTTTTGTAATGGGTTTGGGTAGATGTAAATGGGTCATGGGTTAAGGGTTTTAGTGGGTTTAGAGGTTTGGTTGGGTTTTGATATAATCGGGCCCGGGCAATTTGGGCTTCTACAGCTGCCCCTCTTTGCTCATTATCGTGCAACGATAATAGAGCAAAGACTTTCAAGGAAGACCAAATTTGCCCGGTCTTGCTAGGTCTTGACTTGCTTTGGAACTCTTCTTGTTTAGTTAGTCCTTTTTCAGTCCACCGCATCTTGTAGCTTTGGTTCAATCCACTGCAAATTCGGAGATATGCCTTGTAGCTTCAATCTGTTCCAATGTAACTTCAAGGATATGAGATTTGTGGCTTCGATCCGCTTCATTGTAACTTCATAAAGATAAGATCTACAACTTCAATATGCTCTTCTATCGCTTCAGTGAGATAAGGTTTTGGTCTTCTCTTCTACCACTTTAGAAAGGCAAGATCTGATATCCTCGATCAGCTCCACTGCAACTTCAATTAGCTTCACTGTAACTTCAGGGATATAAAATCTGTGTCTTCGATTAATTCCAGTCTTTATTCTTTACTCGGCATGTGATCCTGAGCTTAACTCATTTCTCGCAATATGAATTGACTCTTTAAAACTAGACATTAAAAACAGAAATTGAAAATAGCTCAACACGTGACCAAGGCTCAACTCACTTCTCGCAATATGAGTTGATTTTTAAAACAAAATTTGTAAAAACAGATTATGAAAATACCTCGATATGTGACCCGAAGCTCAACTCACCTCTCGTAATATGAGTTGATTTTTGCAAAGCATAAATTAAAAAAAAACATCAATTGAAAATACCTCGGCGTGTGGCCTGAGGCTCAACTCATCTCTCGCAATATGAGTTGATTTTTTTGACAAACATAAATTGAAAAAAAAATTAAAAATACCTCAGCGTGTCCTGAGGCTGAACTCACCTCTTGCAATATGAGTTGATTTTTTTGGAAAAACAAAATTTGAAAAACAAAATTTGAAAATACCTCAGCGTGTGAGTCAAGGCTCAACTCACCACTCGCAATATGAGCTGATTTTTTTGAAACACAGAAATTGAAGAACAGAAATGGAAAACACCTTAGCGTCTTGAGGTTCAACTCACCTCTCGCAATATGAGCTGATTTTTTGAAAGACAGAAATTGAAAATACCTCAACGTGTCTTGAGGCTCAACTCACCTCTCGCAATATGAGTTGATTTTTGAAACTTAACTTGAAAAGCAGATTTTGAAAATGCCTCGATATGTGACTCAAGGCTCAACTCACCTCTCGCAATATGAGTTGATTTTTGAAAAATATAAATTGAAAAAAAAAATACCTCAGTGTGTGATCTAAAGCTCAACTCACCTCTCGCAATATGAGTTGATTTTTCGAAAGACAGAAATTGAAAATAGCTCAGCGCGTGAGCCAAGGCTCAACTCACCTCTCGTAATATGAGTCAATTTTTTTTGAAAGGCAGAAATTGAAAAACGAAAATTGAAAATACCTCGGCGTGTGATCTGAGGCTCAACTCACCTCTCGCAATATGAGTTGATTTTTTGAAAGACTGAAATTGAAAATAGCTCAGCGCGTGAGCCAAGGCTTAACTCACCTCTCGCAATATGAGTCGATTTTTTTTGAAAGGCAGAAATTGAAAAACGGAAATTGAAAATACCTCGGCGTGTGACCTGAGGCTCAACTCGCCGCTCGCAATACGAGTTGATTTTTTTTGACAACAGAAATTGAAATTACCTCAGCGTGTCTTGAGGCTCAACTCACCTCTCGCAATATGAGTTGATTTTTTTTTTTTGAAAGGCAGAAATTTGAAAAACGAAAATTGAAAATACCTCGAGTGTGACCTGAGGCTCAACTCGCTTCTCGCAATACGAGTTGATTTTTTTGACAACAGAAATTGAAATTACCTCAGCGTGTCCTGAGGCTCAACTCACCTCTCGCAATATGAGTTGATTTTTGAAACATACGAAAAATTGACAATACCTCAGCGTGTCCCGAGGCTCAACTCACCTCTCGCAATATGAATTGAATTTTGAAATAAAACATCAGAATACCAGAACATGTCATCTGGTGGAACTCATGTGTCTTTTCAACTATCATCACATCTTCTTGCTCTACTGGAGTACTTGTATATGTCATGCATGATGTTATCATGATATGCACATGTTTGTCTTAAATGCTTTTATGCCTACATGATTATGCAGTGCTCCTTAAGCATGTTTGTCGTATGTCCATTTAGCCACGATTGTTGAGGATCTGTGTTCATTGCTTTGATTCTTGACTTTCTCTTCAGGCCTTATACCTGTCTTCAAGCTTCACGAGTAATCGACGTTTCTCAGATATCACTCTTCTGCCCCCGATTGAACTTTGTTCTTACTTTGAGACTCTTGTGCTTATCAAATTTTCATCCAGGTAATGCTTAACATTTCTTTTGTTTAGAGTATGTCATTTCACCATTTATCATATAAATAATGAGATGCATGAAAAAGGTCAGATAGGGACAAAAATGATATTTCATATTCATCTATTTCAAATGTGGCAAACAAAGCAAGTTAAACAATGAGAGTAAAAAATGTCAAAAAGAAAGAAAGGATCGTATTCAACGGATACAAATGCTCTAGATATTCAACACATGAACTCTTCCTCGTTCCTCAATCAAAAATCTTTTCGAGCGCGGCTTCTTGCGTAGAAGATTTCGAGCTTTCAGAAATGCTTCAAATACTGTAGCCTCACTGCTTGACCTATCGTTCGACTGCCAGGTTTGTTTCATTAGGACGCCCTCTCGGGTTTTCATCCTAATCTTTTTGTACTAATCAAGACGCCCTTTTTGGGTTTTCGCCTTGATCCCCCTTTTTTTTTAAGATGCCCTTTTTGGGTTTTCATCTTAAGCATAATATTTCTTCACAGCATCTGAGTTCACTGGATTCGACAACTGTAATGCCCCGTACCCGAGACCATTTCCGGAGTCGAACACGAGGTGTTAACGGACTTAATTCATTACTTAAACAGCTCATACAATTCATTTTAAAATTTCCAGACAAGCTGGCTAACTGCATCACAGTCGCTTTAAAAATCATATCTCGAGTTCCGAAATTTGAAATCTGATTCCGTAAATTTTTCCTGAAACTAGACTCATATATCCATCTACTAATTGTTTTCTAGAATTTTTGGTTGGGCCAATTAGTACAGTTTATTAGTTAAAGACTCCCCTATTTCAGGGTTCGACTACTCTGACCTCTATGTATTTCGAATCAGATATCTCCTTGTACAGATCTTCAATGACTATGTCATTTGTCTCTAATAAAACTAGACCCAATAATGAATCTGTACATATAAAGTATGACTTCTAATTATCTTTGTAAAATTTATGGTGAATTTCCAAAGTCAGAACAGGGGATCCAGAAATCGCTCTGGCCCTGTTTCACAAAAATTTAAACATCTCATAAAATATAGCTCATATACCTGTTTCGCTTCTTCCATATGAAAATAGACTCATCAAGCTTCGATTCCATAACTTATTCATTATTTAATTCCATTTCTACTATTTTTAGTGATTTTATAAATTCACGTCACTACTGCTGTCTGAATCTATTTTATGGTAAATTTTACCTATTTCATGGTTTCCATGGATTAGCTAGTAATTTGACATACATAACACCAAATATGATCATGATTAGCCATTCCAATGGCTACTCATTACCAAGCATTTCCATACCACTCAATAACCATATTATAAGACCATATATACAAAATGATTATAATGCTATACATGCCATACTCAAAATATACAAGCCATTATGCCAAGATGGTATACGGATAGTGTGAGCAAGCCTCCGATCGTTCTCGATTTCCGAGCTGGCTTGTCAAAACTACAAGGAATGAAAAGGAGGGAGTAAGCATAAATGCTTAATAAGTTCACATGCAAATAGCAAGTAACATAACCATATAAGAAAACATAAAACATCATTTGCATAATCATCACCAAGACATTCATATCACATTTTCATTTATCATCTTACCATATTGTTGTTATATCGATTTTTCAACCCGAGGGTTAAGTACATACCTGTTCAAAGTACCCATTTCACAAAACTTACCAATACGTCCCTTTCATCTTGAGTATTCCTCCATTTCAATAGAACTTTACCCGTTGAACACATCGGAATATAATTCGGATACATGGAAAGTTTACACATAAGTGCCACATATGTAGCCAAGCTACCATGTAACCCGCCCATAAGCGAACTCGGACTCAACTCAACGAGCTCAGGCGTTCGCATCCATAGGTGAACTCGGACTCAACTCAACGAGTTTGGATGCCTAGTTACATTTCACGAACTCGGACTCAACTCAACGAGTTCGGACATTCGCATCCATAAGTGAACTCGAACTCAACTCAACCAGTTCGGATGCCCAAATATCCTAGTGACATGTCACTTGTATCCTAATCCATTCCTAAGGTTCAACGGGACATTTTTCCCAATCATATGTCTCAACCATCTTCTATGGAATGTCGATACCGATACTCGGTAGTATTTCACATTTTCCAAGTATATCACATAATTTGACATATTATCAAACAATTGTCACAAGTATGATATTTCATAATAATTATCATATCATTTAAATAACATTAAAACATTTAAAACAATAACTATGTTACCAATATTTACATATGAACTTACCTCGTATGCGAAAATAGCTACTTTTACCATTTCGTCCACAACTTGGTATTTTCCCTATTTTAGCCCGAATTTCAGTTTTCCTTGCTCTATCATTTAAAATATAGTCTAATTAGGATTCACGTTATTTAAATTGACCCAAAATCATATTTTTGAAAAATTACAGTTTTGCCCCTAAACTTTCACATATTTACACTTTTGCCCCAAAGCTCGTAAATTAAACTTCAGCCTATTTTCTATGTTTTATGACATGCTGATCATTTTTCCCTTCTATGGCAACATCAAATTCTCACTCTAACATGTACTTATGACTATTAGGTATTTTTACCGATTAAGCCCTTTTGCTCGTTTTCACTTAAAACCGAGTAGCACAAGTTGTCTAACATAATTTAAAACCTCATATTCTATCATAAAACACCAAAATACACAAATTTCACCTATGGGTATTTTTCCAAATATAAACCATAGGTTAAATTATTGCTAGCATAAGCTAAATCGAGCTACCGAGACTCTAAAAACGTAAAAATCATTAAAAACGAGGCTAGAACGGACTTACAATCGAGCTTGGAAGCTTGAAAAACCCTAGCCATGGTTTCTCCTTGCTATATTCGGCCATGGGGTTGAAGATGAGCAAAATTGGCTTTTAATTTTGTATTTTAATTCATTTTACCCATAAATGACCAAAATGCCCTTACTACTAAACTTTCCAAAAATTCCATCCATGTCCAATTTTTGTCCATAGACTTATAAATTGGTAAAATTGCTATTTAAAACCTCCTAATTAATATTTCAAAACAATTTCATACTAGAAACTTCTAGAATGCAAGTTTTACAAATTATTCGATTTAGTCCCTAATTTCAATTTAAGCACTTTATGCATAAAATTTCTTCACGAAATTTTTACACAATCATGCAATCATATCATAGACCTTAAAATAATCATAAAATAATTATTTCTATCTCGGATTTTGTGGTCACGAAACCACTATTCCGATTAGGCCCAAAATTAGGATATTACAACAACTCTTTCCCATCCATCTCGGTAAAGATCAAAGCTCCTCCTGAGAATGCCTTCTTTACGACGTACAGTCCTTCCCAGTTTGGTGTCCATTTCCCTCGCAAATCTTTTTGTATTGGGAGAATTTTTCTCAGCACGAGTTCTCCTTCATGGAATTCTCTTGGTCGTACCTTCTTGTCATGGGCTGCTATCATTCTTTTTTGGTACATCTGCCCGTGACAAATTACCCTGAGACACTTTTCTTCAATGAGGTTCAGCTGATCATATCGAGATTGTACCCATTCTGCTTCTTCTAACTTTGATTCCATTAAGACTCGTAGAGAAGGGATCTCAACCTCGATAGGTAGCACAGCTTCCATTCCATAATCCAGAGAGAAAAGAGTTGCTTCCGTAGATGTTCGTACAGATGTGCGATATGCAAACAAAGCAAATGGAAGCTTCTCGTGCCAATCTTTAAACGTCTCAGTCATTTTCCCAATGATCCTCTTAATATTTTTATTGGCTGCTTCAACAGCCCCGTTCATCTTTGGGCGATAGGGCGAGGGGTTATGATGCTTTATTTGGAATTGCTTGCATACTTCCTTCATCATCTTGTTATTCAGATTCATGGCGTTATCTGAAATGATTCTTTTAGGCAAACCATATCGACAAATGATTTCCTTCTTCAAAAACCTGCAAACTGTAGTCTTGGTCACATTGGCAAACGAAGCGGCTTCTATCCATTTTGTGAAGTAATCAATGACCACAAAAATGAATCGATGTCCATTAGAAGCTTTCGGGAAAATAGGCCCTATGACATCCATGCCCCACATAGAAAAAGGCCACAGAGAAGTCATGACGTGAAGGGGCGAAGGGGCTACATGAATTTTATCGCCGTAGATTTGACATTTGTGGCATTTTCTGGCAAAACTAATGCAGTCGCTTTCCATCGTCAACCAGTAGTAACCGAGTCTCATAATCTTTCTGGTCATACTGCAACCATTGGCATGTGTCCCACAGATTCCTTCATGGACATCTTCAAGTATCTTTCGGGCTTCAACATCATCCACGCATCTCAAAAGTACTTGATCCTTTCCTCTTTTATACAGGATATCCCCATCAAGAACAAATCCCGCTGCCATTCTTCTGATTGTTCTTTTGTCGTTCTCATTCGCTTGTTCAGGATAGCTTTGATTCTTGATATATTCTAAGATATCATGGAACCATGGTCGTCCGTCTGCCTCTTTCTCAATGCTACAACAGTGTGCAGGGACCTCGTATATGCTCATTTTGAGGGGCATTATTTCTACTTCTTTACTTGCTTTGAACATTGAAGCCAAGGTGGCCAGGGCATCAGCCAATTGGTTTTCTTCTCGCGGAAAGTAATGAAAAGTTATTTCTTTGAATTCTTTGATCAATTCAGCTACTAAATCACTGTACTTAATCAATTTTGGGTCCTTCACTTCCCACTCTCCACGGATTTGGTAAACCACTAGGGCTGAGTCCCCGTACACCTCTAAGATTTTGATGTTTCGTTCAATAGCTGCACGAAGTCCCATGATACAGGCCTCATATTCTGCTATGTTATTGGTACAGAAGAAATTCAGTCTTGTAGTGAACGGATAATGATTCACGTCTGGTGATACCAGGATTGCTCCAATTCCATGCCCTAAAGCATTTGACGCACCATCAAAGCACATCTTCCATGACTTCTCTTTTGATGACTTGGATTCCATTTCTGTGATGCACATTAAGTCTTCGTCTGGGAAATCAAATTTCAAGGGCTCATATTCCTCCGTCGTTCGAGTTGCTAAGAAATCAGCTATTGCGCTCCCTTTTATCGACTTCTGACTTACATAGGCAATGTCATATTCTGATAGGAGGATCTGTCATTGTGCCATTCTTCCTGAGAGTGCCGGTGATTCCATCATGTATTTTATTGGGTCTAGCTTTGAAATTAGCCATGTCGTATGATACAACATATATTGTCTGAGTCTCCGAGCTACCCAAACCAGAGCACAACAGTATTTTTCAATGGACGAATACTTTGCCTCATATTCAGTGAACTTTTTACTGAGGTAGTAGATCGCCTTTTCTTTCTTTCCTGACTCGTCGTGTTGGCCCAGTACGCAACCCATTAAATTTTCAAACACAGTTAAATACAATATCAATGGTCTTCCCGGAGTTGGTGGTACTAGCACTGGAGGACTAGACAAATATTACTTTATTTTATCAAAAGCCACCTGGCATTCCTCATTCCATTCTCCAGGGTTATGTTTTCGAAGAAGTCGAAAGATTGGGTCACATTGGTTGGTAAGCTGAGCGATAAATCGGGCGATGTAATTTAATCTCCCTAAAAATCCTCTAATTTCCTTTTGCGTGCGCGGAGATGGTAACTCTTGAATGGCTTTTATTTTATCTGGATCAACCTCGATACCTCTTTCACTGACAATGAAGCCTAGCAACTTCCCCGAGGTAGCCCTAAACGTACATTTGGCTGGATTGAGCTTTAACTGGAACTTTCTCAGCCTGTCGAACAACTTCTTGAGATTCACTACATGCTCTTCTTCCCCTCGGGATTTAGGAATCATATCGTCGACGTAGACCTCTATTTCTTTATGCATCATGTCATGGAATAACGTCACCATAGCCCTCTGATATGTTGCCCCATCATTCTTTAACCCGAATGGCATCACCTTATAGCAGAACGTTCCCCACATTGTTATGAAGGTAGTTTTCTCCATATCCTCAGGGGCCATCTTGATCTGATTATACCCCGAGAATCCATCCATGAAAGAAAATAATGAATGTTTTGTTGTGTTGTCCACCAACGTATCAATATGTGGCAAGGGAAAATTATCTTTTGGGCTTGCTCGATTCAGGTCACGGTAATCCACGCACATTCGTACTTTGTCATCTTTCTTTGGTACCGAGACTATGTTAGCCACCCATTCTGGATATTTGGAGGCTTGTAGGAAGCCAGCATCAAATTGCTTCTTGACTTCCTCTTTTATTTTCAACAGCATTTCGAGTCTCATCCGTCTTAATTTTTGCTGGATAGGCTTGCATTCTAGCTTTAATGGGAGCTTGTGGACTACTAAATCTTCATCTAGCCCTGGCATATCCTGGTATGACCATGCGAAAACATCTTTGTACTCGCGGAGCAAAGCGATCAAATTATGCCTAGTGCTCTCTGAAATAGAAGTCCTAATCTTCACTTCTTGTTTCCTTTCTTCAGTGCCCAAGTTTATTGTTTCCACAGATTCTTCATGAGGCAAAATCTGTTTATCCTCTTGTTCCACCATTCTTAACAATTCAAGAGACGAGACATAGCCTTCAGCATTTTCTTCGACTTCGAATTCTCCTAAACAAACAGCCTTCTCAAAATCGATTTCAGGACTCGTAACGGGTTTGTTCATGCCATTGATATCTGAGCACCTGAAAGTTGAATGGAAAAGGAAACTATAGAGGGGCATCCAAGTATTGGAACCAACAAACGAAATGTTATGGCATGGTATGAGGCAAATGTACAGATAGACTATGAAATGAAGAGATGATTATGAAATTAGTGATAATGCGAAAGATCGTGATAAAATGCATCTTCATTGATATTCATTTAAATGATAAAGAGTGAATGCAAGCTCTTACAAAAGAGTTCTATTATATCTAAGGACACAATAGAGGGTTAATGTTTGAGCATTACTCTGAAGACTTATAAACTACAAGAAGGTCCTCGGCAGTCCAATTGTTCAACATGAAACCAGGAGGACAATGGCGTATTGTTGAAACATCTTTAATAGCCTCACTTCCTTTGTCAATGACATTTATACTGACATTCTGAAGACCCCTTTCAATTAAAAACAGCGTGCTTTGTATATTATCTTGTCCGGGGTATATCATTCCCGTAGATGTAAATGTTTTTGACAAAGGAGCGTATGTTATGGGCTCCCATTCTACTTCTCGGCCCAAAGTTCTTGCAATCCTTCTTTCCTGATCCTTCTTCCACTGTCTTCTTCTTTGACGCATGTCAGGCTGGAACCTCAAACCGTATCGGGCCTTGTGGTGTGCTGGCTTTAAATCCCTGACTATTCCTTGCAGATATCTACCTAAACCTCTTCTTGCTTGAGCTCCCCTTCCTACGGTCAATTTGACCCCCATTCTAGTATTTCTCGACAGTTTTGGCACCGAAATTTTGTTTCCCTCAACAACAAAAGTGGCATTGACAAATTCAAGGGATCGAAAGGAACATTCCAGTGCGTCTTTGTTCACTTCCAAGTACGGTGCATCGGAAGAGACAGATGCGACAATATCTTCTTCGCCCTTGACTGTGAGCCGTCCATAATAAATTTCACCTTTTGATGGAGGGATGATGGGACTGCTCCAGCAGAATGGATCCAGGGTATTCCCAAAAGGCAATTATAAAAGGGCGTAATGTCCATGACTTGGAACTCAACATCATAAATATAAGGGCCCACCTCCAGAGGGATCTCAATCTTTCCCATAACTTCTCGCCTTGTCCCGTCAAATGCCCTTACCGTGGAATGACAGGGTCTTAAGTAGGACAAATCCATCGGTATTCTGGAAAGTGTGGCCAATGGCATAACATTTAACGCTGACCCATTATCGATGAGCACGTTTAGTATTATGTAGCCCTTGCAGCGAGTCGTGATATGCAGCGCTTTCACCGAGCCTCTACCATTTGGCGGTATCTCATCATCACTAAAAGAGATGAAATTGTCCGCATTCATATTGTTAACCCACCTATCAAGCTTTTCAACGGATATGTTGTTAGCTACGTAAGCTTGATTTAACACCTTCAGCAAAGCGTTCCGGTGTGGCTCTGAATTTAAGAGTAGAGATAAAACTGAGATTCGTACTGGCTGCTTGCTTAATTGTTCCACCACACTATACTCACTGTGCTTGATAAATTTCAAGAATTCCTGAGCTTCTTCCTCGTTCACAGGCTTTTTAGTTTCTTGCACGGGTGGAATTTCTTGCTCGACTTCGACTTCATGCATCACTGCTTTCCCTTTTTGCTTCGAGTCACTACTTTTCTTTACTGGTTCAATTTCTTTAGAATAGCACCGTCCACTTCGGGTAAAATGACCTACCTCTCCCACATCTTCAGTTATGGCTTTGGAATTTCCAACTTCCGGTGTGACAATATTAACATCGTATCTCCACGGTACTATTTTATTGTTTTTATAAGGGAAAGGAGATGGTACTTCGATTATCATTTTTGGCTTCTCCGGCTCTTTCTTCGCGTCATAATAAATTATTAACGGTCGGTCGGCGCTATATGGAAAACCTGATGATTGATTGTCAGAAGCGCATATTTCTCCTCTATCGGCCTCCTCGCTTTTATAAAAGATCCCAATCTCCTTGTTATCCATCATACTTTGCAGTAATCCTTTGAACTCATCGCAGGAATTTATGTCGTGCCCTTCAACGCCATGGAACTCACAAAAACTGTGACCTTTTGCATCTTTTCCTTCGAATACTCCGTCAAGACGATAAAACAACTCTTTTTCAACTAGTACCTCCCAGATTTTCTGCAGAGGTGTTCTTATTTCAGAAACCCATCTTCTACTTTGTCGTTTGTTTTCCTCTCCTACTGCGCTCACATTCCCTTTGGTGTGGTTTGGGAATAGATTCCCGGTTGTACCGTCAGTACCATCAAATCGTAAAATGCCCGCATCAATGAGTCCTTGAACTCTCCTTTTGAAGGCAAGACAGTTCTCCGTAGAATGCCCCTGATTCCCAGCATGGTATGCACAACTAGCGTTTGGATCGTACCATTTTGGTTATGGAGGTTTAAGGGGTGCCATGTAATGGGGGGATATTAACTGTTTCTCCAAAAGTTTTGGGTACAATTCCCCATACGACACAAGGATAGGAGTAAACTGCGGTCTCTCGGGATTAGGCTTTGCTGGTCTTGGTTCATTTCTGGGTTGGCTTTGAGCGGGTATCGTGTTTTGTGGGAATGAGGTGATGGGTCTTTGGTTGTTCGTGGTGTAAACGGGATAGGAAGGAGGTGGTGCTTGGTAGTAAGGGTTTTGAGGGGGATAATAGAAATTTAGAGGTGGATAATTTTGAGGTCGGGGTTGGTTCGAATATGGATTAGAGGCATAACGGCTTCCCATTCCCACCATGTGGGCTTCTGGTTCTTTCTTCTTCATAGGTGCTGCCCTTTTTGAACCTTCTGAGCCTTCCATTCTACCGCTCTTGACGGCATTCTCTATGAGCTCACCAGATATTACAATATCTGCAAACTCTTTCATGGCACTTCCCACTAATTTGTCATAAAACGGCACCTTTAAGATGTTGATAAAGAGAACGGTTATCTCCGTTTTTGTTAGTGGGGGTTCCACTTGGGCCAAGACGTCTCTCCATCTCTGCGCATACTGTCTGAAGGTTTCTGATGGTTTTTTCTCCATCATTTGCAAGGTCATCCGGTCTGGCACCATATCTGACACATGCTTGTACTGCTCGCAGAATGCTGACGCCAAGTCCTTCCAAGATCGAATCTTTTCTCTACTGAGTTGGTTGTACCACCGAAGAGCTGACCCTGTTAGACTATCTTGAAAGCAATGTATGAGTAGTTTATCCTCGTTCACATAACCAGTCATTTTTCGACAGAACATAATGAGATGTGCTTTTGGGCACCTTGTCCCATCATACTTCTCAAAATCAGGCACTTTGAACTTCGGAGGTAAAATTAGATCAGGTACCAAACTGAGTTCCTTGGCACCTAGTGCGGAGAAGACTTCAGTGTCTTCTATTGCTTTGAATCTTTCCTCTAGAGTCCTATATTTTGCGTCATGGTTATCCAATTTTAACTTGGCTACCTCTACTGGGTCATCCAGATCTGGAACTAGTGGATCAGCAGGACTAGCCCCTGGGTTCGACGCGGATATTCCTTTCCCCAAATTAGTGGGTGGAGCAGGTGGCATAGGTCGATGTTCTAAGCTGTGGGTTCCCCTTGAGTATACCCTCTTTGTGTTGTATATGCGGGTGGTGGAGTGAATCCCGGGGGATAGAGTGGATCCTGATCGTGGTGAATTCTTGACTGAGGTTCCATAGCATCGGGTTTCTGCATGGGTCCTTTTCCTTTGACCAAAGCTGTCATCATCTCCATCATTTTGGTCATCTGATCTCTTTGCTCGAGTGATTCCTCTCGAGATCTCACCATTAGATCTCTCATCTCTTGTTGCGATTTGGCCAGTTGCTTTTGTAATTCCTTTTCAATCCTTTCCATCCTTTCGATCCTTTCGTTGAATTCGGCCTCCATTACTCTAGCTTGCCTTCGCATTTTATACGGATAACGTGATTCCAGTCTTGTGGTATTACAACTGCGAATTGTATATTTTATCTTTCAGCGACCGAATATGGGATATGCAATGTATGAATAAATACATGAATGAGTGCATGAATGTCAAAATGTTAGTTATGAATAAATATGCAAGAATTTGGTGTTGATTTCAAGATAGCCCCATATTTAGGCATTTCATTTATCAAAAGAGTCTATTACAAAAAGTTCCCATTTTTCCAACAATTACACGAATTTTCTAGCCACATTGCCTTGTTTCTTCACTTGCTCTAAGAACTCTGATATACTCGATCTTTGGTTCGGAGGGAATTGGCAACTGAGAACTTCGGCTTCATTTGATAATTGAACAACTTGCATAGCCGCCCTGCGAATTTCATTGATCAAGAAGTCGAGTTGTATTTCTTTTTCTTGGAGAGTTCCTTCATACGCGTGAATGTCCCTATCGTACTGATCATTCTTTTCTTCTAGAGCCTTCAGGAGATTATCTAACTGTTGTTGATGAGATTGCAACATATTTTCTAGATCTCGTGCTTTTCCTTTTAATTCTTGATGTTCAAACTGACTATTCGCAAATTCTGCAGTCATCATTTCATACTCAGCGTTCTTCCTTCTTAACTCTATCGCAGCGCATGCAGCTTTTTCCTCCTCTTTCTTTGCTTTTCCCTTCCAAAATTCCATTCCTCCTTTGATATTGCTAATTTCTTCCTTCCATTCTGCTGACGACTTACCCAACCCACTATTCTTTATAGTGTTTCTTAATTTCTTGTTTTCCAAATGAAGGTCCCTTAAGTCGTTTCTCACGATCTCAGCTTCTCTTTGTACTTTTTCAGTTCTAGACCTTTCAACCCGAACTTCAATCTTCAGTTGATAGTTTTCTTCTTGAAGGGCACTAAGGTCCCGAGACATCTTGGCATTTTCTCGTTTGAATTCTTGTCTTGCCATCTCTAGCTCAGACGGCGTTTCCTCCGAGAAAGGATTCTGGATAGTGTAGTTTGTTGACGAGATTTGCTGACTATTTACCCGTTGCTTCCTCCATATGTCGTAATCTTGGGTAAGGGTATCAGCATACAAGGCTAACTCCATGAAATGAATTTCCTTCCAAGACTTTGCAGTGTCTCGGACTCTCTTCATATATCCTCCACCCGCGAAAGCAAACTCGAACTGTGCTAATCCTCCAGTTGCGGGTAGGAATTGTCGCGAAGAAAATTGCCTTTGGACCAATAGCGGAGCATATCCAACTCCTCCCCATAACCCGAGTAAAGGTACCCAATCTTGGCTTCCACATTTGTATAGCAGAACTGAAGGACGGATCCAGGGTGCTCTCCATGTTATAGCCTCGGCGCAAAGATTCTGAAAGACTGATACCCAATGTTGCTCGGTGACTTCCTTCGGCCATTCTTTCTTGAGGTAAGCTTCTAGCGGGGCAAATGTTTTTGAAAACATATGGAACGGAGTGCGCTCTACTTTCCAAAAATGACTCAAAATCCAAACATTGAGCAACTGAGCACATCCACTAAATCGTCCCTTTCCAACCCTTCGACAAGTACTTAGGGACCTGAAGGTCTTGGCTAGGATAGTCGGGACAGGGTTGACTCCTTGTTTTAACCTTTCGAAGAAATCAACTACTACAACTTCGAGATGTCCAAGAACTTTTGGGAAAATGACCAAACCATAAATGGCCAAAGCGAATAGATTTACCCTTTTCAGCATGTCGGGATGGTTCAGAACCAAATCTCGTAGGGAGGACCATGGAATGCAAATGGTTTCATTCTTCTTTATCTGTTTTTCAGCCCATGCATCAGTCATGTCTGTCAGTCTCACTAACTTTTTCTTGAAGGTCATCGGCTTAAGCTCCTTCACATATATTTTGCCAAATTGTACATTGTCGATGCGGAGTAAAGCAGCATACTCTTCTATGGTTGGAGTCATGTCTTCTTGATTGAAGGTGAAACACTGATAAGCTAGGTCCCAGAATCGAACCATGGTTTGAATCAACTGTTCGTCTACACGGATGGTGATCAGGTGAGCTATATCTCCATACCTCTCAGTGAAAATGTCCCTAGTGTCTGAATCCCACTGATTCCAAATTCGAACCAAATCCTCAAGGTTATTTTGGCGAACATTTACAGTTATATGTTCGGGCAAATTGGCAACACACCCTTCCACTAGACTATCCCCCTTTTCTCTCTGAGTTTTTAGAGACCAGTCCCGAACCACGGCATTCTTCTCGGTTATTTGTGTAATCGACTCCTCCATCAGAAACCCATTTTTTGACAACCAACCTTTAATCAACACCTTCCTAATATGATGCCTATGATGCATGATGAAAATAAAAACAAAAACAAACAAACTTGGTTAGTAAACACAACAAATATAATTTGAAAAACAAATTAAACTACCCAATCCAATTCTTTTGCATAAACAGTGTAAATGAAAGGCAAAAGGCATTTTCCCTGTGTACTTATTTTGGTGACTATAAGCGGACAGAGGTTCGGCATGGCTCTAATTGGATAGCTCGTATGGTTCATTATATGCAGTATCGGTTCTAGACAGGTACTCGAATTGTTCGTACTATCATCTGCTAAGATCAGCACGAAGCCTCAGTCATAACCCATCATAGGCTCACGAGTTCAA
Source organism: Gossypium hirsutum (assembly GCF_007990345.1). Lineage (NCBI taxonomy): Eukaryota > Viridiplantae > Streptophyta > Magnoliopsida > Malvales > Malvaceae > Gossypium > Gossypium hirsutum. Next base: position 6,056,751 of record NC_053425.1, read on the forward strand.
TTTGAGGGATTACATTTACTTATGCCTATACGGAGGGACAAGTTAACTCACGAAAGCATAAGTCATATGTAACCCGAAAGTATTCACTAGCCTGTACGGAGGGACGAGTTATCTCACGAAGGCGTAGCGTTTACTTTCACTTAAACGGACGGAGCCCGGGTAGAGAACTCATGTTATGCGAAAATGCAAGTGCACGGTGTGTGGGGAAAAACTCATAAACCTTTACGTTTTACTTAAAGAAACTAAACCAAAATTAAAACCATAAAAATTGAAAACTGAAAAACAACCAAATAACAAGTTAGAAGAAATATTTACAACACGATACAAATGCATGAATTTTGAAAACGAGATTTTCGAATCACGACCAAATATTTACTTTGAACAAAGAAATTTGAAAATTTTGACAAAACGTGTTTAATTCGACTCGACTCGCAAGTTTTGTCCCCAGTGGAGTCGCCAGCTGTAGCGACGTAAAAAAATTTAGTTTTGCTTGGTCGCTAATTGTGGCGATTTATTAAACATTTGAAAACCAACTTTCGATTTTATTAACAAAGGGAGTCGCCACCGATCCTTTTTTATAGGTGTGATCGGACACCTAATAAAATTATTTTAAAACAAAAAGAATGCCAAATTTAGGTCTACATGAAAGTCCAGAGAAAAATTGGGGTTCGGGAGTCAGTTACGCGTGAGGAAGGTATTAGCACCCTCGCGACGCCCAAAATTGGTATCTCATAAACATGTGTTGACTTGATTTTCAAAAATACGAGTTCAATATAATATTTAATCGTAATCCGATTGAAAAATGAGAATTTTTAGTTTTCGATTTTTTTTTAGAAAGGGTGTCCCGTTTTTTAACACAAGCCGACGAATTTCACCCAACATAGCGATGAAATCGATGGCTTAATATTAAATTAGTACATTGCCTTATTTTTGAAATTAATTAAAACATGAGAAAAAATATTCCTAAAGTGAAAAATTAAAAATAGATAAAGGACGCAAAAAAATGATATCATTAATGAAAAATATTAACATGGAATACTAGAATATTAGAATAACAATAATAATGATATTTACAAAATAAAAACAAATCATGTACTAATAATAAAATAGGAAAAATGATATATTTGGTAATAATAATATAAAATAATAATATGTACATAAAAATACATATATATATGCGTATAATAAAAGTATGTAATAATAATAATAATAATAATAATATCTACAATAAAAGAAAATATTAGGAAACGTACATAAAAAATATATACATAAAAATTTACAACAATAATATAAAATAATGATATGTGCAAAATATATATATACATATGTACATAAAATATACACTAATATAATAATAGTTATAATAATACTAGCGATAGTAATAATTTGTAATAATAATATATACACAATATGGTATTTAAAATATATATATATGTATATAATAGTATTTAAGAATATATACATAAGAAATATATAACTAATGGCATTAAAAAATATATACATAATACATATAAAATACCTAAGAAAAAGAAGGGGGAAAGAAGAGAGAAGGGAGGGGGAAAAGGAAATTCGGCCAAGGGCGGCCGGTCACCGGTCGATCGTCGGTCGCCGCCCATCGTCGGCCACCGCCGGCCACCGCCCACGGTGGCCGAAAAAGGTAAAATTTTTTTAACAATATATGTATATATAAAGAAAGAAAAAAAACACAAAAAAGAAAAAAAAGATTCGAAAGAAGAGGAAAAAAGAAAAAGATGCAACCTTTTATTGATGTTTCTTTTGTGTTCAAAATTTGAAGGGATTTTTGTGTTTTTTTTTTAATCTTTGTAAAATCCCCCTCCTTTACATGATTTTTGAATGGCTTTTTATAGCCATCTTTTACATGATTTTCTATTATTTCTTTTTCTATTTTGTAGGTGGTGGTGGTAGACAATGGATATCAAAAATGGGAGGAAAAATGGGACAAGTGGGAAAGTGGCTAGGGTTTCTTAGTTTTTTTTTTTTGGGTTAGGTTTTTCTTTTTTCTTCTTTTTTTTTGGTTAGGTTTTTTGGGGGGGGCTTAATGGGCTTTTGAATTGGGTTTAATATTTGGGTTTTGTAATGGGTTTGGGTAGATGTAAATGGGTCATGGGTTAAGGATTTTAGTGGGTTTAGAGGTTTGGTTGGGTTTTGATATAATCGGGCTCGGGCAATTTGGGCTTCTACAATACTATATTTGCATAAAATGATAAAGCATGTACATTGTAGTTAGATTTATTTAAATCTTTGTAATATGCAAAACACATCATTATTTTTAAAACCAAAAGTTATATCTTACTTAATTCAAAAAAATGAATTTTAAAAAGTGAGGCAATGTTTTGATAATTAGGAATTCGGAAAGTAGTGCCCTAACATGCTGGGTTGCAATTTCTCGTTTGTCTAAATATCTAAAATATCATTTTAAACAAATGTTACAAATCACAAAGATGACTTCAGTTACGAAAGTTTGAAAATATCGTGTCCAATCATGCTGGATGTGATGTTTGTACTCTTTTAAAACGAAGAAATCTTGTTTCTTTTTTATCTCAAAACATTACGGTTTTAAGGAATCTTGTTTCTAAATTCTTTCAAATTTCTGACATTAAGACAAAATTATTCAATTTGGTACCAATTTTGGGCTTTACGAGGGTGCTAATCCTTCCTCATACGTAACCGACTCCCGAACCTATTTTCTCATAATTTCGTAGACCAAAACGTTTTATATAGTGACCCAATCACACTTTAAAAGATTGGTGACGACTCCTATTTTCATTTTTCAAAAAAGTCATTTTCGTTTCTCAAAACCCATTTTAAATAATTGGTAGTTACAACCCCACAAATAAACTGATTAAAGAAAACTTGAAAGGAAGCTTATAAATAAATCAAAATGGTCATCTAGTCTAAGTCCCTTTAATGCCATTTGAGTTCTAATTTTCTGTGTTACCTGAGAGGGAAAGAATGGGGGAGTGAGCTTACAACGGCTCAGTGTGAGACTAAATTCTAAATCATTACATATAATTGACAATAATAATGTATATAGATAAAGCTTAGTAGTAAACAAAGCATTCTTCATGAAACATATAATAAATCAATGAATAATAATTATATATGATGCAATTAAGTTTTTAAGTTCCCACCCATCCATCCTATCCACCCTCAAGCATTGCTTAACACTCTAAAACCCACTACAATAACTGACCATCTCGGGTTTGATTTTCAGTGACGATGGTTGTTCACTTGTCACCTATGACGGTGACTTTTACTTCAATAACTTACCATCCTGGTTGCCCAATTTTGATGGCTTTTGAAATGATCAACAAAGTTTGGCCTAATTTTGATGGTGTTCTTAAACTATCATCCCGTCTTGTCCAGTTTAGATGACATTGCCGCTTACTTTGTATAGTACTGAATTTCGGTGCGGACTTAACTTGCCACTATCTCCTACAGAACTTATTCTTCTTCCAGACCTGATTTCATGTAATTATGCACTTATACTTAACATGCTTATGCTTTTTATCAATATTTCATACTGGCATTATATGACATGTGTTCATGCATACATTCATTTCAATATCACTCAAATATATAATTGTTGCGAGTAAACAAAAACACAGTGTCACATGTACATGATGTTTATGTGAATTAACAGTCTAATTAGTTAACACATTTCTAGGTTCGCATGCTCATATTGGCTCGCATGTACCTAGGGTTCACATGGCATATAAGCTTGCATGCACCTAGGGTTCGCATGCATATAGGTTCGCATACATACGTGATCCCATAATCTTGGGTTCGTATACATACAAGCTCGCATAATTCTAGGGTTCACATACATACAGGCTCGTATAATCCTATATGGTTTTATATATGGGTTTGCTTAACTAGAGCTCGCACTCAAGGCTCGCACCTACAAGGTTCGCATGCAAGGGGGTTCACTCATGCTAGAGCTCGCACACACAGACTCGCACATGGGTTCACACACGGTCTTGCGCATGGCCTCGCGCAATCAGGGGGTTTCTCCTAGGGTTCACCTATACTAGTTCCCTGCTTCCTATTTGATTCAATTATACACAAAGGTTTAGGTTTAGATCCCACACCCTATTTTGAAGCCTTAAAAACCTTTAGTTTGGAGAGAAGATTGAAGATCCACTTGAGGAATGGTTTTGAAAATCTTTGACTCTTTTGGCTTTGAAAGTTTGATTTGGGAGAGAAAATGTTTATAGGTGTTTTCTTGAAAATTTGCTAAGTAAAGTCTAGGGTTTGTTTTGAAATTATCTATTTATAAAACTTATTTTTCCTAATTGTAATAGGTTTTATAAACTCATGTAGGATCGGGACTTATTTTAAACTAGGGACTAAATTGAAAAAAAAAGGAGAGTAGTTTTTGGGCTAGGTTGTTTTTAAAAATTTGTCACTTTTGGGAGCAAAAACAAGGAAATAAAAGTATTTTGGTTAAATGAGTTCAAACTTGGAACCTATGGGTAAGCTAAAGCCTTACCACTTGAACTAACAAGCTCACTCTTATTAATTCTTTAACAAAAAATAATTTTAAGGCATTCTAATTCCCTTTCCCTATTTTTAAAGAAAATAGATAACAATCTAAATTTTTTCATATTTCTCCTAGGACCACTTTTGAGATGTGACATGCACAGATTTGACGAAACTGAAAACTTATAGAATAGTTTAGACATCCTCCCCCACTACGTCGAGCAATTTTCGCACCAATCTTTTGTTTCATTTCATCGAGTTTTACACTCTTGTTAAACTTCATTCCTATTTGATGGCGTTATTCAAATATATAACCAATTTTTGTTTGTAAAATTAACCCATCGAAATGGATGTATACGAAGAATTGGTAATTTGTCTTCGATATTAAATCCATAAAATAAATTAAAAATTAAAAATATTAGTTTCTATTAAAACAATTTATACCATTTTAGAGAAAAAAAAGTTTTTATCAAACAATATAACTTACATCTCATACTACTAATTATCAATATATAGTCACATAATCATACATAATAGTAAAATAAATTTAAAAAAAACATAAAAATAATTACAACTAACCTTATCAATTCAAACTTGATTTATGAGGTCTAAAAAGAATAGAAAATATTGTTAGATATTTAATTTTGATTTATAACAATTTTTTTTCTCTCCTATTTTGTTAAAAAAGAATTTTTTTCTCCCATTTTGTAAACAAACTCTTTTCTTGGTCTTTCGTTTGGTTAAACCATCGAAATTTTTTTTTAGCTAAAGAAGGGGCTATATAAATAGTGTTAGTGTCGCCTAGCAATGTGTTAGTACTTATTAACAATCATTTTTTTTAAGAAAAATTTCAACGGTGTCGCTTGACACATCAGTGGAACTTTCTTACATTAGTTTTTTTTTCTCTTTCTTAACTTTTTTTTCTTGTTAAGCTTTTTTTAAAAAAAAATCCCACCGATGTCGCTAATATATCAAGCGACGCCACTATAAATTTTTTTTTTGTTTCAACTTTTTTTTTCTCCCTGGCAATCCTTTTTTTAAATAAAATAATAATGGTGTTGTCAATGTGTTAAGTGGCATCACTATATATATTTTTTGTATTCGTATAATTTATGTTTCGTATTTACAAAAAGTTGATAGTTTTTGGGTTCCACCTGACCAGTAGGCAGCATCGATTAAAAATTTATTTTTTTGCTTCATCAAGATTGATGACAGCAAGGGGAAGAAATTTAGGGTGGTGTCGCTTGACAATATGACGATACTCATGTTTACTATAGAAAACACCTCATTTTCGCAAATAATTTAGGTGTAATAACATTTTCGTAATTAAATTTTTTTATTTTAATAAGATAACTCAACTTTTTGCTCTTTTATATATATTTTTAATTTTAATATTTTTTATAATCTTTTATGATTTTGTATAATTTTTTTATAATTCTTTTAAAATTTCTAATGATTTTAAGTGTAAAACATCATATTTCGTCATGTGACATAATCATAGTGCTTTGAGATGCAAATTAAGGTAGGAAAGTAGGTTAAGAATGTAAATGAAAATAGAGTGTATATAAAATTGTAAATATTTTTTAATCTTTTATTTTTTTTTGTAATTTTATATAATTTTTTTGCACTTTCTATATTTGTATAATCATTTTAATAATTTTTTATATTTTAAAATTTTTCATATTTTTTAATTCATACCATTTTTAAATTTTTTAATTTTCATAATTTTCATAATTTATATATCTTTAGTCATTTATAATAATTTTTATAACTTTTTGCACTTTTACATTAGTTTCTTGTAATTTTTAATATTTTTATAACTTTTAATGATTTTAAATATAAAATCCTAGATTTCACCATATGACATAATCCTTACGTGTTACCTGATGAAACAACCCAAAAATGGAAAAATTAAAAGACTAATTGATTCTAATTGTGAAGTTCAAAGGGTTAATTGAATTGAATGAAAAAAAAGAAAAAGAAAATTTTAATTGATTATTTTAGAAAAATTCAAGGGTCCCTTCAGACTTAAAACAGACTAACTACCACGGTCGTGAATTCCACCATGAATTGAAGAAAAATCGAGAAGATTGTAGAATAGGAGCATAGGTAGTTTCAAGACAACCTAGCCACTTCCAACACAATTAAAGCCTAACTACCATTGTCCCATTAGGCTGAAATGAAAAAAATGAGCTTATTAATAATAATAATAATAATAATAATAATTTATTCTTCTTGTGACATTATAGAAAATAATAATTCTACTTTGATCATGAGAATTTTTCAGGCCTTACAATATATAAGATAATGGCATATAAAATATATTTTGAAGAAGAAAAATCTAGTTATAAATCGTTTAATTAAGATGATATCTGATAAAAAGGTCGATATGCGGATGTTTATTGAAATTTCTACAAAACTTTCAACAGTTTTACAATTTAGTAGAGCTAGTGATTTATGTGATCTTAATCATTTGAATTAGTTTAACAAACTTATTAAAAATATGAAAATTTAGAGTTTAAGAAAACATGAGGCTACATTTAAAAATAGAAGTTATCACTGATTTGTTTTGGCTAGGTAGGATGAGTTAGCTATAAAATTGTTTATTAAAATGAAATTTTAAAAATTTTCCAAAAAGGTAAATTTGAGTTTATGTTAAAGTTGAGAGAAAATTTGGATTTAAGAATTGGTTATGCATAAGGAAAGTGTTGGCAAGCTCACAACTTTCAAAATTAATACATTATTAAACATATATTATTTAATTTTCAAAAAGTACGAATTCAATTTAATATTTAATTGTTACTTGTTGACGTGAAAATTTATTGGTTTAGATTTCCGATAATTTTCAAATAATATGAAAAAAAATGGGCTTTATATTGAAAATGAAGAAAATTGATTTATAAGTTGTGTCAAGTTCAATTTTTTCTTTTCAAAAACAATTTTAATTAATTTATTTTATGAAAAGGCATACCCATTTAATAACATTAAATTTTAAATGCAACATAAATTAAATAGCAAAGTTTAAATGGATAGAATTTATACCCAAAAGTTTGAGATTTCAAGGATTACTTTTCATCCAACCTATCCACATATGTCATTCAACTCGCTTTACTGAAATGCAAACAGATAAAAACTTAAATAAAAGAAACTTAAAATTACAATGACTTAAAGTGGAATTTATCCACAATATGGTTCAGGGACTAAGGTTGCAGTTTCCCCTTTCTTCATGCTTTCCACATTTAACATTCGGTATTTCTTTGGTTTTTTTATAAAACTAACCTAATTTTTTTATTAATTATGTAAATTACCCATTTTTTTATTAAACACGTAAATGACCTAAAATCTACAGTAAAAGTTGGTGAATTCAAAGAGTTTGGCGCACCAACATACCACGTTAGCAACCGGGATAAAAAATTATTTTTTTAGTGGAGTCATTTAAAATGACATCACCTGTATAAATATCATATCAGGGAAATGCAACAATTTTTGAAAAAATGAGAGGCTTTAAAAAATTTTCCTCTTTCAAGTGGAGCCAAATAATTTGGCGTCACTCGTTTCTAAGTGTCTGCTTTTGTGTCCTTTTTTTGTTTATTATTTGTTTTATAATATTTTGAATATATATTTTAAATCTTTTTTTTACTATTTTTTATATTTAAAAATTTTAAAAAATAATATTTTATTTGGTATATAAGAGAGTATTTTAATAAAATTTAATTTGTATATTGATTTAATCCAACTTATTTATAAAACTATTAAAATACAAATTAAATTAAAATTTATTATTTAATAATTTTATAAAATTATTTAAGAAAATTTAATTTTTATCCAATTTATTTATACAAATTATTTAATTTGTATAAAATTAAAATTTATTTTTATTTTTTATATGATAAATCAATAAAATTTTGATTATAATGAAGTTTAAACCCCAAAACACCATACATAATAAACAATTAATTTTATTATTGTAACCAAAACATTAATTAATCTTAATATATTTTTAATAAATAATTTTTTCACCTATATGTGCCATAAAACCATTATTAATAATTAGTTTTCATTAAATTTAAATATATGTTATTTATTAAATTTTAATTTTTAAATTAGAATGACACATTTAAATTTAATGAAAGGTTATTCACATAGGCATCTGATTTGAATTAAAAATAAAGGAATAATATTTCAAAATTCTTAGGATTACAAGGATTGGGGCATAAATTTTCATCTTAAGAAAATATATAAATAATTAATATTTTTTTTAGAAAAAAATACAACATTGAAAACTGATGGCGCCAACTCCACCAAAAAAGGTTATTTTTTTAAAGCCCCTAATTTTCAAAAATAATAGTATTTTCTTGATATTTATGTTGGTGACGTTATTCTATATAGTTCTATTAAAAAAATAATTTATCTTTGATACAGTACAGCTTGTTAGTAGCGTCAAACTCTTTAACTCCATTAACTTTTAATTTAAATTTTAAATAATTTACATGTTTAATTATTAAGTCAGCTTCGAGTTTGAGTAACAAAATTGATCATTGAGCTTAATCGAGCTTAAGTGCTTTGATTATATCTCGAGTTGAGTATTGAGTTCCAAATTTATAGAGTTGAGCTTGGAAGTATTCAAGCTCGACTCGGCTCAATTGCACCCCTAATAGTCACCCAACTTTTAAGTAAATTCTATTTTGGTCACCCAACTTCAAGAATTTTTAATTTCATCATTAATATTTTCAAATTTTGAAATTTTAAACACCCATCATTAATGGAAAATTATTCCTAAATCTAAAAAATCAACATTCTTTTCACTCAATGCTTATATTCCAATTTAATCTTTTTATATCCTTGCATTTATTTTATTTTAATTTTGAGCCCTAAACTTCATTTTAGCTGCAATCAAATCCTTATTCTTTTAAATTTGGATTCTTTTTATTTATTTTATCCCTTTTGTTTATTTATTTTTTTTAAAAAATGATCTATTTAACCTACTGTTTTATATTTTATTCATTTATTTATTTTCTTTTAAAAACAAATTTGTATTAGCTTTTATTTATTCATTTACTCACTCTTTTTTAAATTAGCTTATTTATTTATTATTTTGTTGTTATTGTCATTTTACTTCCCTTTTTATCTATCTATTTGCTACTTTTCATGTACTTTTAAAATTTAGAATTATTATTATTATTATTATTATTATTATTATTATTATTATTTTAAGACCTTATTTGTTATCATATTGTTTTAAATTTTTGTATGATATTAAATTTAATTACACTTATATATTAAGTAATATACATATATAGTTTATATTAAAATCAGTTTTATTCTATGTACATTATTAATTTCATGATGTTTACATTATCTTTTAAATCCATTTATATATATAATTTATTCTTTTCAAATATCTTATTTACTATGTATTTTGTTTGTTTTTTAATAATACCCTCATCCATAAGTATTTTTATATGTGTATTAAGTATTTCATTTTATGTATATGATTAGTTGTTGATTAATAAACCTCATTTCAAATTATTTTGTGTGACTATTGGTTTTATCTTATATAGATTGTTACCCACACATATATTCCTTTGTATATTAAGCATTCATGTTAAAATTTTCTAATATGTACATAATTTGCTTCAAAATTTCTATATGAGCATACATTATTATTTTTGTGTGCATAATTTATATTATATTTGTAAATTTTGGTTTAAATTGTTTTTGTATAGCACTAATCTAAATTTCTTACTTGTTTGAAATTTGTTTATATGTTAAACTTTATATTTTAAGTAGTATTTATTCCTTTTATGACTTATTTCAAATTTTTGCATGTATCATTTGTTTATATACATATACTTTTGGATTGTTTGTCTTACATTATCTATTTCAAGTTCATTTGTTTTAACATTGCTTATTACCTTTTAAAAGTTTTTCTTAAGATAGATTTTTATTTAATCATTACTTAGAAACGTTAAATAGTGTATGTGGTAAGATTATTATCATTAGGCATGTTTTGATTTTCATGTTTGTATTTTTCAATAATTTGTATAATATGTTATTCATGTATGTTTTCCGTATTGGTTACTTTGTTTTGCATTTCCATGTATTATTTCTTTCATCATATTTTACAGTTGCTTCTTATTTTCTTTTATTTTGCCTTTGTGTTTATTTATTTTAATCGTTTATTAATTTAGATTTCATCATTGTTATCATTGTTATTATTATTTTTGTGTCATTATCTTATGTTAGTTATTTTCTTATTTAGTCGTTCATATCAAATAGTTAAAAGGTACAAATTATGTGATTATTGCGAACCGTTTTTAGTATATTCACATTCTTATTATTTATTGACATAATAATCTTATTCGCAAATTACCGTTCTAAACAAAATAAATACACATCGTTTTAAATTTCATATTTGCTATTATTTCATAAAAAGAAAATTCTCTAATAAAGGCAACATTCCGTGTTTGGGAAATTCGAGAAATCGTGCCGTAACTTACTGGGTTTCGATTTTTCTCATTTAACCTAAATAACGACATATTCTTTTTAAATCACAATACGAGTTTTAAATAAAATGCTTACTCTCTGAGATTTGATGTGTTGTGCCCTAACTTACTGGATATGACATCTTATTACCTCGAGATAAGATTTTTTGCAAATAAGACAATATTTCGTGTTTGGAAATTTCGAGAAATCGTGCCCTACGTGTTGGGTTTTGATTTATCGTTTGACCGAATAACCGAATATCTTTTTTAAAATTTCAATGTATGAGTTTTGGAAATCATGAGATAATTTTGGCATCGAAGGTTTGAAATGTCATGTCTTATATGCTGGATGTGATATTTTATTTCCTCGAAACAAAAGAATCTTAATGCCCACTTTGAGTTATCCAAACATTCATAAAAAGGGATCGTATTTTAAAGTTTATTTTAAAAATTTTTCAACTTTCAACATTAAGACATTAATTAATCAATTAGGTACCAATTTTGGGCGTGACGAGGGTGCTAACCCTTCCTCGCACGTAACCGACTCCCGAACCCGTTCTCTCAAGTTTCGTAGACCAAAAATGTCGTTTTAGTAAACTAAAATGTTTTATTAAAATGACCAAACTTCTTGGTGATCCGATCACACCTAAACAAAAAAGATTGGTGGCGACTCCCAATTTTCGTTTCCATTTTCAAAACCAAAGTCGATCCCCGTTTAAAAAAAGATGGTTTCGACACACCTAATATTTGACTCAGTTCCACGTAATATTATATCCTTTTTAAAATTCTAAAATTCTTCCTCTTCTTGCTTTTCTTTCTAGTCTAATCTTGTTGGAAAATATGGACATCATATATATAATTTAATTTAATTACATGTTATTATTATTTACTATCATAATAGGTTAGTCCAAATTAAAAGTGATCTAATTTGGTTATGGTTTATTGGGCTCTAATTATTAAATAAAGTATAAGTCAATAGATACTCTAGTAACTAATTTCTAATTGATGATTGGTTGACTAGAAATTAGGACTAATGTGCCAAAGTTATATATTAGGATTATGTCCCCAAATTACACAGAAAATAACTTTTCTAATATCTCATCTTTAGAAAAGAGAGATCCACCTTCTCTATATTACTTGTGTGCAATTTTGTAAGATCAAAATCCCAAGATCCATAGATTTTATGAAATTGATGAATTCAGGTATGCTTCTGCATCTAGTTTTGTTCTTGATTTATTCTTGATGATTTAACATGATAGATCCCAGTTTACAGTTTTAAATTTATATCAGATTTTGTTAAACGATTCTAACAAGTGGCATTCGAGCATCGTCATGTTGAATCATTGAAAACAAATTGATTCTTTATTATTTTTGGATTAATTTGTTTTTTAAATTTTAGGAATTTGATATTTCAATTATGAATTATGTTGAATCTTTAAGATTCTTGATAAAATTTTTGAATTTTGATTCTTTAAATTAAAGTTTTAGGCTTTTATGATTTAGATTAAATGCATTATTATATTTTTGGGTAGTTCTCTTTCAATCGCTATTAAAGATTAAGGATTTATTTTTAAAATCGATTTTCTGTATATATATATAGTTTTTTTTATATATCCGTTACTCCATATACTATGCTTCTATATCCGTAGGCCTATTTTATAATAATATTCTACTTTTATGAATGGATTAATTTGAAGTTATTACGACTATGTGGTTGAAATTTTTTTAAGAGATTGAGGTTATTGTTTTAGAATATATTAAAGATTTTAGGGTTTGAAGGTTTATATATTTTTATTCCCTTCGTTTTGATAGCCAAATAATGTGATTTTCACTCTGAAATTTGATTTGTCCTTCAGCCAAATCTTGTTCGATTTTAATCTGGTTTTGTATTTCATATATTAGACATGTATGAATTTGAATTTCAAATTTGATTTTATGTTTACAAAACTTACGATAATATTACATATGCTTCAATTATATTAACGATTGAATTCCATATACGATAAATGTGTCCAATGGTTACATCTATAATGTTATTATATGAGTCTTGGTAGATTATTATATATGATTGAAATATTTAATATATATATATTAAAGAACAATTATTTCGTTTGGTCTCTTATTGAGCAGAGGAATTAAAAGCATGAAATGCCTAAGATAATTGAAAGCATGTATTAAGTGTTGCACCAATTTGGTTGAGATTTCCTTTTAGTCGTTACTATATACTTGGATTAAATCAGTCATTGCTTGAATTTGAAAGACTAAATTTCTATAAGTTTTTTTTAGGATGAAATCGTGTTATTTTTTCTATAAGTATTTGATTTTGGCATATGATTTCAAATATTTAGTTAAATTATGATTTTTTGCCAAATTGATTTAAAGGATATTTATTGAAATTGTTAATTTTATGTTATGAATATTTATTTAGTTTTTGGATGTTTTGAAGTAATCTCATGGTAATCATAATATATATTTAAATAATTTGTTTTAAATTTGGTTCTATAGTATAGAATTTGGCATCTCATGGTTCTAAATATTTGGTTAAATTATTGTAATGCCCTGAAATTTTGAGAATTTGATTGTGAGAATCTGCAGTAATTAATTTTTGTATCGGTGGCTCTGTGTTCTACTATTGTGTTTAAGGTTTAGAGTTTGAGTTGCATTATTAAAAATTTTATTATTTTTAAAATAACACCTATCCATGCATTACATAGTTAAGTGCCATTCTGTGTAAATTTATATCAAGAATGAGTCTACTGGTTCAACAATTAAGCATATGTATTCTGTCTAATCTCAATTTCAAGTTCGAGTCTCATCGTATGTGTTAGGAAATATTTTGCTTGTTGTTATTGTCAAAAATACACTGATGGTTAAGACAAAGGATTTTTAAACATTCTTTTTGTTTTCTTCCTCTTCTTCTTTCCATTTTCTTTCTTTTTTTCCTTTTTTCTTTTTTCCCCTTTCGTTTTCCTTTTTTACATCATTTGAGCGTACCTTTGTCGATTGTTGAACTTCTCATTCTGATCTGCTACATGGGTCAAGAGTAGGAGTTGGAAGTAACGAGTCTCGACAGGATAATTCGAGTAATTTCAGTTGATTTTTCGGCTTCAGAGACTCTCTACACTCTTATTGCTTCAAAATCTCTTCAGGTGCATATCGAAAACCTCATTTTATGTGAATTTTGCTCACTGAAAAATGTGGCTGTTGATGCCAAATGACCAAGGATATGGACGTGTGCCCAGGCCATGTGAGCCACACAACCGTGTGCCAGGCCATGTGGGTGGCTATGTAACTCACTGTTCATTGAATTTGAGCCACATGGGCAAGGCATACGGGCGTGTGTCCAGGACATGTGTGGCCATGTTAGTGCAAGGTTCACATGGGAAACGAACACGGGCGTGTGTCTAGGCCATGTAACTCAATGTTTATATTTTAAGACCATAGGGCCAGGGACATAGGCATGTGCCTAGGCCGTGTGAGCCACACGAGCTATAACATCCCAATTTTTAAGGTTAGAAGTTTAGAGATTTTTTATTAGGGTCAATGCATAACTCAACTAGTTATGCGTGTTCTTGTGTTTTAGTTTCAGAATGGGCCTACTAGTCTAATGGTAGATTGTGTGTTAGTGTGCCTTTGGGACCTAGGTTCAAGTCCTCCTACGTGTGATTTGGGGAAATGATTTTTTTTTGTTTTGTTTTTAGGTTTAAAATACCTATTTTATTTACTTTTATTTTTAGTATTATTTTTTTAGAAAGAAAATAGGAGACTTTGGAAAAACTTCCCAAAAAATCACGTTGGGTTTTTTTTCTCTTTTGGTTTTCCTTTCTTTTTCATGAGAACTCTATCCCTCTGCTTTGCTCCATTCTTTTGTTTTGCTTTTCAATTCCGTCGACAGTGGTGCCGGGTTCCAAAATTGGTGGTTTTGAGGCGTCGAAGGTTTGGGTGTTGTAATCACGGTCTAAGGTGTGGGTTTCAAAATTCTTTTAATATTTGTGAATTGATGATTAGATTTGATGGCATTCTGTAATTTAGTGTGTGTTCTAAAAACCTTCTCCTCCATTATTGAAATTTTCAATTTGTTTCTATGGTTTTAGAAATTGTTTGTGTGCTTGTGAAATATGTAACGCCCTGAATAATGTATCTCTATTTCTGTAAATATTTAACATAACTGTGTATCTGGTTCAGTGGTTAAGTATTTTGGGTGTGTGAGAGGTCTTGGGTTCAAGTCTCCCTTCTGCCAAATTTTTTTTATTTTTGATCTAAGCATTACCCCTGATGAGTGGGCTTAAAGTAAATTGTCTGTTAATTCATATCAAAATGAGCCTGGTGGTTTGAGTGGTAAGAGAGTTGGTGAGTTGAAGGTCTTGTTTTCAAATCCCTGCGTTAGCAAGGGTATTATACTTTTTCTTGATTGCCTAAGAGAGTTTCGATTGAGCTGGAAGTCTGAGGAAGTTATGTGTTAGTGGGAGGAAAATTAGGGATATGTTATCATATCCGTTTTATTTTTATTTTTATTCCTAAAAATCTTTTCATTTGTTTTCTTTTGGACGTCTCTTTCTCCTTTCTTGGAAAAATTTCGACTCATTCTTGTTCCTCAATTCCACTCATCACTCTTAGTTTCCACTGTTATTTTTGGTATTTTGTGGTTCCTTGCTCGGTTAAGGTAAGTGGGGTTGTAATGGTTGAGGTTTTGTTATTGGTAGGGTAGCCTATTTTTCTTTCATGGTAGCGTGTTGAGGGTAATCGTGAAATCTGATGTTGCTACGATTATTTTGGTGTAGGGGAAGGCGATGAGCAATGAGTTTCGTTTCTTGGACTTAAACGGGGTTGTGGTGGTTCTTGTCATTGGTAAGTTGAGTTTTTGTCAAATTGTCGTGTTGAGTTAGTTCTTTTAAATGCTAAATCACTATTTGGATACTCTGACTTTAGGTTTTGAAAGGCTTGGGAGTGGTTTTGCATCAAACGGATACCATATGTGTTCCCAAAATGCGAAAAACTGAGTTTTAGCGAAAGCCAAAAAATTGCACTGTCGATGCCACATGGGCGTGTAGTCGCCCGTGTGGATAGCCGTATGCGAGACACAGCCTTGTGGTCAACGAAGGCATAGCCATGCGCAGCACACAACCGTGTGGTGGCGTGAGTATGGCCGTGCGGGCCACACAGGTTAGGCCAAGTTAGGTATGTGGGGCACACGACCGTGTGGATTTTAGGCCAGGCCGTGTGGGCCAACACGGCCATGTGGGCCTATTTTTTAAAAATTCTCCCTAGTGTCGCACGGGTTTCTTCGATCGACTATGGGCCTACTGTAAGGTCAATAAGGGCTAATTAAATCCTATTTTGTATGCTATGATATTCTAATAGACTTATCTGAGTAGGATACTGAATGTATGCATGGCTGTAATGCTATTCGTATGTCTGATATTCATATATATGCATGTTAAATTGGTTATATCTGTACCTAATTTTTGCATCTGTTATCAGGGGTGGGATTTGTATATGAGGAGAAAGTATTCTATTTGGCGTTGATTGCCTATATTTTGCCAGCGTGGCTGCATATAATATGATATGTGTCTTAATGACACAATATGGTGTGTAGGAATGGGTGAGTGTTTTAAACCCCACATGATGTGATGGGATGGTCAGAGATGGTGTATAGAGGATGGGGGTAGGATTTATGCATAACTGCTTCTATAATCTAAATCTGAATCTAGATCTGAATTTAAATCTGAAACTGTATCTGTTACTGACTGGGTATTTAACTCTGTATGTTTGCATGGTTAATTCTGATGGGTTACACACTGAGTTTTCGTAAACTCATATCTATTATCTATTTTGTCAGGTAATCCATAGACTTAGGTGGATCAGTGCGGCAGAGAGTTAACGGTGACCACATGTCCGTAAACAGTTAAACTTAGCAATTTATGGTTTTATTCTTGATTTTTGGTTTTCATTTGAGAGTTTGTAATTTTTGGACTTCATGGTTTTAAACTGTTGACTTTTGGTTTGATTATATTTTGCATGCTTTATAAAATTATTTTATGTAATTGACAGTTTTTTATGTAAAAAGAGGTTTTTCCTAAGAACACGAGCTAGATTTTTAAATTGTGTCAGTTTTGTTAGACTTCTGCAGAAAAATAAGTTATGGCAAATAAACTAATTAATCAACGTTTTCAAAAATGGATATGAAGTGCGTGAGTTCAATAACTAAATTGATTTTACATAAGTAAACCCATTCTCTATGACATCTCTAGATTAGGCCTAACGTCTAGGCCGGGTTTGGGGTGTTACAAAATAGACCATTCGAGAGGTTGATTAACGTGGGGTGGCTTGAAATTAGGTGTGATTTTGATATACTTTTGAGTTATTAAAGACTGGGGAACGTTACGACAACAAAGGCACGTCTGGTAGCCTATTTCGGGGTGATTTTGTGACCACATGGGTAGCCACACGGGCGGTCAACACGCTTGTGTTGAATTGGGATTTAGGGTTTCCAGGCCAATTTTGGTGCCCCACGACCTAGCCACACAACCTTGTGGCCGATTTAGGGATTTTAGTCGATATCCACACGGTCGTGTCTCGTAGGCACACGGGCGTGTGCAATTAGGAATTAGGGCTTATGTGATTTGGTGCCACACGGCTTGGTCGCACAGCCATATGGCTAATTTGGGGATTTAGGGATCTCACACGGGTGTGTGTTTTGGACACACGGTCTTGTCTGATGAGCACAATGGCGTGTAAGACTCTCACACGGCTGCGTCTACCCTATACCCTATTTAAGCACAAACGAATAGAGAATTACACAACCTGATCACACGGTCATGTCCCTAGGTTACATAGGCGTGTACCCTATTTCACACGAGCGTGTGCCTCTCTATATAGGCGTGTCAAGCCCCACACGACCGTGTGGCCCTATTTCGCAAATTATTATTCTGTAGCATAACTTATTCATTCTGTTTCTTGGGTTGTCCAATGGTTGTTGGGACCTCTGTATAAGTATTAAGGACTTTGATACGACTTAGGGTCATGTGGTTAACTATAAATGTGCTATTAAACTTTTGTATTGATAGTGCATGTTTATAATGTGCCTTGTGAAATGAAACCATGTCTAGTAATTGTGATGAAATTTGACATTGAGTTTGTGTGTGTAAGAGTATTCAGATTCTGTACTCGGATTCTGTGTGTCTGATTCTAAAGAGTGTGTATTATTGTAAACGCATGGAACTTTATACTTGACTGACTATTTACAAGCTTCTGTGTCTGTGTGACTATTCGTGTTTGATGTGCATTGTTGTATTTACATTTTCATTTCAGGTCTAGGATATGAAGAGAAGGAAGACTGATCTAATCTGGTAGTTAAATTGTAATATATCTGTACATCAGTTTACTGCAATGTACTGTACTATATATACGTTAGCTTTGCTGCGTATTATCATCTGAGTGGCTTAGTCTACATACATGGTGTGTAAGGTTGGATGAGCCTTTCGAGATCTTACATGGTGTATTGGTTGGATGAGCTTAAATAGCTCTTTTGTGGTGTGATTGGGGGACTGAGAGGTGTTTGGCTGGTTGGGTGGGTTCATATTGATGCATTTATTCTGCATTCTATCCGTCTGTTTGATCACGAGTCTAATTGTTCATAGACCATTGCGTTTTAATACCTGTACATTTGATTTGTTGTGACTATAAGTGTTGGGTATCGACCTGTCGATAGGTTTACTAGTTGAGTGTTCTGGTTGCATCATATGGTGTGTTTGATTGTTACGTACAAATAGGACGTTGGTTCCGTGTTGATTTTTCTGATTCTGTATATCTCTATCTAAACGCTTCATTTTTGCATTGCTATCTGAACTTCTGTTCTCTGTTGTTAGCAATTTTTCGAACTCACACTGAGCCCATGTAGCTCGCCCCCTTAGTGTTTCCCCTTTCAGGTACATTGCTAAATTTTGAGGCTGAACTCGGCACACCGGAGGTCTCGAAGTTACGTGTTTTAAATAATTAGTTTAAGTACTGTTTTGAAAACTGTGGTACGAACTTTTGTATTAAATACATATAAGCATTATTTGGACTGAGGTTTTTTGTAATATCGGGTTTTTATAACTGAGAGTTTTTACAGAACTTAAACATTGTAATGTTTTTCAGCTTGTTAAACTAAAAATAATTTTTGATCTCTTCGGTGATCAATGTAACCTTTGAGATTCAATCAGAACTTCCAGGTCGGGTTTTGGGGGCATTACATGGGCAAGGAAATGAGCGTGTTTCTAGGCCATGTAACTCACTATTAATGTTTTAGGACTACACGGACAGAAGAAATGGGCGTATGTCCAGGCCATGTGGTCTAAATCTTGTTTTTGAGGTCGTGAGTCTTACCTAATACTAATATTGACCTCCCCAATGTATGAATGATCTGAATTTGATTGTACGAGGATTATCTAATGCTCTGTGACTAATATATGAATAACATAACTGTATGTGTACTGTGATAGCTATTTATGACACTGAACTGTATTATCTAATTGTGAAATGAATTCAAATGAATGAACATATGTTGTGGATATTTGTACTTGCATTTGTATAGGTTGGGATATTGTGAAGAATGAAGTAATCTACTCTGAATTAGTGGCTAAGCCACGGTGCACATAAATTTGAATCTGGCACTTTTTTGTATTCCGACCTAGCGGCTAAGTCGCTTCTCTACAATCGTGTCAGGCTGACATTCTATGGTGTGTAGGGTTGGTTGGGCATTGAACGCCCTTAACGGTGTGTAGGGATGACTAAAGATGGTGTGTAGTGGATGGGGGTAGGAATATCTGTATCTGAATCTAATATGTTATGTATGTGAAACTGAATTTGCTGCTACGTATATAACTGATATATTCTGTATCTGAACTGATATTGCTTATGTTACCTAACCGAATCTTAAGATTCAGAAATTATCTTATAAATGAGTTCTAATTGAACAAACGTCTTTTACTCACTGAATTCACAACTCATTTTGTTATTGATTGGATTTCAAGTGATTCTTAGACTTGAACGGGTCGGCACTGTGGGAGCTTAGTTAAGCTTTTATCTTTCCTTTAAATACTACTATTAGTAATTTTGATATTCTATGACATTATGATGTTTGGGAAGAATATATACTTAGTTAATTGTGGTGATTGATATTATATGTTGAATGGTTCATTTTTACTGTGTTATAAATGTGGTATTCTTAATAATGTAACTCTCTGGACTTGGTCTAGACATCTAGGTCGAGTTTAAGGTGTTAATATTATGATGATATGATTTATTGTATGAATTGTAAGATATACCAACTATTATGATTTTTCTTTTGAGATTTATTGGCTTGAAAATATTTTTCAAGTATTCATGCAAATCTCTATTTAATCATTAATATAATTTTTGATATACATGATATATAAATGATAAGTTTTTCTATTAGATTTTGATACACTATAATTGTGAATTACTTTGAAATTTTTTCTATGCCAAAATTATGAATACATGTGCTTGTTAATTATTTGGCCTTAAATCGATACATTATTTATGTTTGGCTTTGACATATATGGTTTTAGAACAAAAAAAAGTCAAAAGATTAAAGTTTTCGGTTTTTGTTATTGCATTATTAGGACAACATTATTTTGTTTTATTTCGGAATCTATAAATCAATAAAATAATTAGTTTTGACCTTTGACTGATATGGAAATTTTAAATTTGAATATGATTATATTTATATATTTCCAAAAGAACTTAATTGAAATAATAAGTTACCAAAGTGACCTCTGTCATTGAAATTATTTTGTTTTAAAATATAAAAGTTTGTGTGCATATAACTTAAGTTATAGTATTATTGATCGAACCAAACTAAGGTTAATAATATTACATGTGCAACTGTGGTAATAAACATGTGACTATTATTCAGTTTTACATGTGAGTAATATATCAATACAAAGGAAGATTTATTGTCCGACATGTTCTTATTGTCCGTGTGCCCCCTGTAGCTTTGAAAGGGTTACAAGTTGGGCTGTTACACAGCCTAGCACACGACCTAGCACACAGGCATGTGGGGTTATTTAGAAAGGTACACAGCCTGGCACACGGGTGTGTGGCTTGGCCCTGTGACCCAAGTTTGTGAGTTACACAGGCATGGACACGAGTTGGGACATGACCGTGTGCCTCAATTTCGAATGCCTAAATGGCCTAGTCACACGGTCATGTAACCTCTGTAGTTTTGAAAATTTTCCTTGTTTCTTGAGAAATTCTCTTAGTTTTCGATTTTGTCTTGACTTGTTTCTAACGTGTTTTTAAGGCCTCAAGGGCTCGTATAGGGGAAAATTTGTATGATTTGGATTGGATTTAATATGATTATAGATATGATTTGTAATGTCTGAAATTATGTTCGTTTGATTTGAAAACTCTGGTATGCTTCATAACCCTATTCTAGTGAAAGATACGGGTTAGAGGTGTTACATTTATTGGTATCAGAGCTATGGTTTAGTCAGTTCTCAGACTGAACTTAGCATGTACAGAGTCTAGAAATACATTCCACTTGACTAACCGATGATTGTGTGATAGCTTTTAATTATTTTGAATTGTTCTTATATAGATAACAAGATGTCGTCAAGATCCAATCGAGTAGCTTCTGATGAGGTAGAAAGTTTTATTCTACCTACTGATGAAGAAAGTACATGGAATGAAGCTGGATCGCAAGGATCTAGGGATGTCACACCTGATGCATTTCTCCATATGATGCATGACATGTATGATGCGTACTTAAAGGTAAACTCTGTAGTTCTGCAACCTCAATCTTCTTACCCTCAAGGTTTGAGTATGCAACATATTCATAGAGTGTCCATTGATAAAGTTAGAAAGTGTGAAGCTGTTGAATTTTGTGGTAATGTGAATGATGACCCAATCAAGGAAAAGTATTGGTTAGAACATACTCAGAGGGTACTAGATGAAATATTATGCTCCCTTGGAGATTGTTTGTGGTGTACGGTATCATTGTTGGAAGATGAAGCATTCCAATGGTGGTCTACAATAACGGCAGTGGTGCAGAAAGAAAGGATCAATTGGGACTTCTTTAAGTTTGAACTTCGAAAGAAGTATATTAACAAATGCTATTTAGAGTGGAAGATGAAGAATTTCTTAAGTTGAAGCAAGGAAATAGGTCAGTAGCATAGTATGAGAGACAATTTGTTCAGTTTAGTAAATATGTTCGTGAGATCGTGCCTACCGAAAAGGACATGTGTGTACGTTTTGAAAATGGATTGAGGGATAAGATTAAAATGCTAGTAGGGGCTTTAGAGATTTGAGAATTTATGGTGTTATTTGATAGAGCCCAGAAAATAGAAGAAATTTGTAAAAGTAAAAGACGAAACGAAGAAAAGAAACAGGAATTTAGTAAATTTGAGGGGATCTAAAGTTTTCTCCAATTCTTCATCAAAGAAGATGAAGGAATCCAGTAATAAGTTTTCTACTCTGTCAGGGTTTTCAAGAAGAGATCAGTTGAGTCAAAATAGTAAGAGAACTTTGGCTCCTTAAGTAGCTAGTGTGGGCAGCGTGAAGAATTCAAATAGAACAGAATGTAAGCAATATGGACAAGTTCACTTCAGTGTCTGCAGAATTAATAATGGGACGTGCCTTAATTGTGGATCTTTTGATCATTTCAAAAGAGAGTTTCCAAGTCTGAAAGATCCTATTAAAGAGCATAACAAAAAATCGGTGACCACTACTAACAAAGGTAGAAGACCGCGAAATAGCGCAGCGACAGGGGCCAACAAAGGTGGGGTTATAGAGTCAGTGACCAAATCGGAAGTCAGGGCTCCTACAAGGACATGTGCTATTCGTGCGTGAGAGGAAACATTAGCTCTTGATGTTATTGTGGGTACATTTTTTATCTTTAATGTTAATTGACCTGGGGTCAACGCATTCATATATATATGCACTGCATTAGTGACGAAAAAGAAACTATCTGTTGAATCTACTTATTATGATATTCAAGTAACTAATCCACTAGGTCAGAGTGTGATAGTTAAATTAGTGTGTCGTAATTGTCCACTTAAAGTTAAAGGTTATGAATTCTCTGCTGATTTCATGTTGTTACCATTTCAAGAGTTTGATGTTATTCTGATTGATTATCCTTGCATGATGTTGCAGTAGACTATAGACAAAAATGGATTGATTTGAAATGTAAAATAGGAGAGATGATTTCAGTTGAGTCTGAGAGTCTAAAAGATATCGTTAGAATTATTTCGACTTTTTCTACTCAGAGATTGATACGAAAAGGTAGCGAAGCATTTCTAGCATATATTCTTGATACCAAAGATTCAAAATTGAAGCTAGATTAGTTACCAGTTGTTAGTGAGTTCGCTGATGTATTTCCTGAAGAGTTGCTGGGTATACCCCCTGATTGTGAAGTTGGGTTTGTGTTTGACTTGGTTCCTAGAACTGCACTGATATCTATATCACCATATTGTATGGCACCAGCAGAATTAAAAAAATTGAAAACACAGTTACAAGAGTTACTAGATCGAGGGTTTATTCGACCAAGCGTATCTTCATAGGGCACACCTATGTTGTTTGTGAAAAAGAAAAATGACTCTTTGATATTATGTATAGATTACAGATAGTTAGACAAAGTTACGATAAAAAATAAGTAATCTTTTCCATATATCGATGATTTATTTGATCAATTAAAAGGTGCCATAGTGTTCTCAAAGATAGATCTCAGATCTGGGTATCATCAATTGAAAGTTAAAGATTGTGATGTGTCAAAAACTACTTTCAGAACTCATTATGGTCATTATGAGTTTCTAGTAATGCCATTTGGCTTGACTAATGCCCCTGCTGCTTTTATGGATTTAATGAATCGGGTTTTTCAAACTCATTTGGATTGATTCATTGTTTTGTTTATTGATGATATATTGATTTATTCCAAGTTAGAATCCGAGCACGCCCAACATTTGAGAATCGTACTATAGGCTTTGAGAGAAAAACAATTGTAAGCAAAAATTAGTAAATTTGAATTCTGGCTTAAAGAGGTTGGATTTTTGGGTCACATAGTATCAGGTGACGAGATTCGAGTTGATCCAAAAAAAATTCTGCTGTGATGAATTGGAAAACTCCGAAGAATGTTTCTAAAGTGCGAAGTTTTCTGGGACTAGTAGGTTACTATCGATGTTTTGTTAAAAAAAATTCGATTATTGCTTCGCCGATGTCCAAACTATTATAGAAAAATGTTAAGTTTGTTTGTTCTGATAAATGCCACAAGAGTCCTGAACAGTTGAAGAACATGTTGACCGAAGCTCCAGTGTTGACTCAACCTGAATTAAAGATAGCATATGTTGTTTTTAGTGATGCGTCTCTAAATGGTTTGGGTTTTATGCTAATGCAGACAGGAAATGTAGTAGCTTATGCTTCTTGGCAGTTAAAGTCACATGAAAAGAATTATCCTACTCATGATCTCGAGTTGGCCACGATTGTATTCACTTTGAAGATTTGGAGACATTATCTATATGACAAGAAATGTCACGTGTTCACAGATCACAAAAGTTTAAAGTATTTGATGACTAAAAAAGAATTGAATTTGAGATAGAGACGGTGATTAGAGCTACTGAATGACTATGATCTGGTTATTGAGTATCATCTAGGGAAGGCTAATGTAGTTGCAGATGCACTTAGTCGAAAGTCGTTGTTGTTCTCACTTCGAACGTTGAACGTTCATTTAATTCTGAATGGTGATGGTTTTATATTAGCAAAATTGAAAACGAGACCCCTGTTTCTTCAGCGAATTCGAGAATTTCAAGATAAAGATCCGAAGTTGATTATGAAACGACAGTTGGCTCAGAACAAATTGAGTTTAGAGTACAGTGTTGATGATAATGGTATATTTCGTTATCATGATAGAATTTACATTCCGAGTAATTCCATGTTGAAACATGATATTCTCTCTAAAGCTCACAGTAGTATGCATTCTATTCATTCAGGTAGCACAAAGATGTATTGTGACTTGAAACAGAAGTATTGGTAACCTGGTATGAAACGAGAAATTTGTGAATCTGTAAGTAAATGCTTGATTTGTCAATAGGTGAAAGTAAAACATCAAGTACCTTCGGGTTTACTACAACCTGTTATAATTCCTGAATAGAAGTGAGAGCGAGTCACGATAGATTTCGTATATGGTTTACCTATAACTCTAAGAAAGAAAGATTCAATATGGGTGATTGTTGACAAACTGATGAAATTAGCACATTTTATTCCAATCAGAATAAACTACACCCTTGAGAGATTAGCAGAACTATATGTGTCTGAGATTGTAAGATTACATGGAGTTCTGACATCTATTAGTTTGGATCGAAATCTGAGATTTAAATCGAGATTTTGGAGCAAATTTAACGAGGCTTTAGGCACTAAGCTTAAGTTCAGCATTACGTTTCATCCTCAGACTGACGGACAATTAGAACGAGTGATTCAGATTCTGAAAGATATGTTGAGATGTTGTATACTTGAATTTGAAGGTAACTTGGAAAAATACTTACCGTTAGTTGAATTCGCATATAATAATAGTTACCAATCCAGTATAAAAATGACACTGTTTGAAGCTCTTTACAGGAGGAAATGTAAAACATCGCTATATTGGTCAGAATTGAATGAATCCAAAATGGTGGGAATTGATTTGATCTGAAAAATAGAAGACAAAGTTTGACTTATTCGGGACTGTATGAAAGCTGCATCTGATCGTCATAAATCGTACACAAATTTGAAGAGAAAAGATATAGAATTTGCAGTTAGCGATTGAGTATCACTGAAAGTTTCTTCGTGGAAGAAAGTGCTGCATTTCGGTAAGAAAGGAAAGCTGAGTCTGAGATTTATAGGACCGTATGAGATTGTTCAAAGAATCGGCCCTGTAGTTTATAGATTAGTCTTGCCCTCTAAACTTAAGAAAATACATAATGTATTCCATGTTTCAATGTTTAGAAGGTATAGATTTGATCCCTCGCATGTGATTCCTCATAGTGAAATTGAGTTACAAACGGACTTGACGTATTCAGAAGAATCGATGAGAATATTAGCTCGAGAAGTTAAAGAATTACAGAATAAACGAGTACCATTAGTAAAAGTCTTATGGCATCGACATGGTTCAAAAGAAGCTACCTGGGAAACCAAGGAATCAATGAAATTACAATATCCGAATCTATTCTCAGGTAACAATTTCGAGGATTAAATTTTTTAAGGGGGGAGAATTGTAATAGCCCGATTTTCAGTGTTGATGAAATAGTGGTTTTGGGACCACAAATTTCCATCGTGTCGACTCATAAATATTATTTTGAGAATATTTATAGAGTCATTGGAGTCATATTAAAATTTGGTTTAGAAATATTAATGTTTAGATAGTTAATTAGGAGAAAATGACTAAATTGAAGAAAATGCAAAACTTGTTAAATAATGCTATTAAATGATTAAATGGTTTAATAATAATAAAGGAAGGACTTAAATGATAATTAAGCCCTAGTCATTATAGTGGGATGGCTAAACATGAGAAAATGAGAAAAACTAATGTGAACTAATGGTAAATTTGTAAATAAAATGAAATTAAAACAAATTTTAGTAAAAGAAAAATGTTTTCTTCTTCATTTCTCAATTTCCATAGTCGAATGTGAAGTTTTCTAGCTAGGAGAATCAGCAAAGCAATTTCCTTTCATGTGAGTTAAATTTTTAACCGTTTCTTGTAATTTTTATATTTTTGAGATCGTTGCAACTAGGTCCAGCTAGCCCGTACCTTCGTTTTTTATTTTGTTAAAAAATTTTGAAGTTTCCATTGATGAATATTGAATTTTTTTTATGAATATTATGTATTTGGAGCCTTTATTATGCTATTTGATGAATTTGTAAAGATATTTTTGTTAAATCTAGATTTTAGGATTAAATTGTGAAAATGTCAATAATTTAGAGTTTGATGGTGAATTTGAGGTTTATTAGGGTTTTTTGAGGGCCTAGAATATTTGGATAAATTATAGATATGAGAAAATTAGTTAATTTGATGAATTTCGAGTTAAGGGATCAAATTGCAAAAATTGTAAAAGTTTGGGGTGACTGTGTAAATTCAAAAAATGAGATGGAATTAATTGGAAAATGAACTTGAAATGAAATATATGCTAATAGTTGAAAAATTTTACATTATAGATCAAGAATCCGTAGATATTCGAAGAAAAGGTAAAATAGCATAATAATCCCTCAGTTTCTACAATTTCTATGATTCAGTCCAGGTAAGTTCATTATATGCTTACTATTAATCTTATTGAATATATTCACACTATTTCATTATTGGTTGAATTTGGATTTTATTTAGTTATGTATAATGAAATAGAATCTAGTGATTATTCAGGCTGTGTGCCTAGCAGGCTATGTGCCGGTGATTATTCGAGCTATGTGCCTAGCAGGCTATGTGCTAGTGCTTATTTGGGCTATGTGTCTAGCAGGCTTTGTACTGTTGATTATTCGAGCTATGTGCCTAGGAGGCTGTATGTCGGAGATTATTCGGGCTATGTGCCTAGCAGGCTGTGTGCCAGTGATTATTCGGGCTATGTGCCTAGCAGGCTATGTGCTGATGTATTGAGAATTTGCATTACTTTTGTAGTTTTTAGTTAACTAATAAATGGAACTAATATCGAACTTATTAAGCTTTTTGATGCTTAATAGTTTGATTTATTTTTGTAGGACCTTTGGAATCGTTGCTTTGATTGGATCGACTCGAAAGCTTGCACACTATCATCAACATCTCGGTAGTCATTTTGGTTTTTGTTGTTGGTTTAAGTGGCATGTATTAGGAAAAATGTCTATAGTACTTAAATACTTTGTATGAATGTAAATATTGGAAGTAACTTGTTATGCTTGTTTCTAGTAAAGTTAGTTGAACTTCTGTGCTTAACTAGGTAACCATTTTGGAATATATATAAGAAGAAATTGTATAAATCTTTTGTTTTCAATGATGATGATGGAATAATTCAAGTATGCTATAGTTATGATGCTTAATTTTTTATAACTGTTTGGCATATTTGGAAATATGGTGAATTGGTACTTTGTTGTTAATGACAGTTAGGAATGTTAATGTTAGTATTTGAATGGTATGTTATCCACCATTTGGTATATTTTGGTAGGTAAATTTAATGGCATGTATTGGTGCAAGTATGCTTAGAAGTTGTTGATTATTTTGGCCATATTGGATACAATGTTATACATGTTTACTTGTTGTTATTTGAGGTACTTAAGGGCATTTTGGTTGTATGTTCTTATACCATGTTTGAATAGCTAAAATATGCATGATTTTGGTGCCTTGTTATGGCTTATATATATGTGAAATTTTAGTTGTAGGTACATACCAAGAAAGGGAAAGAAAAATGGCTTGTAAAATGGCCTATTTTCGTCCATACTAGTAGAGACACGGGCATGTGTCTCAGTTCTGTGTGACACACGGCCAGACGACACGGCCATGTGTCCCTTGTAGCTTTCATAGGGTCACAAGTATGGCTATTACACAGCTTGGTACACGAGCGTGTAGGGTTATTTCGAAGGGTACACGGCCTGGCACACGGGCATGTGACTTGGCTGTGTGACCAAAGTCAGTGAGTTACATAAGCATGGACACAAACTGGGACACAGTCGTGTGTCCCTATTTCGAATGCCCACACAGCCATATGACCCCTGCAATTTTGAAATTTTTCATTATTTCCTAAAAAATTCTTTAAGTTTCCGATTTAGTCCCGACTTCTTCCTAACGTGTTTTTAGGGCCTCGAGGGCTCGTATAGGGGACAATTTGTATGATTTGGATTGAATTTAATATAATTATAGATATGATTTTTAATGTTTGAAATTATGTTCGTTTGATTTGAAAACTTCGTTAACGCTCCATAACCTTATTCCGGCGATGGATACGGGTTAGGAGTGTTACAATCATAATTTTTTTTATCATTCATGTTAAAAAGAATTGCTAAATTTTATATTATTTAAAATAAATTAAGCATTCATTAAAGTTATATAATAAAATGATTATATGCTCTTGAAGAGCTAATATTGCATCAAACTGTAAAAAGCTCTTTAAGAGCTAATATTTTACCTCCTTGTGATGCAAAATTTGGTAAATTATAATATTGTTTTTATATCAAAAAGATATATATTGAATAAAACCTTCATGTGTTTTAACATTAAAACCATATATAGAAATAACATGAGATACTCATGTATTTGTATTATATATATTCCCCGAAGGAATACATTGTACTATATGACTGAAATAACTAATGTGCTCCTACAGTAGCAATCTTGTGAAAATGACTTCAAAAGTATTTTCGAACAATCTCATACCTTTTACTGGCTAAGCAAAATAATAAGTTACTAATGAAAAACTATGATATTCTTCCCACTAATTTTTCTTTATTCCCTGAAATGAATGTAGCAGTACATAGCAATTATGAAAAATGAAAATATAGAGATCATGATTGTTGTTGTAATTGAGGATGTGGTTGGAGACATACTAATAATCGTTATCAATGTGGTTATAATAGTGATACTTCTAACCACTAGAAAAAGAACAATAATGAAAAATAAGAAAATTGTGGTCAAAATATTTGAAGATTTTGACATATTTTCTGAAGTGAATATTGCAAATAATTGTTGACAATTTATATTTATTTTATTGAGTTAATAACATTATGGACTTCACATTGATGTAGACATTTCTAGAACTAAATGTCACAATATTGTTTATATGTGAATACAAAATAAAAAGAATGACGATAAAATTATCAATTGTCAAAATTTATATTAACATTATTAGTTCAATTGAAAAACGTGATTAAGTAAACTAGAAGTTTACTAATACAAATACATTTACTATTCGATTGACCAGTTAGACCATCCTGGATTATATATGATGTGAAAATTAATTGAGAATCCACATAGACATTTATTAAAGAACCAGAAGATTCTTTAATTTAAAGAATTTTCATGTGTTGTTTATTCTCAATGATAATTGATTATTACAAACTCACTCGTTAAAGTTGAGGTTTAATGTTTTGCGTTTCTAAAATGAATATGGGCGCATTCATTCACCATGTGGATGATTTTGACATTATATGATTTTGGTAAATGCATCTACAAAATAATCACATGCGTTATCAACTCACATCCTGTCGTTTGTGAGATTGCTTGCTTAAATAATTAATTTTAGATTATGCAATTAAAAAAACTAATCTTACTTATGTTGGTGAGTTTATGTCCTAAGCTTTCAATAATTATTGTATGTCAATCAGGATAAAAATCGAACATCTTGTAACTCATGTTCACATATAAAACGATATAGCTGAATCATTTGTCAAATGCTTCCAACTAATAGCTAAATCGTTACTTATGAGAACAAAACTTCCTATTTCAACATGAGATTGTATTTATTTACATATTGTACGCATCAAGCCAATAAATTATAAATACTCCCCATTACATTTGATTTTTGGTCAAGAGCCAAATATTTTTCATCTTACAATTTTTGGATATGCGGTATATATTTTAACTGCTCCACCACAGCGCACAAAGATGGATCATCGTAAGAGATTGAAAATGTATATTTATGAGTCTCCTTATAATATTTTTGAGCTATTAATTCGAGATTTAGTTATGACATAAGTTGTTAGTTTTCCCAACATTAAGAGGAGAGAATAAAATTTTGGATTAATAAAGTACTTCAATGAATTATAATTTCTAAGATCCTCTTACAAAGAAATGTGAATAAAAAGTTCAACAGATAATTCATTTTATAAATCAACTGCCAGATTCATTAAATCTCACATACCAGCTAAAAATGCTCCAATACGAATTCATGTCCTAATAGGGCAAACTGTTAGTGCAAGAGAAAGTAATTCATACCTGAAGCAGGGAAGCTTGGTCAGTTCCAAAGATAAAAGTCCTCGTAAAAGAAAAAGAGCAAACATTCAAGATGGTCATATATTGGAGGCGAGGGTTCTTGAAAAGACACATGACATAACTAATTATAAAACTCAATAAGAGATTTAGGTACCTAAAAGTGAAAATGAAAATGATGAAAATAAAGAGATCTCGATAAGTTATGTCAATACGAGAAAAAGATGGAATCGAAAAAAAATGTAGTTGTCGAAAACAATTTTGCTTATAATATTACTATTGAAATAATAAAAGAAAATGAGGATCCTGAGCCTAAATCTATTGAGGAATGTAAAACTAGAAAAGAATGTCCAAAATGGAAAGATGTAATTCAAGCAAAATTAAATTCACTTTCTAAGCGTGAAGTTTTTGGACCTGTAGTCCAAACACCTATAGGTGTAAAGCCGGTAGGATATAAATGAGTATTTGTGCAAAAATGAAATGAAAAAAAATGAAGTCGTAAGATATAAAGGACAACTTGTAGCATAAGGATTTTCGCAAAGGACAGACATTGATTATGAAGAGACGTATTCTCCTGTGGTGGATGCAATCACATTTATTATGAAAAAAATATCGAATTGTATTTTATAAAAAAAATCAAAATGAACAATTTAAGGCCTTAAATAAATAAATTATCAAATCAAATTTATCATATTAATTATCTTTTTTATCTTATTTTTTTAAAGCATATTTCAAATATATATATGGTAGTTATGTTCTTCATCATGAAAATTAGTCATATTACCAACAAGATTCAATATGCGAGCTTAATTATTTTAAATTTAATTCAAACAAATTTATTTGATTTGATTTTGCTTGAATTTCATTTAACTTGATTTGATTTGAAAAAAATTTAAATTAAATTAAAATGATAAAATAAGATCCGTCAACTAAACAAGCTCAAAAAAATTATTTAAAAGGATTAATCTTAAATCAATTTAGAGAACAACCCGCACATTTATACATTTAAAAAAAACTAAATTGAATATGGAAATAAAGTAGATACTAAATAATATATTAGTTCCTATAATATATAAAAAATAAACCTTAAATAATAAATTTTAATATATTAAAAATGCCCTTAAACGTTCAAATTTTTATTCATAAAAACATTTAATTTTTGAAAAGTAAAAACACTATTAGACTCAAATATTCTTGAAATATGAAATATCACTATTCAATTTCACCAATTTACTTTTAATTTGATAGCTTAAAATTGTTTTATACGCATAGAGATTTAGATTACATCTATTATAATAACCATGCATCCGTCAGTTAGATCAAAGTATAAATTTAGAGAAAATTATTAGATTTATTGATTCGGGCAAAAAATGGATTCAACTAATTTTTTTAAAATATATTTTTTATTTTAAATTTTTAATAACTTATTTAATTAAATTCAATGGACTGATTAAAGTAGACTTGATCATGAGTCGGTCTGATCGTCCAAGCTCGATCCAAAAAATTGGTCTAAAATTTTACCCAAACCTAGCCCGGATAAAAAATGCTAAATTCGAGCCCAACCCAGCCTGTCTGTATTAAAATTTTTTATATTATTTTCTACATAAAAATAAATTTAAAAAATATATTACATTAAACATACTAAAAACATTAAAATGAATGTTTTCCAATAAATTGAAAATATATTAAAAAAATCTTTATATTTAAATAAGATTAAGATAGTTGCAAATTAGCAAGCAAATGACTCTAAAATAATAGCAAAATTAACAATAAAATAAGAGATATATAATATCCAAACATTAATAACAAAATATTATCTATATAATAGCAAAATGATAGCAAAACAATCGTAAAAAATTTTTAGGTAGATTCAGGCCAGACCGAGCCAAGCTCAAGCCAAAAAAATCTTGAGGCTCTTCCTGTTTAGAAAATAAGTCTTATTTTTTGTTCAAGCCTATAATTTTGCCAAAACCTTCCTATTTTGGGGGCAAGCTTGGGCACGTAACCCAACCCATGATTAGGTCTAAATCAAACTAGTCAGAATCGGTTGAATTGACAAACCGATGACCTAATCGATTCAATTACCAAGCTGATTCTGAAAAAAAAAATCACTTATATATCTTACATTAAACCTAATTAAATTTAAATTCGAACCAAATTTGAGAAACATATACTCAAATTCATGATTTTGTTTAATAAATATAGAATTTCTTACTACCAGTCCATGATATTTGTTAGGTGAGTTTGGATGGGCGGTGCGTTTACCTGCGATCAGCGTAAAAATAGTAGTGGCGGTAAGATTAGATACTATAGTGATACTGTAGCGATAGACAAAAAGTAAACTAAACGTAATGCACCGTACCGCCGCCCCAAACGAAGCCTTAATATATTAACTAGTAGAAAGTTTATCAAAGAGACAAAAGATTCCTCACTAAAGTCCCTTTCATGGCTCACCTAATCAACTTTATTTTATCAATTGAATTTGTCAGGATATGTAAATGTATGAATTAAATAAAGAGCCAGTCAACACTCATTCTGGAAAACAGGAATAGAATACTAGTATGAAAACAAGACTCTTTAGTCAAGTCCTTCTCATATTTCTAACCAATTCTGTCTTTTTCAAAAATTTAAATTGATCTGTTCATTTATTTTTGTGTTATAGTCTTGTTTTTATTCAATGTAAATTCAAAGGAGTTGACTTAAACCTGTACAAAAATCAGGTCAACATGGATACAAAACATTTGTGATGAAAAGAAAAAACCAAACCAAATGATCAAATGGCATTTGAGCTCAAAGTTTTGTTATTTATCATTGTTGTAGCTGTGTTTACTTCTTTTGCAGATGGTGATGAAAATGGAGGACAAATTGAAGCTCTTCTCAAATGGAAAAACAGCCTTGAAAACCCATCACCTGCATCACTTTTTTCATGGGATATTTCTTCGAACAGTTCATTTTCACCTTGTGAAAAATGGGTTGGGATCATTTGTGATGATGGATTTGTTAACATCATCCATATCAACCTCACAAGCATGGGATTAAAAGGTATGCTCCAAAATTTTGATTTCGTCTCTTTCCCTGAACTTGTTACTTTAGATCTTAGTAACAATTCCTTGTATGGGGTTATCCCGAAATCCATTGGGATGTTAGCTAACTTGAAAATACTTTATGTTAATGCTAATCACTTTTCTGGTTCAATCCCTTCCGCCATTGGTAACTTGACCAAGCTCAAAGGGTTGCATTTGTCACTTAATCATTTATCATGCAACATTCCTAAAGAAATAGGATTGATTGCATCACTTGTTGATCTTAAATTGCCAATGAACAACCTCAGTGGTTCACTTCCAGCTGAGATAACCAACCTTACATCTAGGAAGATATTGCTAATGGGAAATAATAGATTGTCGGGTTACTTACCGGATTCTATATGTAGTGGCGGTTTGCTCGAACGATTGTCGGTGCATACGAATCGGTTTATAGTGTTAAATAAACTTAAATGAAAGTTAAGAGTCATGTAAGTGAAAGGTCAAGAGTTGAAAGGTCAAGAGTTATATTGTTTTTTTAATGGGTTTAAATTAGTAGTTTTTTGTTTAGGAAAATGAAAGGTCAAGAGTCATTGGTTTATGGTTATTATTAGATTTTAATATTTTCAATTTTTGTTGTTTTAAATGGTAAACTATAGCCTACAAATAGTTTGTAAGCTTTTGATTTTATATGAGAGAACAATTTTATATTGAGAACATTTTCCACAATTTGGTATCTGAGCTATGGAGAGTGTGACTAGTAATGTGCCATTGCCTCGACTAACAAAGGTGAACTATGAGAATTGAAGCATCCAAATGAAAGCTCTTCTCGGGTCTCAAGATGGTTGGGAGGTGGTCCAAGAAGGTTTCGTAGAACCGACAACTACTGCGGGATATACGGCGGCTCAAAACAAGGCGTTGAAAGAAATGCGGTCGAAAGATAAGGCGGCATTGTACATGTTATTTCGAGCCGTTGATGAGTCGGGCTTTGAGAAGATTGCAAGTGCGACAACTTCAAAAGAAGCGTGGGACATTTTAAGTAAAGGTGTACAAAAGAGCCGACCGAGTTAAACAAGTCCGACTTCAAACTCTTCGTGGCGAGCTGGAAGGCATGAAGATGAAGGAATCAGAAGGTGTCTCCGACTACATCACGCGTGTTCAAACCGTGGTGAACCAACTCAACCGAAACGGAGAAACGTTAACTGATGCACGAGTTGTGGAGAAGATTTTGAGATCGTTAACTGACAGTTTCGAAAATGTCGTATGTGCCATAGAAGAGTCAAAAGATCTAGCAACGCTTACAGTCGATGAACTCGTCGGTTCTCTCGAGGCACATGAACAACGTAAGAAGAAGAAGAAAGAGGAGACACTCGAGCAAGCACTTCAAACCAAGGCATCAATCAAAGACGAAAAGGTTCTCTATTCTCAAAGCTTTCGAGGTAGAGGTCGTGGTCGTGGAGATCGAGGAAATGGTCGTGGTGGAAAAGGTCGTGGTCAAGAAGGGAATTATGAAGAGAAGGAGCATTCAAACCAACAAAATTGGCGGGGAAGAAGACGTGGTCGTGGAAGAGGCGGATGGTCGAATTATTCCAATGTCGAGTGCTACAAGTGTGGCAAATATGGTCACTATGCGAAGGATTGTAACTCTGATAAGTGTTACAATTGTGGTAAGGCGGGACACTTTGCGAAAGAATGTCGCTTCTCGAAAAAGGTGGAAGAGACAACCAACCTAACCACGGAAAATGAGGAGGCAAAAGAAGGTTTTCTCTTGATGGCACACAACGAAGTCAACACCAACAACAACATGGTGTGGTACCTTGACACGGGTGCAAGCAACCATATGTGTGGGCTCAAGCACCTATTCAAAGAGATGCAAAAGGTTGAAACGGGACATGTGTCATTTGGAGATGCGTCGAAGGTTGAGGTAAAAGGCCAAGGTACCATTTGTTATTTACAAAATGATGGGTTAATTGGGTCAATCCATGATGTGTATTACGTACCAGACCTCAAGAGCAACATTTTGAGTATGGGGCAACTCATGGAAAAAGGTTATTCGGTACTTATGAAAGATCGGGTGTTACACTTGAAAGATAAGGAAGGGTGTTTGGTCGCTCGAGTTGAAATGGAGAGAAATCGCATGTTCAGGTTGAATCTGAGAAGTGTTCGAGGAAAATGTTTGCGAGTTGATGTTGAAGACAAGGCGTTGCTATGGCATCTCCGTTTTGGCCATCTACATTATGGTGGTCTAAACAAGTTGGCAAAGAAGAATTTGGTGCATGGGCTACCAGACATGGACTATGAGGGAAAATTTTGTGAAGAATGTGTGCTCGGTAAGCATGCGAGAACTTCGTTTCAAAATAAGGCAGAATATCAGGCTAAGCAACTTCTCGAATTGATTCATACCGACATATGTGGACCAATCACCCCTGAATCTTTTAGCGGTAAAAGGTATTTCATTTCTTTTATCGATGATTTCTCACAAAAAACTTGGGTTTATTTTCTTAAAGAAAAATCCGAGGCATTGGAGGTGTTCAAAAAGTTCAAAGTGATGGTGGAAAAAACAACTGGTAGACACATCAAATCTGTACGATCTGATAGAGGTGGCGAGTATACTTCGACGGCTTTCATGGAGTATTGTGAGGAGCAAGGCATAAGACGATTCCTAACCGCACCGTACTCTCCCCAACAAAATGGTGTGGCCGAGAGGAAGAATCGAACTATTCTCGACATGGTTCGATCAATGCTCAAGAGCAAGAAGATGCCGAAGGAATTTTGGGCGGAAGCCGTGCAATGTGCCATCTATGTGAAAAATCGATGTCCACATGCGAAGTTGGATGATCAAACACCACAAGAAGCTTGGAGCGGACAAAAACCATCAATTTCTCATCTTAAAGTATTCGGTAGTGAGGCCTATGCACATGTGCCGGATCAGCAAAGAACGAAGCTCGAAGACAAAAGCAAAATGTTTATTTTTATTGGGTATGATGAGAAAACAAAAGGATACAAGCTACTCGACCCGATAAGTAAGAAGGTTGTGGTAAGTCGTGATGTACGATTCAATGAAGCAAGCGAGTGGGATTGGAATAACTCAACGGAGGTTATCACCAAAGATGGAGGATCATCAATCGCTACACCAACAATCATACCGACAAATCCTGAAACTACCGATGATGAAGATGAACCGCAACAACCAAAAATGCAAAGTTTGCAAGATTTGTATGGTTCAACAAATGAGGTACATATTGTATGTCTTTTGGCAGATTTCGAGATTATAAGTTTTGAAGAGGCTGCACGGGACAAGAAGTGGCAAACTGCTATGGATGAGGAGATTAAAGCAATTGACCGCAACAACACATGGGAGTTAACAGAATTGCCGAAAGGAAGTCAACCCATTGGTGTGAAGTGGGTGCTCAAAAGAAAGATGAATGCTCAAGGCGAGTTAGAACGGTACAAGGCGCGACTTGTTGCAAAGGGATATAAGCAAAAGGAGGGGATCGATTATGATGAGGTATTTGCTCCTGTTGTAAGAATAGAGACAATCCGGCTGCTCATTGCACAAGCGGCACAATTTAAATGGCCAATATTTCAAATGGATGTCAAGTCAGCATTCTTGAATGGTGTGCTCGAAGAAGAAGTCTACATCGAACAACCACCCGGGTACATGAAAAATGGAGAGGAGAAAAAGGTGCTGAAATTAAAGAAGGCACTTTACGGGTTGAAGCAAGCACCGCGGGCATGGAATACTCGTATCGATACATACTTCAAGGAGAATGGGTTCAAACAATGTCCTTATGAACATGCCCTCTACGTGAAGAAGAATGGAGGTAATATGTTATTTGTTGCTCTTTATGTCGATGACCTCATTTTTATGGGGAACAATGGTAAGATGATACTGGATTTTAAGAGCAAAATGACACAAGAATTCGAGATGACAGATTTGGGTTTAATGAAATTTTTCCTTGGTTTGGAGGTTCGACAAAAAAGGACAGGTATTTTTGTGTCACAGGAGGCATATGCAAAGGAAATTTTGAAGAAGTACAAGATGACACATTGCAACTCGGTATCAACACCAATGGAACCAGGTGTAAAACTCTCGAAATTCGATGGAGGAGAACGAATCGACGCAAGTAAATACCGAAGTTTGGTGGGAAGCCTTCGCTATCTCACTTGCACAAGGCCCGACATTTCGCTAAGTGTTGGCATTGTAAGTCGGTTCATGGAGGAGCCGGTTTATTCACATTGGAAGGCGTTGAATCGAATCCTACGGTACATTCAAGGAACGGTGTCACACGGGTTATTTTATTCAAATATGGAAGATTACAAGTTGATTGGGTATTCCGACAGTGATTGGTGCGGAGACTTAGATGATCGGAAAAGTACACCGGGATATGTGTTCTTTATGCGTAACACAGCATTTGCTTGGCTTTCAAAGAAGCAACCAATCGTGACACTATCGACATGTGAAGCTGAATATGTGGCAGCATCTTGGTGTGTGTGTCACGCTATATGGCTCAGAAATTTGTTGGGTGAGTTGGAGCAACAACAACTTGGTGCAACTGAGATACGAGTTGACAATAAATCAGCGATTGAGTTGGCAAGGAACTCAGTGAATAATGAGAGAAGCAAACACATTGACATTCGTTTTCATTTCATCCGAGATCATGTAAAGGAAGGAAGTGTGAAATTAGTGCACGTGGCAAGTCGGGACCAAGTCGCGGATATCTTTACAAAACCGCTACCGATGATACTCTTCAACAACTACAAGAAATTAATCGGCATGAAGGATGGCAGAAGCATTTAAGTTTACAGGGGAGTTTTGTTAAATAAACTTAAATGAAAGTTAAGAGTCATGTAAGTGAAAGGTCAAGAGTTGAAAGGTCAAGAGTTATATTATTTTTTTAATGGGTTTAAATTAGTAGTTTTTTGTTTAGGAAAATGAAAGGTCAAGAGTCATTGGTTTATGGTTATTATTAGATTTTAATATTTTCAATTTTTGTTGTTTTAAATGGTAAACTATAGCCTATAAATAGTTTGTAAGCTTTTGATTTTATATGAGAGAACAATTTTATATTGAGAACATTTTCCACATATAGGTCCTGTTCCTAAAGATTTGAAGAACTGCAGCAGACTTGTTCGAGTTCGGTTCGAAGAGAATGAATTGACAGGGAACATATCAGAAGATTTTGGTGTACACCCTATGTTGAACTATATTGATTTGAGTTACAATAAGTTCTTCGGTGAGATTTCGCCGAACTGGGGCTGGAGTCGGAATCTGAAAAGCTTCAAGGTTTCACACAATAACATTGCTGGTTCAATACCTTCTGAGCTTGCTAATGCAACCAAGTTAGAGATTCTTGACTTATCTTACAATCAACTAGCGGGGAAGATCCCGAACGAGCTTGGTGGTTTGAAATTATTGTTCAATCTCGAGTTGAATGACAATCAACTTTCAGGCAATGTTCCTACAGAGTTTGGATTTTTGTCTGAATTAGCACTCCTTAACCTTGCAGTTAACAGGTTAAGTGGTTCGGTTCCAGAAGAATTCGGACAATGTTCGAAACTATTGTACTTGAATTTGAGCAATAACAAGTTAACCGCAATGGTTCCATCCCAAATTGGTCGTTTACATTCTCTGCAGGATCTTGATCTGAGCCATAACTTGTTTACAGAAGAATTGCCATCAGAACTTGGATATTTAAGCAGCCTGGAGACCTTAAATCTTTCCTACAATCAGTTCTCCGGCTATATTCCAAACACTTTCAACACGATGTCGAGTTTGACAGCTGTTGATGTATCGTATAATATGTTGGCAGGCCCTCTCCCCAACAGCAAAGCCTTCAGAAATGCATCAGCAAAAGCATTTGAACATAACAAGGGCTTGTGCTGCAATGCAATGATGAAAAAATCCAAGAGGAAATACAGCAAAATGGTTCTGGTTTCGATTATTGCCCCCATTTTAAGTACATTGATCCTTCTGTCCGTCATTTTAGGAACTTTTTTTACTCGCTCAAGCCGAGTAAGGAATATGGTTGAACCAGAAGGAGCAGGAGAAAGGGAGAATTGTGTTACGATACGGGGTTTTGATGGAAAATTGATGTATGAAAGCCTCATTCAAGCTACAGAGGATTTCAACCCAAAATATTGCATTGGAAGAGGTGGCTCTGGAAGTGTTTATAAAGCTATGCTTCCTACAGGACAAGTTTTTGCAGTGAAGAAACTTCATGAAATCGATGATGACGACGAAGTGGCCAATCTGAAATCTTTCAGCAATGAAATCGATGCATTGACTGAAGTGAAGCATCGAAACATCGTGAAGCTTTACGGTTTTTGCTCTCATGCCAAGTACTCATTTCTGGTTTACGAGTATTTGGAAGGAGGAAGCTTGGCAAAGATGCTTGCAAGTGAAGAAAAAGCTAAGCAATTGGACTGGAACAAGAGGATTCAAGTTGTTAAAGGTGTGGCAAATGCTTTAACATATATGCATCATGAATGTTTTCCTCCAGTTATTCATCGAGACATTTCGAGCAGCAACATTTTGTTAGATTCAGAATACGAAGCTCGGGTTTTGGATTTTGGTACCGCTAGGATTTTAAACCCCGATTTGTCTAAGTTGATTTCATTTGCAGGCACCTTTGGATATTCTGCTCCAGGTACACCTTCTATCATCTTAGTTTTTGATTTCTTGCTCATCAAGCTATCGATAAAATCCGGGTTTTAAATAGTGACATCAACGCAATGTTATAAAAACGGATGTTTTCCTTTACAGAGCTAGCTTACGGAACAGAAGCAAATGAAAAATGTGATGTTTATAGCTATGGGGTGTTAGCATTGGAAGTGATAATGGGAAAGCATCCAGAAGATCTCTTATTGTCTCTATCATTACCAGAATCGATTATTGGTCATCGACTTACATTGAAAGACTTGTTGGATTATCGGCTTCCACCTCCTGAAGACCCGATTGGCGAGGAAGTTGTCTTCACGATAAAGTTAGCATTTTCCTGCCTGCAAACCAAGCCGCAATCTCGGCCAACCATGAACAAGTTTCTCAAAAGCTTTCAACTCGAAAACCAACCTCATCAGATCCATTAAAAATGATAAAACTTGAAAAGCTACTCTTCAATACGTGAATTGTATAATTCAAGTTATTTGAATTAAATAGTTTAGCTTGAACTTAAAATTTACAGCTTGAGTAATTCAAATAACATTTATTACAAGTACAACTTTTTCTATATTGAATAAACAGGCAATGCAATACAATTATATATATACATATATGTATATATTTCCTGATATTAAGCAAGAACAGATAATCTGATTGAAGCAGGCCTCTTCTCTACTTATTGTTTGGGCCTTCACTGCACTAGCCCTAGTCTTTGCTTGAACTTTGATCAAGCATTTACATTTGGTCAAAATTGCCGTCAGTCCTTATGTTTTGGTAAAGTTTGAGATTTAATCCTAATATAAAAATTAAAAATTAAATCTTCTTATCTTTTTATTTAAAAAATTCAATCCAGACAGGGGCCTTGCCCCTATTCAAATGGGAAAATTTAATTAGTAATTCCTCTCAAGTATTGATTATTCATTTTAGAGATAAATCTCAAAATTATACATTAACTTTGATTTAATGTGTAATTGTATACATGAATTTTAATTTGGTGCAATTATACATGGGAAACTTTAATTGCGGTTCAAATGTATACTTGAAACTTTAATTTTGATTTAACTATACACATTTAAAGAAATAAATACATTAATTTAGTTTTATATTGGATAAATATAATTATTTATGTATACAATATATAAACATAAAATGATGTTATATCAATAACTGTGTTAATAATTTACAAGATTTGGATCAAATCAAATTTTCATTTATAAAATTGCACAAAATCAAGGTTCATATATGCAATTATACATTAAAACATAACTCATGTATAATTTTGAGATTTATTCATTCATTTTAAGCCTTTTAGTTATTTGCATAAAAAGAAAATTTATAATTTTGGCCTCTTCTAAACATTAATAATATAATCTAAGCCTTTTTAGAACAAATTTTTCACCTTCAACCCCTTCAAAATTTTAAAATTTTATCTCAAACTCATTTGACAATTTTTGGCTTTCTCCTTGTGTCATGGGCAGCGGATCAAAGCTCATGACGAATACGTACAGAGTGTCGTCCTATATAGGTCAATTGAGTAAATGGGGCTCATTTAGCCCACTTGAACTGGCTCGACTCATGAAAATATGAAGAAACTCATCTACTCGTAGCTTTGGTGGCTTAATGAAACACATAGGGAAAACTAGGATTGTCATGTTAAATATAGAAACCAATATTAGAATATTTGATTTTTTTTTAATCTTAGAGGATTGTGTAAATCCCTTAAAATCTCAATTGTAGATTGACTTTAATCTCGACCGTCACAATTGGATCTGGGGGAGCTCAACTATAAATAGATGTTTTCCCGCTCATTTGTAATCATTCCATTAAGTAATCAAATATTTTTTTAGAGCATTTGCTCAAATATTTGGTGTGCTATTGTTTTCTTGTGGCTTTTCTGTTCTTTCCTTATTTCTTTGTATTTGAATTGCTTCCACTTTGTTTTCGGTGCCTTGAAAAATTTCCATTGATAATTCTCATTTTCGAGAGTTAAGCTAATTTAAGCGAATTTAAAATAAAAAAATCACTTAAAGCCGCACAAATTGCGAGACTAAAGTTCTAGCCCAACACTTAATTTTGATTTAATGACTTTAATTCATGACATTATAATTCCAAATTAGTCAATGTTTCCAATAATCTCTTTTTATACCAAAAATAATCAAAACACAGTAAAACTTATTTCTGATAATTTCCTCTGAAAATTTCTCTCCCAAAAACTATTTTCCAATGATAGAAAGAAGGCAAGCCTAGTTCGTTGATCACGCAGTTACGCTACTATGGTGTTCATCCAGTTGTTGTATCCTAGGTGACAATCGTCCTACTTTACTTGTTATTCTTGTTTCGATCTTGTGATTTATTTGTTTTAAATTAATATACTTAAATTTTTTATTGTGTATTTGCTAACAAACCACTCATAGCCCCTCTCCAACCCTTAAATAGAAGGATAATGCACTTCACTGCAATTAAACACATGTTCTCCTACACTAGCAATAATATTAATGTCAATCGAGCTAAGACTCAATCGACTATTATTTAAAAATATTATTTTTTATTGATAAATATAGTTTTTTTTAATGGGGCCTTTGTTTGGTTGTCAGCATTAAATCATGAATTACAAACTTTTAAATTTAAAAAAAAAATGATGAAAATGATGAGTTTTTATCTGTTTTACCATGGACTTTCTCAAAGGGTAGGTCTCTTCATGACATAATGTTTTGCTTCCCCAATGTGTGTGGCAAAGAATCTAGTGGTAAAACTTTGAATTAGGCTAAACCTATATTTTATTTTAATTATTTATTAATTATTTTTAAAATACGTATCTAACAAATTTGATATTCGAATCCAAATATTTCGATAATTCATATATTTTAGTATTGATAATTTATATGTATTTTGTATTTTTAATTAGAAAATATAATATTTTCTTTATTCCCAAATTATGATTTTTTTAGTAAATAAAGAAAATATCAACACATGTTTATGTTTTCACGAATAGTTAAGGAATTAAATTAGGTGTAAATTAACTGAGCTTAAGGATTGAATTTAAATCATCGGAAGATAAATAAGACATATATGAATTATATGAGCATTAGAACTTGTGCTCTAGACATTCCATACTTAAATCAATAAATATTTTGAGAATATAAAGTAAGCAAGAAGATGTCAACGGAGTAATGATAATGTGAGAAGATGATGAAAACGAGAGTGATATCTAGCTTTTATACCTAACTAAGAGGTTGCTTTGGACCTATCTTTTTGCTCGTGTGAGTTGTGAGGGAATCGGCTAATCCTTTGTGTTTTTGTTGGTTGGCTTACTAAGACTATGCATGGGTCAATTTGTTGGCCTTGCTGTAAGTACCCAGTGACACTACCCTGCCTCATACGTTGGAGGTTGAAAAGCAGGCTAAAAGCTATGTGTGGCATCCTTTACTTAAACCCATTATTTTGTAAATTGTAATAATCTGTGGGTCGGGTTGGGTTCAAGTTGGACTCAATTAAAATTTTAGGTTCAAAAAATGAATTTAAATTTTTATTTAATTTTGACCTGAATAAAAAAATACTAAAATTAGGGTCTAACTCGGCCCACTCGTTTTAAATTTTATTATATTATTTTAAATATATATAATATATCAAAAATACAAAAAATATTAAAATAAATGTTCACAATAAATTGAAAATAAATTTTAAA
This sequence comes from Gossypium hirsutum, assembly GCF_007990345.1. Lineage (NCBI taxonomy): Eukaryota > Viridiplantae > Streptophyta > Magnoliopsida > Malvales > Malvaceae > Gossypium > Gossypium hirsutum. The sequence goes on from NC_053425.1 coordinate 6,101,017, forward strand.
AAATATGTACACTTAAATAACACTAAGATAGGCGCAACTTAATAAGTAAATGTCTCTAAAATAATAACAAAAATTAACAATAAAACAAGAGTTTTACAATATCCAAACAATAACAATAAAATAGTAGTACCGTAATAGTGAAATGATAGCAAAATAGTAAGAACAAGAAAATAATAGAAAGTAATAGCAAAAAATTTGTTGTTTTTTTTATTTTTTTTACAAATTCAAGTCGAACTCGAGCCAAAAAAGCCTTACCCGAGGAACGGATCTCATTTTTTTGTCTAGGCCTATTTTTCGGGATTATATTTTTACTCAAACTCTCCAACTTTTTAGACTGACCTTCAAGCGGTTCTACCCATAAACAGGTCTAGGCTCAAGGGCGTAGCCAAGGGACAGGTTGGGCAATTTGTTTTTTAGCCTCCCCTCAAAATTAAGAGTTTCAATTTAAACATTTTTAATACAAGATTTTTAATTTTATCCTTCCAAATTTTCTAATATTATTTCGGTTTTCTTTAAACAAAATTTTTAGTTTCCTCTTTATTTTTAATCCTAAATACATTAACTAATATAACAATATAAAATTTGGAACTAATTAATGAAGATTAAGAAATAAAGAGTTGTGCTTCAATAATTTAAAACAGAAGAATTAAATATGCTTGATGACCTGAAAATAATTAACAGAAAGAGACAAAAAGATCAATATCCATAATATATCAATGGAAGACTTGATTTCACCCTTTGAACAAACATGCAAGTCGATCATTAATTTCAATAAAAAAATATAAAGCAAAAAGGGGCAAAAAGAAAAGAAGACAATTTATAAAAATAAACTAAGATTAAAGTGGATAATTGTAAGGATGATGGCAATATTTGCCTACCCAAATCGTGTGGGAGGCATGTAAAAAGGGAAATTTATAATAATGAAGGATGAATTGATTCAATGACCCGAGGTTGACTCATTGACCCATATCACCAAAACCCAAATTTTAATTAATATATTTAGGAGCATGTGTTTTTGTTTGTTTTTAGTAATTAAATTTAAATGTAATTGTCTATAGAGTATTAGTTTAATTGATGTGAGTATTGATGTTAATACAGGATGACGTGGGTTTGAGTGTGCTGGAACACATTATCCTTTTATTTATAGATTGAGAGAAATTTAAATACTTTAAAGCATTATGTTAAAAAAACTTATAACGAAATTAAACACCTCATTAGGTGCTAGGAAAAGCAAATGTCTACTTTATAAAATACTAATAGGTGTAAATTCTACCACTTGAACTAGCTTTTTACGGAAAACTCAAATACTTAAACAAATAACGGATTTACAAATTAAAAGTTATATTAACATAATATTTATATATTGATTAAATCAAAAGCAAAATATTTGTACATTCGTGTGGGATTAAAAAAATACGTTGAATGAGGCACTTAATAGTTAGATTAGGATGAAAAAAAAACCCATTTAAATTAGTTTATCTCTAGGAAATTTTTAAAAGCTTTCTCAATTGACATAATTTGTCCAAGGGAAAGGGAACATTCTTTTGATTTTTAGTGGGTAATGCCCAAATTCATATGTGATCAACTTTGGTTTTTAATGACTTCATCTTCCAAATTACTAATTCCTTGTGAGATATTTATTTAGAAACATTCAACCTACTTATTTAGGATAATTATTATTATAGACCTAAAACTTGAATGGATTTAGGTCGGATTGTAATGAGCTCGAAGGATAAGGTGCATAAGACTTTATAAACACATGTTGAGTCTAGAGTAAAATACGTGTTTATATGCATGAAGCCTACCTAAAATGTCATGTTAATGAACAATATTCATATCATATAAATATACAGATATCACTACTTGAGAGATAGAGAAAAACACTCAATAACATTTAATTATGAAAAGGGGGTTTTGAGTTTTATTTTATCTAGTTTTTCAACTAAATTAAATAAGAGAAATGAGAAAGGGAATTGATGTATATTATATGTATTAAATGAATATTTTGGAATAGTTGGAGTTTGTACTTTTATGTTACGAAGATTATTTGAAATTATAAATAAAAAAAACTTTAGAAAAAGACATTCAAACTAATTTTATAAAAAAATAATAAATTTTTAATAATTTGATAATTAACATGAAACCCGATTGATAAGTGATATCAATTTTTAAATAATTACATATGTATACAATTTTTTTGTATACTGCATTCAACAAACACCTAAAGTCATCAAAATAAAATGCTAGAAACATGTAGATTTCAAAGTTTAGGTTGTCCTCAATTGCAAGTTTTAAAAAAATCAATAAAATAAAATTTAATTTGAACCATTGAAGAGAAAATGCAAAAAAAAAAAAAAAGGAAAAATTGTTCAACATCAAAGTTAGGTCCTTAATCCAAAGTATTGAGACAAAGCACCATTGGCCATTATTAACTTTTAGGCTAAAACCTTTAGGGACATTAATGACAGGTACGGTCAAAATATGCAAAAAGAGGAGTTAATTTGACTCATTTTTTTCTTCTTAGTTTTGATTATATATATATTCAATCCAAAATTGGCCTAAGCAAATTACTCGTTTACTTTTTACCTGCCATTATTGACAGCTAATTTCGTACATCATAAAGAAAAAATTTGTTCACTGTTTTTGGATGGAATTGGTTGATGAAATCAGTTGAACTGAATATTTATTAAGATATCGATAGGTTGATTAAACTGGCAATTAAATTATTTAAAATTATTAATTAAAAAATATTTTACATTAACTATCTTATTTTACATAAAACAAACGTAATTAAATGGTAGATGTAACTCTAACACATTCTCTTTAAATTATTTAAAATCAAAATTGCAGTTCAAATTGCTGATATTTTGCCCTACAGACCGTGGATAATCACCAACTCAAATATACCTTACCTAACTAATTAATTACTTGTGTTTTCCTTTCGGTCTATTATTCTATATTTATACTAACCATATCAGTCAAATATAATATATTTTCCTTCTTGTATTCTTTTTAGTGGAAACCAATGTATTTACTCTAGGTAGTAGTGAATAATTTTTTAACCATTCAAACTCTTTGAAGAGGTAAACAATTGACCATATCCTTAATTACATGATTAAGGTATATACATATAATGGTGTTATCTGTTAATTGGGTTCCAATTCAATTTTATAATTATTAAAAATACTCACTATTTATTAAATAACAAATATGTTTTAAGGTATTTTTGTTTTTTCTATTTTTATGTAATTTTTTTTTAAATATGTATATATATAATGAGAATTGAACTGAAGATATGATTTTGAATGTTTTAACTTCACCGCTTCAATTTAAAATTCTATTTGATTTTTATATTAATTTTTCTATAAATTTATTGTATAAATTTTCTTCTGCCACATCATGGATTCATGGATATGCTATAATATAGTATTCTTTAAAATTATACTATTTGAGATATTTACATCTCTGCTTACATATTTTAATAAATTTATTTTTCATTAAGACTTAAATAATGTAATTAATTAATTTTAAATAAAATTAAATTAATGAATCTAAGGTTAATATATAATTAAATTAAATATAAATTAAATATTTAATTTTGATCAAAATCAATTATAATTTAATTAGAATTCAATTTTGTACTCCATAAATATAACTTTAAATTAATTATTTTTTATTATTTTTAGTGAAAATCGGAGAAAATGAATAAAGTAAGTATAAAATACATGAAAAATAATAAATATATAATTAGCTTTTTATTTAAAATTTACTTAGGTCTTGTTTGATAAAGTGTTGAAAAGAGTAATCTAACTGAAAATTAATATTTTTAGTAATTTATTTTTTAAAACATGTTTGATAATTCACAATGAAAACTACTAGATAATTTTTTTTCTACAAAAAGTGTGCAAAGTAATAAGTAGATAGGGATCTACTTATCGCTTAATGAGGAATACATTTAGAGGTGACCATGGGTCGGGCCAAGCTGTAACAAAATTTTAGGCTTGTTTGATAGGCTCAGGCTCGACCCGAAAAATGAGTCTAAAATTTTTCTCAAACCTATTTCAGATAAAAAAGGTAAAACCCAAGCCTAGTCTAGCTCGACTGCCCATATTAAAAAAATTATATTATTTTTATATAAAAATAAATTTAAAAAATATAATACATCAAATACACTAAAAACAATAAAATAAATGTTCCCCAACAAATTGAAAATAAATTTAAAAAAAGTTTTATAGTTAAATAACATTAAGTAACTTAACAAGTAAATGCTTCTAAAATAGTAACAAAATTAACAATAAAACAAAAGTTATACAATATCAAAACAAAAACAACAAAGTAGTAGTAATATAATAATGAAATAGAATCAAAACAATGGAAAAACAACAACAAAACAATAGCAGTTTTGTTTTGGCAAATTCGGGTTGGTCGGGCTCAGGCCAAAAAAAACTTACCCGAGACCCTACTTGTTTTCTAAATGGGCCCTATTTTTTTTTTCAAGCCCATTTTTTGGGCATTTTTTTTTGCCCAAACCCTCTTACTTTTCGAGCGGGAGACCCGACTCATGATTAGATCTAAATAAATTCAATGTAATTTTTTAAGATGTCAAAGTTTTATGTGAATTTCTTCAAATCTGATGAGGTAAATGGGTATTTTCCAAACTACAAGTGTGTTTTACCGAAATAAAATTAAATACTGTTTTGTAAACACAATTAATTTAATTTAATTGTTAATCCATAGTTGTTAAGCATTGTGAGCAAGAGAATCTTTATTTCCATAAATTAATCCTAGGAAAATTAGGTTTCTAATCTTTTTGAATTTTGATTAAGAGGTATGATTTAATTAAAGGTTAATTACTTAATTCTAACTAACTAGTAATTAATATATAAATAATACTAGAGGACATGAAAATCACACTTGTTTACCTTTGAACAAACATTTTTCAAATTAGCCAACAATTATAGAGTATTGGATTTGAATTTTGAATTTTAATGATAGAATATTTGACAAATATTTAAGTTTCAAAACATATATTCTTTCAAATTAAAAGATTACAATAGAAAATTGCTTCGCATTGTCAATAAATGGTGGAAACTTCTTTTTTGTCTTATAAGAAAGAAAAAAAAAGCAACTTCACAAATAAGGTTTACTTCTACCCTTAGTCCTTATACTTTTCAAAACTTTAGAATTTAGTCTTTTTATTTAATCTCTCTGATTATCTAATTCAAAAATTAATTCAATAACATCCTTAACTTACCGGCTTCTATTAAATTTGAATATATGTTATTAATTGAGTTTTAATTTTTTTATAACAAACAAATAGAGGGACCAAATATTTGAAAATCAAAGTAGAATGAGTAAATTTCAAAAGTCCCAATAATACAAAGACCGGAGACAGAATTAAACCTTCCAATAATTGTGATGAAGAAAAGGTTAATGATATTGGTGGAAACATCAAAATTACCCAATTTTATGTTTCACAGGTCATTTTTCACCATATTATTATATGTAATTTAAGAGGACTATTCATATGGCTGCTAAACAAGTAACTTTGATTGGTAAATACGTTTTATATTTACCATCATTTTTTAGATTAGATTTCATATTTTCAGTATAAAATGATGACTCGGTGATATCCTCGTACGGTTTCAAAATTCGATTTAAAAAGAAATTAGGGTTAGGTTAGTATTATATATACTGTTCGTATTTATAATATTTATATTTAATCGATTGAGTCTTAATTCGATTGGCATTGACATTGTTATCTACGCAGGAGGATGTGAGTTCGAATGCGTTGAAGTGCATTTGTTCTCCTATTGAAGGGTCTGAGAGAAACTATGGGTTGGATATTTAACATACATATTGTTTAAGAGAAAAAATGAAAATCAATAGTGTTTCATTTGATTTTGGTTTGATTTTTTCTCGATTCAATTTTGATGAGAATAATAATAAAATGTATTTGCTACAATAAAAAAATTAAAATACTATATAAAAAAATAAAATATGAAGAATTGAATTGAACCAAATCGATGAATTTTGGTTTTTTATTGTATTCAGTTAAAATCTTTTGAATGCTAATTAATTGCATTTTTTTTCTAGAACCAAATTATAGTAATTAAAATTGTCTATGGATCTAGTCAGATCAAGTTTGGATCAGTCGGCTCATGTATGATCTCAATATCGTACATGTTTACTCAAACCCAACTCGGCTTAGTCTAAAATTTTGTTCATGTCCATCTATATTTGTAAATGATTGACCAAAACTCATTTAGATGCTCATATTTTAAATTTTTAAATATGTTATTTTATTTACTATTTAGTAATTATATTTTTTTTGTTAAATTTTTAAATAAAAACTAGATTAGGGTTACGACACACTCACGATGTGTGTGACATAATTATGTAATAATTTTTTTTAAAAATGAATTTAAATGTTAAATATGACTTTGGTTAATATGGTAAAATTAATAGAGTGAATATTATGGTGATTTGAGTTTAAATCTCATCATGTGTATGTAATTTTTTTTAATTTTACATAAAAATAAAAAATCATAAATATTCATTGCTTAGTAAAAGGAAAGCACTTTCGATAATTTTACAACCGAGTTAGGACCGATTAATGAGTAACATTAACTCAATCAAACACATTATAATAATATAGGTTTTTAATACATACATTATAATATAATATATTTAATTTTTATAAATTATAAATAACATAAAATAAAATAAAAATTACATATTATAAATTTAAAAACGAATCAAAATAAGCTACACCTGAATTTAAATTTCAAAACTTAAACTCAATCTATATTTTAAAATGACAAATTTCAAAATTATACATAAACTTTGATTTAATGTGCAATTTAATACATGAATTTTAATTTAGTATAGTTATACACATGAAACTGTTATTATGATTCAAATATATATACACAAATATTGAACCCTATGTGATAACCTGATGGTCAAGGGTTTTTACCGCCCTAGGTGTAGCTTAAGTTCGAGTCACGCTAATTACGTTTATTATTTGGGTTTTATCCTGTTAATTTACCAAAAAATTATATACACGAAATTTTAATTTTAATCTAATCATACATATTTAAAAGAAAAAAATACATTAATTTATTTTAAATTATCCTAATTTTATGACGTTAAACTTAGGAGGCCGAAAGTTAACCTCCCTTGAACATGTCTTGTTTGGTGAAAAGGACAACTCATTCTGTTGTCTCACAATACTAAACAACTTTTGTTTTTTAATTTTTTAATTTGAAAGGATAATTAAATAAATAAATAAAATTAATTTGGCATAAAATCTTCGTAATCCCATTATCATGTTGGCTGTACTTCACCATTAACGATCCATATAACAAGCCAAAGCAATATCTTTAAATCCAAATATATATAAAAATATATTATCGTATAAATTTTAAGATGTTGAGAATCATTCTAATCCTAGTATTATTTCTATTTTTGTCCAAAATGGAACTTGCATAATTTTAATGTTGTCTTTTCGATTTCATTACAAACACTTCAAATGACATCTCACTAAACTACTAAAAGATTGAAAAAGAAAATCTTTTTCATTGGAAAACAACTTTAATTTCATTGTACTACTTGAAATATTATAATATTTCAAACTTTTTTATATTATATTGGTAACCCAATAAAATAGACTTACATTCAAAAAAACTAATGGCTCAAGAACATGAACAACTAGCTGGCACACAACACGAATAGTTTTACAAGTAACTATTAATCTTCAATATTTGTTAGAATTAAGTTATTCGAATCTTTATTTAAATAAAATATAGTGGTAAAATAAAATAAAAGTAAAATCCCTATAGAACTACACTTCTTTTATTTTATTTTAGAATAAGATTTTTTAAACCTTATTAAACTCTATCTATTTGATATTGATTAAAATAAGGTATTTCAATCTTACTACACTTTTATTAGAATATGGTTTTACAAGCTTACAAATAGACATAGACCACTCCTCTTGTAATTATTTGAATTCGACATAGTGAATTTTCTTCTTCTCTACCCGAGGTTTTTTTCCCGAAAGGGTTTCCACGTAAAATCTATGTGTTTTTTATTTTTATTTCTCTTTTCTTTGTGATATATTGTCATTATCAACGTTCTATTTTTTTACAATATTAGTATTCGAACACAAATCATAAGATAGGATCAACAAAAAGCCTATCGAATTAAGGAGTTTGCTCTGACACCTAGGGGTGAAGCTAGAAATTTTTTTAGAGGGGTCGAGATTACGTTATATATTGTTATAAGAGTTAAAATGCAATTCTATTATTATATTGACTTTTTTATATAGTTTTAGAAGGACTTGATCAAATTTTTATCATTTTTGAAGGGACTAAACTATAATTTTATCATATATTTGTAGTGCCCCAAATTCTGGGCCTAGAAGTTTTGAGACTTGAGCATAGGGATAGTGAGGAGGTTGCACATATGTGTTTAGTTGTACGATCTAATGGCAGAATGGGCCTGCTAGTTTGGTGGGTAAGTGGAGTGTTAGTGTACCTCTGGGTTCTTGGTTCGATTTTTGGGATGCGCATTTTTGGAGAGCCTTCTTAATTTGTTCTGTTTTTATTTAGTTAATAATTATAATATTTTATAATTATTAAATTACATGTAAGATATAAGTTTGTTTTTATTTTTTTTACTTTTTTTAATTTTTTTTCTTTTTGGCACACTCTATCTTTTTCTTTTTCTCTGAATTTTGCTTTTCTTTTCGTTTTTGGAAAAACTACTCAAGGATCGGTTTTGGTTTTTGGCATCAGGGATTTCTACTTAACTATCGTCTTCATCGTCGTCGATTCAGGTGTGGGATTCGAACCTTCTCTACACTATTTTAGTTTTCCCAAATGCTCAATTCGACCTATTTTGTGGGTGTTCTAAATCTTTTATTTTGGATTTTCTAAATGTTGAAAGTGAGTGAAATACTCTAATTTCTGATGTGTCTTCGATATTACTAAAGTTGGGATGATTTGGTGGCTAAAACAGTGGTTTCGGGGCTATTTTAGGGTGGTTTCGTGACCTCCCTGGCGGCTACACAAGCCTGTGGATTTGAAAACTAGGGTTTTCGAGCCAAATTGATGCCACACGGCCGTGTGGGTTTGGGAATTAGGGATTCTGAGCTTTGGTGTCACACGACCGTGTGACTGGTTTGGGGATTTAGGGATCCCACAAGGGCGTGTGTTTCTGGAGATACGACAGTAATTGGTGGGCACACGGATGTGTGAGATCTTCACACGGTCGTGTCTGCCCTGCACTTGATTTTAACGAAACTGGACAGTGAGTTACACGGCCTGTTCACACGGCCATGTCCCTGTACCACACGAGTGTGTGCCTCTGTCACACAGCCGTATGCTACCTTTCACACGGGCGTTTGGACCCACATACGTCTTGGATTGCTCCCCATGGCCAGAGCATACTAGCGTTTGGCCCTATCTCGCCAAGTAATGATTTTAAGACAAATTTAAGTGTAATCATAACTCTATGTGTTCCAACCCTCGACTGAGCTTTACTGAGGGTAATCATGACACTAATCTGAGCTTGTTATGTGTGTATTTGTGGTTGGTTGTGTGATAAGCTTGGTACTGAATTCAAGTTATGAGTGTGCACATATCTGATTTTGTGACTGACTGACTGGATATGAATGACTACTTAAGAATGATTGTTTGAAATTATTGTTCCGTTCGGTACGTTTGACTGCATACACACATTCATGTACATAAAGTATTTTGGGTGGGATTTTGAAGAGAAGGAATATTGACTGAACTGGCAACTGATCTGCTGGTTACTAATAGCCCCTAATACCTAGAGGGACGTGGGCAGTCCCAATACCCTGAGGGTCATGGACTTTATTGATAACGGTATAGCGGATTACCATATTGCACTGTACTGCATGTGCGTTAGCTACGCTACGTACCATTAACTGAATTGGCGAATTCATTGTAACCTATTGGTATAGTGGATTACCGCATTGCACTGTACCGCATGTACGTTAGCTACGCTACGTACCACTATCTAATCTGGCAATTCATACTGCATGTCTGTACCGCGGATTACCACATTGCACAATACAGCTTATACGCTAGCTTTGTTGTGTAACATACGTGACTGGCAGTTTATCTGCATACTATTAGCCCCAATACCTAGAGGGTCGTGGGCAGTCCCAATACCTTATAGGTCGTGGAAAATGCTGATGGCCATTGTACCGGGCAACCCGGGATGACATCATATGGAGTGTAGGGTTGGATGGGCTTTTTGAGGTCCTATATAGAGTGATTGGTTGGACGAGCTTAATAGCTCTATTGAGGAGTGATGGGGGACGGAGAGGTGTGTTGGCTGGATGGGTGGGTTTTCTTTAACTCAATTGCATTCATATGCATCTTATTGACTGTTTTGTGAGTGCGACTATCTAATTTACGGTTTGACTGGAAAGCATTTATGACACTGTGAAATTGTTAAACTCTGATTGTATGTAACGGATTGAATTGAAACTAGTGACTATTGAGAGTTTTGTTACTGGACTGAGTAGTATTTACAATTGTGTAACTGAATGTGATTTCTATATGCTCTAAATATTGTTGTTTGCCAGTACGTCCGTTTCAAACTTACCAATTGTTTCTGTACAACTCTGTAAGTATGTTCCATTTCAGAACTACTTCTAGTTTTTTATGTCTGATTCCGTAGATAATTGGTTTTGATCTTACACTGAGCTCGTGTAGCTCACCCCCTCTTTTGTTCTCCTTTCAGGTACAGTTCTGGATTCTGTTAATGGACTCAGTACGCGGAGGTCTCGGACAGCTTCGACAAATTGGGATATCAGTTTGTGTTTCATAGTTTCTTTTTATATATTTGGTTTTGAACTGTAAAGATTTATAGTACTGCGGTACCGTTTTCAATTTTGTGTTTTATTTCTGGTATCTTTACAGAAGGAATTTTAAACGTTTAATTGTTTTGACTTTCTCCATAAATCTAATTCTATTCGAGTTTTAAATTTCATTGCGATGATTTGGTTTTTATTTGATAACGAACAAATGTTCTTAAGTTATAAATGGATTGTTTTTGTAAATTTTTTCCTACGATCACTTCGGTGATCAATATAGCATTCCTGATTCGGTCTAGATTTTTAGGCTGGTTTTGGGGTGTTACAATATTAACTTATATCCAAGAAAAAAAAGCATCCTCCAGCTCAGCCTTCTAAAAACAAGATATTAACCATACTAATATATATAATAGATTTACAAATTAAATATAATGTATGCACAAGTATAAGAATAAAATGGTAAACTACACCCAAGGTCACTAAACTATTAGTAAGCTTGCATTTTGGTCACTCAACTTCAAAAAGTTACAAAAATGGTCATTGAACTATTCAAAAGTTTTCATTTAAGTTATTGGCCTGTTAAAATCGTTGTTGTATGGCATTCTTTGTTCACACTGCATACACCAATCAGAAGCTCTTCTTCCCCTCATCTTCTACAATTCAGTTTTTTTTCATGAAACAATTATGAACGTCATAAATCTGTAAACCAAAATCCAAATAGTACTGTCAGATTGAATTGGATCTAAGATGTGATCTTCTACTCCTCGATGAGTACTCTCCGGCACTGACCGGTACGATGAATCAGTACCGATCTTTGAAGTGTCTCTTGGAGCTTGTTAGCAGAACTTTTTTCTAAAAAAAAATAACCCCTTAACAATCCAATGACTTAAATGAAAAGTTTTGGATAGCTCAATGACTAATTTATAACTTTTTGAAGTTGAGTGTTCAAAACGTAAATTTACTAATAATTTAGTGACCTTGAGTGTAGTTTATCCAAAATAAAATGATAATTCAAATAAAATAATTTTTTTTATTTTTATTTTTTCCAAATATATACCCCTATATAAAAACTCTCCTTGAAAGAGGAGGCTGCGACAGCTATCCCATCTTTTGTCTTAATGATATAATAAAAGTTAAAAGACTAAATTATATCAAATTAAAATAAGGGGATTAAATCTAAAATTTATACATAGTAGGACACAATAACGAAAAGTAGACCTAAAACAATTTATACGTAAGAAAATCTAAGACAATTTATGCTTTTATTTATATAAATATATATAGTCATTAAATGTATAATAAAAAATTGAATATTTGACAAAATTTCTATCTATTATTTTAGGTATTTATATATTATATATCTAAATATTATATTTATTGATTTTAATTTAAATATTTTAGATACATGAATTCATTACTGAAATTCAAATTACTTATAAGAATAAAAATATTTTACATTCAAACTAGATATCCATTTTATATATTTAAATTTATTTTTAAACTTAATTTTTTTAAAATAATTTGTTAAAGGGCAAACTATAAAAAATAGTCACTTTTGTTTGTCTCAGATTACATTTTAGTCACTTAAATTTGAAATGTTACGTTTTAGTCACTTAGGTTATTGTTTTGTTATGAAGTGGTCACTCTACCGTTAAACTCCGTTACCTCCTTAACGACAGTCCTACGTGGTAGTCCAAATGGGTTTTAAATATCAACTTGAATATCCAGTTGCTGGGATGAAAATAAGTTTTTAATTAAGTAAATTTAAATTGGACTGCCACGTAGGAAATCCAAGTTGGCATTTAAAACCCATTTGGACTGCCACGTAGGACCGTTGTTAGGGAGGTAACGGAGCTTAACGGTAGAATGACCACTTCGTAATAAAACGATAACACAAGTGACTAAAACATAACATTTCAAACATAAGTGACTTAAATGTAATCTGAGGCAACCAAAAGTGATTATTTCTATAGTTTACCTTTTGATAAATTCTAATATTTTAAAGAATTTAATTAATGAAGTATCATATTTTTAGCGGTCTAACTCTAACAAATTGGGAAGATATTATGATAATATTACTAAATGTAACATTTATTATTTATTATTTATATTTAAAGAAATTGTAAGAATTATATATTTGATAACAGTAACAAAATGAATAAAATTTATTAAATCATTTAAAATTGATAATGATTTAAAAATTAATTTAATAAAATTGGAATTGTATTTATATTTTAAAAATAAAAAATTATATAGATTTAATGATTAATATATTATGGTTTATAATTTTATTTAATAATTATTTGTAATGAAAAGAACTCCCAAGCGAAGTTGGGAATCATATTAATTGGCGTAAGATGGAAAGCTATTATTATTTGATGAAAAGTAATAAAGAGTTGTAGATAACATCCTATAATATCGAATTCCTGGGAATCATATACATTCCAATTGAAGTACAATTTCTTTTTTAGTTCTTAAAAGAACAATCTCAATGGTGATCTTATAAAAATCAAAAGCTTTAAAGCTTAGAAAATACTTTAATAATTGGTTCCACTCTTAGTGATTTTCTGACTCAACCAAAAGTATTCCATAAAAAAGCTTTTCAATGAAATGACTCAAGAAAAATATTTAAAAAATAATTTCTATTAATGTGCATGTAATATTTTTATAATTAATATTGCGAATGAGAAAGTTTGTTGTTGTCTGTAACGGTGAGGGTTTATTGACAATGCGCACCGACGGCGAGGAAAGTGCTTGTGAAGACATGCAAATGCAACTAGTGGAAGTGACAAGAGGAACTCTCGTTTTTCTTGATGATTACTTTAGCTTTGTGAGGTGGAAATGGTCCTTTGAAAGTGATGGTTTAGGATGAACGTTCAGTTTTGTGTGGTGCCTAAGAAAATCTGTTTTTCGTAGACAGGTCATTGGACGAGTGATCTCAATGGAAATAGGTTAAAGAATGATCTTCGTTGGTGAGGAGAGTCTCAGACAAATGATGATGATGATGATGGCATTAAGGAATGACATTCTTGATTATGAGGACCTTCTCTTAGTGAATAGGGTCTCGAACAAATGATGGAGTAAATGAGCAATCTTATTTTGGTGAAGAGGGCCTTAGACAAACAACAATGTTAAGGACAACACAATGGAATGACTAACATCCCTGGAAAGAATCTTAGACAAGTGATGGAGGCAAGGATAAAGGAAAAAGATATCCTTTTGTGGCTATCTTGTGACAATCATCCCTTGAACACCAATACTAAGGAGACAAACATGAGAAGGCATCGGATGTTGTCCTTTAAGGCGCACATCAGTGGTTAAGACGACTATTAAACAAAGATAAGTAAAATGAGTGAAAAATAGACAAGGTGTGGAGAGCAATAGTATGCTTATGCTGCAAATATGGTGAAATAGTAAACCCTCGAACAATGTTTTAACCTCTTAAATAGTGGCTTTTGTTGGTGGGGGCCTTAGAATCAATGGCACACATACACACACACACATAAAGAGAATACACGTGTGTGCATGTGTTTTAGAGAGAAAGACTCTCAAGAATAGAATGAGACAAGATGTGTTGTGTGATGAAATTGTGACATTGAAGGATGTTGTCACACCCAAGTCTAGTGGATCCAAGGCTTAGGCGTGTACTGGTGAAATAATTTGTTTGGTGAAGTATAATTCGTTCAATTGTTTCTTTTGGCAAATAAGAGTGAGGTATAATAACCGTCGTATAAGTAAGTAAAGATTCTGTTTTAAGTTATTCCGCTATTTAAAGGAAAATGAATGTGTTAGCATAAAGAGGTATTTAAGGTATGAGTTGTCGTCAAATATTTATAGTATTTGAGTATTGTGCTTATTAAGTTTGTATACAGCTCTAGATGGGAGCCAATTGGATTGGCTGGTCAAATAATATTTGTTCAGGATCCTCATATATGTTTTCTCAGAATCTGAAGGCCATTAAAAAGGACAAATTATGAATTCAAGTGACACTTGTTAAGTTCCTCTAAGGGGAAACTAGTTATATATATAAAAAGGGTTCGTTGGGAAGTTTTCTTATTCCTTCAAGATTTCTCTCTGGTTCTTTTTAATGTCATCTTTCTTTATTAAATTGGAAGCTAAGAATTTTGGAAATAAACAGAGGATGTTTCATCTCTTGGTAAGTCTAATAACTTTGCATGTTAAAAGTAAGGATACTATGAAGTATATAGCAGTAAGTTATGATTAAGAGGTCATGTGTGAGGGTTATTTATAGATAAGATGTTAGCAATCTGTCTGTAAATGGGTTTTAATGGTAGATCCATGTTCTTTTAAGAAGTTGATGCTGTTGATTCGTGAAAGACATTTAGAATTAAGGATTATGACCTATAGTAAGGTGAGTCCCTAGACTCGACTACTACAAGTTATTCTAAATTCATTATTATGGTTGATACTTCAATAGTAATGCTTGGGTACTTGATTCACTACTGAATGTATAGATGAGATCTTCGTATAATATCTATAGATATGTAATGTGTTGTGTGTATAGATGCATATGGTTCTATGAAATAACTGTATGTATATGCATGATTGTGTTGATGTGTGGACAATATGTAAGGAATTATGATTTGATTAGGAAAATAAGTATAGTTTTCATGATTGTGTACATATGATATGTGTTGTGAGGTATGATAGAAAGTGTTGGAGAAGTAGGGGTGTAACGGAGTGATAGAAAGTGTTGGAGAAGTAGGGGTGTAATGGAGTGATGAGAATTTTTTTATGTGAGTTTTAACATCGTGGTGGTATTTGATGAAGTCATCAAGACATAAACACGAATTTCAGTACGAATAATCTGAAGAAAGATCATGGTCATGACACATTCTGAAAATGGAAAATGAACCGCATTTATCGACTAGGGTTTCTGCGTGTTCTAGGGCGATGATGGGAAAACCTCATGTGATTATGAGTTTAGGCAAATTTATATGGAAAACACAGCAGTTCACTTAGAGTGCCTAGGTGGCATCCAAACAGAACCTTTGTGGTATTTTTAGTAATGCTTTTATGGTGCATTATGTTTGGCCTGTGTGGTGTACTTTTGTTTTGCCTTTATGGCGAACCCTATATGTCGCATTTGTGACGTATTTTGTTAAGCCCTTATGGTCTACTCTGCTAAGTCTATGTGGTGAATTTTGTATCGCCTTTGTGGCAAGTTCTGGATAAATTATGAGAAGTTCTCTGATAGATAAGTCTCGAATAAGGATATGATACGTTTGAAGTTATTTTAGTTTGAATAGTTTTGTAAAGTAGTAGAATGAATCTATGTGTTCAGAGAGGTTATCCCTAGTGGTCATCTGTTAGATTAGAATATGGATGTACTCTTAGTTATAAGAGATATACAAGTGCCCATCAGTCAGAACTGGTTCGTGTTATGAAGGATTGAGAAATCTAAGTTGTTGGTATTTGCCATATCTATTTAGTATGAAGCTTTGATTCTAGAATTATCTGGTATTTGCGCTATCTGTTTACTTGGGTATTGTTGCGCTTGGTAACAAGAGTGGTGAAGAATACTTCTGAATGATCTATTACTTAATCATCTATATAAGTTGGGTTGGGTATTGAAATAGAAAAATGATCTGGTTGGCATACTGTTGGTATTCAACGCAGCATGGGTATCTGCCAAATGTGTAAGTATCCAATAGTGTTGTGAACAATTGTTCTGATATTAATGATCCAAGTTGTCTGAATAGAGAAGAAGAGGTAGTATTGTCTGGTAAGATTTGAAGTTAACCAATGAGTTAGGTTAAGGATGATTTGTTAAGTATGGTAAGTGGCGTATAGATATATATATGCGTGTGTTCAACGATGTAAGGGTATCAACTAAAGACAAATTTAGTAAATCTAAATAATCAGGAGGAAGAGTTTAGCATGAAAGGTTTAAAGGTAAATTACATTCCCATCTCACTAAGTTCCTCTGAACTTACAAATGGTATGTTTATGTTTTAGGTATTGCTTTATAAGTGAGTTCTTCAGGAGGGATAAGTCAGGAGTACACCAAGGAAATGGTGATCTGGGATATTATGCATATAGTGGACATTTTAGGAATACTGACTGTTAGGAGGATTATGCCTTAAAGATTCTATTTTTATAAACCTTGTGTTGTATTAAGTTGTGACCAATTTGATATAATATTATATTTTAATGTTTAAATACTTCTCTTTGTTCCTTTAACAGTGACATTTTTTTATAAAATGTTAAGAAATATGTTTAATGTCATAAATTCAAGTTGTCTGTTATGAAATTTTGCTAAGTTATGCAGAGTAAAACCTAATATCCGAATTCGGTGAAATCGAGTCGAGTTGAAGGCGTTACAAATGTCATGATTGTTCGGGGGGTTCTCTGTACATGCTATCATCTTTGGCCAAGCAACCTGCCAATATGTGTAATTTGTTGGCCCCATGCCTCTTCTTGAATGGATAAGAGAAAGGTGTATATTTGACGCATGTATGTCATCTAAACATTTGAAAGGGGTGTAGGTGATATTCATTGTAACACCCCAATTCAGCGGAGCAATCGGCGAACGAAGATTCTACACAAAACTATAAATGGTTACGTAAAATTAAATATAAAGTTTTCTGTACTTATGTCATTCAATAAGAATTAGTAAACCAATTTTAAAACACCATTTAGCATATTATAGATTATATAACATATTTTCATAGTAAGATAAGTGTATGCCAAAAAAAGTTTATAACATAAAAGTTAATTTTTTTTACGAAGGGTCATATTTTAGTTTTATATAAATTGTTATATTGAGGAAATCTCAGGTTCACTTTATACATTATTCAAAAAAAAGAGACTGAGACTACAGGCCACCCCAATTGATACACATGTTATAAACTAAGCAATGAATGACTCATAGACGAGTCTGTAGTCTGGCTAAGTTCCTTACAAGAGTCCGCAGTGCTTTACAAAACTTGAAATGGTGAAGGAAGCTAGGTAAGTTCAAAATGAACTTAGTGAGTTCCAAAGAAAATCAATAACCTTTTTATTAAGGTTTCAAGGAAATGAAAATCAAGCTAAATAATTAAAACATTTGATATTACCAAATAACTTACACACGGATGCATCATTATAATTGCGTACAACCCATTGGCAGATACATATCATAAATCAGTCACTATTGGTTGGCAGATATTGTCTGCTTCTAAGTACAAAGTCACCATTAACATCAGTTTACATACAAATGTGAGCTATATCTATTTACAAATGACAGGCAAATTTCAAGGCATAATTAGAGTTAGTTCACATGCGGACTACTTATCACAATTAAGTACATGTCACGTGGATACCCATTCTAATTAAGTACAATTCACGGGAAAGAACTCTATAGACTATATACATGCTTTGCAATGGAACAGTTCATGGACCCCCTTCCTTGAGTTAGCTTCTGATCCATTCAACGCTCTGAAGAGCTATGGTTTCATATTCATGGTATTGCTCCATAGAGTCAATATTCATTTATCCAACCGAACCTATGCAAATCCACATTGTTAATTCGAACACCTATGTGTTTCCCTGCAAGGCTGGGACATTCACCAATCACAGTTTGTATTCACATGCCCTATTGGATGCAAATCACATATCATTTCATATTTTTCATGCATTTTTCCCATCACATTCTCGTCTCATCTCAGTTTCCTCCATTTCCCCTTTTCCACCATTTCCAAGGAAGAGTGTCTGTTATTAATCATTCATGCACATTCAGTCAATTATCATTTCTTCCAGTTTATTAATGCATCCATGCACAACTGATTTAAAAAATACTAACATACATGAAAGACAACATTTCTATTAAGCTAATTGGAATTTATTAGAAGCACAAGTGAGAGGAACTCACCAGAGATTACTAGGAAAAGCTTTGTTTACTCTACGGGTTCTTTCTTTTTGCACTAGGGCTTTCTCCTTTTTCTTTAGCTAAATAAA
This sequence comes from Gossypium hirsutum, assembly GCF_007990345.1. Classification (NCBI taxonomy): domain Eukaryota; kingdom Viridiplantae; phylum Streptophyta; class Magnoliopsida; order Malvales; family Malvaceae; genus Gossypium; species Gossypium hirsutum. The sequence goes on from NC_053425.1 coordinate 6,119,831, forward strand.
ATAAACGTTCTATTAAATACAGAAACAACCGAAACTTAATTTTAAAAATAAGAATCGGTAACATGTAATCAATTAACCAGAAGGAAGTTTCCTTCACTCTAAAACTTCCAATGAAAACCTATATAAATGATTCCAACTACTCTTTCATTCCCTAGTATTAAACTAAAGTAGGACTCAAGAACTTACCAACAATTGGCTTGAAAAGGTTAGTTGCTAATCAAACTGAATAATTGGTTCTTTCTTCAAGTAATGAAGAACACTCTAAGTTTCTTTTGAAATAACAAAAATGAACAGAGAAAAGGAAAATAAAGTCTTTTTCTCTATTAATCTTCTATCATATTTATATAAGGATTAGCTCGTAATCCCACTCTAAGCAGGATACCTAATCATATTACATGCACACACGATTCCACTAATTAGACACAATCATCGAGGCTCTTCAAGTGTCATGCAAAATGACATGCGTTTCCTATATAAGACTTGACACATATATTGTATATGTCCCACTTATTGCGGATACTAAAACAAACAAATATGTTTGCAACGATTAAACTCTTCATTGGCGGGTTCGCAAACATAAGAGCTCGCCAAATGCAGAATAAGAATCCGTAAGATGGTAGAACCTGGCGAAACAATCTAGAAGTGAAATACGCCAAAATGAAACAAGTAAAATTTTCACGGGTTCGACTAGCTCAAATGCAAGTCATTACCAATCTCACTTGGTCAACAATTTAAAATGCGGATTAAAAAATTTTGGGGTGTGACATTCGCATACACTCGTCAATAGGCCTTTTAGGCCTAGTCCTCAAGGGTGGGCTTCTACACCCAAGAAGTGGGCTTGCATGCCTTGCTAAATGGGCCCTTGAGCCTAACAATGGGCTATCATATTGTTGAAAGTGATTCTCTAGGTCGGAGAATGGACTCCAAAGTCCATTCTTATACCATTCTTGCTGGCTTGAGTCGGGGATCATTCATTTGGTCTAACCTAGCAATCGTGTCGATCACTAACCAGCTCGATGTTAAAATTTGAATTTAACTTTAGATATAAAAATATTTTAAATAATTAAAGGGAATATTTTAATCCAACATCAAGTTTAACTTTAGGCAAATAATAATTTTAATATTCAAATCTAATTCAATCTAATTCAATCTAATCCACATTAAAATCTAAAAACAAATTTCAGATATTATTTACATAAAGCGAAACTTGAATTTGAAGATCTCACAAAGTTCTCATAACCTTAATTTTACTATTAAACCAATACCTTATTAATAAATTTAAATTGCATTTTGATTTTTTTTTTAAAAAAAACCCTTCCTCCTATTGAGACATGGACACCCACCCTTTTTTATTTTATTTTGTTTTATTTTATTTTACAAAAATGGTTTAATTTTAGGTTTAGTCTTTCTATTATACTTAAACCCATATATATTGACTCGTGGACACTCATCGATGCTCCTTTTCTTCTCCTTTTTTTCATTTTACAAAAATGGTTTAATTTTAGTTTTAATCCTTCTATTATACTTAAATTTGAAATTTAATCATTCTACTTTAATTTCTAACATAATTTGATCATAGATCTTCACAATATTATTAGTTAGTCCAAATAGTTAATATAGTTCAATTTTCGATTAAAATGTTTCGTGGTTATATATAATTCGAATACTTTAAGAGCTTTAGAGATAGACACATCTTAAGGGCTTGCCTTACTTTTTTCTAACATTACAAGACAATGGTCAATTTTAATTTCGGCCCCTATACCATGCTAAAACTTGGATTAAATCCATATACTTTATTTTTGACATAATTTGCTAAATCTTTCTACTTTTATAATGTTATTAATTAGTCTAAATAGTTAACATTGTTACTTATTTCAATTACAATGCTATAGCTAATTTTTTAAGAACACTATTCCAACAAAAAAATTTATTCCATCATCATGACTTCAAATGTGTGTTTTTTAAGAAAAAAAAATCCCATAAACATTTTCAACATAAATTTTTTATTACATCACTAATAAGTAATTTTTTTTAATTTTAAAATATCACATCACTGAATTTAATTAATGAATTTTAACGGCGATAGCAACTGAATATGAATTTTAAAATTTGAAAAGTAGAAGAACGAAATTCCTGAAAAATAAAATAAAGAGACTAAATTTCAAATAGTGAAATATATAGGAAGTTAAATCATATTTTAACCTTTAAATTTTTACTCTATATTCTAACATACACAAATAATCAACTTAACACGAGTCTTAAAAATCATTGTGATGAGTTATAATTTGATGGAATTAATTTCCCTAACTTTTCTAGAAAAAAGCGTGCTAAAAATTTCCCCTTCCAATTAAGAAAAGGAACCAAAGGAGGAATAATTTAATTAATGTTTGCTTAAGAAGCCCCACAACATCTCTAATCCTAATCTTATTTATCTTCTCTGAAAAGACATGAAATAATTATCACCAAAAGAGTTAGACAACACATTACTTTTAAAATATTTTTAAATAATTAAACATAAACAATATAATTCTTTAATTTCACAAAATAAAGTTAAAAAATTATTGTATCCCTCATTAATTAGTATCTAAAAAGAAAACCCAATTTTTAATTCTGATTAATAAAAAATTAAATAGATTAATTTTAATTTCAAATAATAATCTTTAAATTAGAAGAAAATGCATGCTTAATCACTTTTAAACTCGTATCTTTTTAATTGTTGTAATAACAATAATATTATTTAGGAAAAAAAACTCGAATAAAATTGGCAATACAAAAGAAATATATAATAATGTTGCACTTTTATCCTATTTACTAAACACAAATTATTTAGTTCGAAATTAAAATAATAATAAAGCTCACATGCTTAGCTGTTAAACAAAAGTTTAAGCAGTACAAGTAATCAGTCAAGTCTTTCAGCTTTTAAACCCTACTGTTCTTTTACTTTTTCTTTAGTGCGAAAATCCGTACAAGACACGGATTATTAGTGTTTAATTTTGGATTAATTAAATATAAAACAGAGATTAGAGTGACAAGTGAGTGTACAGATTTTCTATATCACTACACCTTGTTTGTCTCCCGAGAAAATCCCTCACATGGCAATCAAATATAAAATTTGCAAATATGAAATTTGGATTACAACAAAAATTCTCTCATTTATTTTTATTGTTGTCTTTGAGTCAAAAGATGGAGGGATAGGTTGTCGGGGTTTAAATTCGAGATTGAGTTTTGTTTGGTTTAATTGATTTTATTTTTATGTTTTTCGAATTGTTTATGATAATTTAGTTTGATTTTAATTTTTTATTAATTTTGGATTTGAAATTTAAATTTTTTTGATAAAATGTATTTATTTTAAGACTTTTAGATTTAAAAATAATAATTCTAGCATTTTAAAATTTAAAATTTTTATATTTTAAACATAAAAATATATTTTACATAATAAAAAAATTAATTTTAGTATAGACATTATTATCAATGCAAAAAGACGTGAGCTTAAGTGTGTTGAAATGCATTATCTTCTTATTTACGGATTGAAAAAAATTATAAATAATTTTAGATATTATTTAAAAATATATATATGATCAAAATCGGAAAGAAGATGGAATTTGCATGCACCCAAGGGGCGTAATCAAACTTTGTCTTTGAAGACATAAATCTAGAACAAGACCACCTGTCAATGGAGATGATCTAAAGAAAAACATCACCATAAACTGTTTGAATATTTTAATGTCCCCAATACCCAATATGGAATCCAACAATATTTATTAATTTAAAAAAATCATGATTTAATGAAAGATTATTTGGACCAACAATCACTTTAACATGTAAGCAAATCCAACACCTGTTCAATTTTCATTACACATCAAAATTAAAATAATCATCCACCCACTTTTTATAATATATATTTTTATTTCAATTATACCTTTTTAAAAAGCTATTAGAAAATAAAAAATACACATTTAAGAAGAAATACTATCACATAAAATAATATTAAGGTATAAAAATTTATACTTGGTAATAAATATGGTTAATAATATATAAAATGAACATATTTATTTATAATGATTTTGTATAAACCCAAGATTATACTTGGCAGAAAGGTATGAGATTCTTTTCTTTTTTTTTTTCCTTTTCTTTAAATTTTCTTTTGTCTCTTTTTGGCATCAAACAAATGTATGCTAATTGGATAATGTCACCCAATGTCTTGACATTCCCAATTTTTTCTTACAATTCATTGATATTGACTTTAATGTCCTTTGGATAATTTCATTGTAATCAATTTTTTTTATATAATATCTAACTTCTCTTATAAATATATAATTTAAGAAAACAAAAATTATAAAGAAATTATAAAAAAATTTCAATTGATAACGATATCATAATATTATAACGGAATTCAAATTCAATAATCAGATCAAGAGAAGCTCCTAAGTTCTAAAACGAATACGTGTAAAAAAAGTTACCAAATTCAATGGTTAAATATTACTCTCTCCCTAATTTTAAGGTTACATTGGTAATTTAACAAATGATACGACAGTATCTTAATCTAAAATCAAAAGAGAGAAAAGATACAAGGGATGGTTTAGAAAAGGACTGATGGGCCTCTCCTTTACTTCACATATAAATACATGACACACTAAACCTCAAATGCCACAAACAATTTGCACTAAAAAAACACTTTTTAAGTTTCAAAAAGCATTAAATATCAAAGTGTGTTTTAAGCCTTTTTTTTGTTGTTGTTGTTAGTCATGTCTTGGGCAATGATGGCTGGTCACTTAGGTTGGGGTTTCATTGAAGAAGGTTGGAGAAAAGGTCCTTGGACTGCTGAAGAAGATAAACTCCTTATTGAATATGTTAAGTTACATGGTGAAGGCAGATGGAACTCTGTTGCTAGGCTTGCTGGTAAACAAAAACTTGGAAATGTGACATTTCGTAAGTTTAATGTTCGAATCTTAACATTTAAAGTATGTTGCTGTTGTGTTTTTTCAGGGTTGAAAAGGAATGGGAAGAGTTGTAGGTTGAGGTGGGTGAATTATTTAAGGCCAGACCTTAAAAGGGGACAAATAACCCCACATGAAGAGAGTATTATTATCGAGTTACATGCAAGGTGGGGAAACAGGTAATAATATGATCTCAAACATGGAAATTTTTGGTCTGAAAATCGGGAATATATTCGTATTCGATGCTCATGATCTTGATTTGTAGGTGGTCGACGATTGCGAGAAGCTTGCCGGGAAGAACTGATAATGAGATCAAGAATTATTGGCGGACCCATTTCAAGAAAAAGAACAAGCTTCCATCAGATAATAACACTTCTGATCTTAAATCCAAAGCTCGTTTGCTGAAAAGACAACAATTCCAACAGCAGCAACTCCTCCAACAACAACAACAGCAACTGCAACTTCAACAACAGCAAGAGCAACATGAACAACAGTTACAGTTGAATCAATTGGACATGAAAAGGATCATGTCTTTGCTTGATGAAACTGAAAATAAATCATCAGTACTTCCATATGTGCCACAGTTAAGACAAGAAATGGCGACTGCTGTTTCATACCCCAACACAACCGTAGAACAACAACAAGCAGGCTTGTTCTATCCTATGATGGATTTTGACGGTAACGTTTCGGGTTCCGGGAGCGATACTTCGAACGAGGTCGATGTTCTATGGGATGGGTTATGGAATTTGGATGATATCAATGGGAATTTTGGTGCAACAAGCAAAGTTAGCTTGCACAATCTAGCTACCCCTTTCAGTTAATTTTTCTTTTTATTTAAAAAAACAAATTTTACCGACGAAAAATTCGTCGGAAAAAAGTTGGTAGTATTTGTCAAAATTAGAACGCTGCCCTCTAAACTAATTCCTAGTAGTGTTAGTCTTTTCAAGTAATCATCAAATGAGAAGGCCATTAAAGGTAGTGAGCCTTAGATTGATGATCAAGGTGTGAAAATGTCTTGTTAAAAAAGACTAATTGTAATATAATCTATCAATAAAATAATCTAATTTTATTTAGTGGAATTCTAAATTTATTCTAGATTTAATATAAATACAAAATATTAAAGATTTAAAAAAGTTAAACAAAATCGAGAGAACTTATATGTAAATAAAAGAAGATTGAGATGACATTATGAGACTTTTTATTATTATTATTTTGAGAGAGAGAGAGAGAGAGAGAGAGAGAGGAGATTAAGTTAATAGATTTTATAATCTTAAACTTAAAAATCATTTGGCACATCAAAGTACAAATCTTTTTAATGGGTTCTTTTCTTAATTATTTTAAGACACAAAATTTATTATAAACTTAAAAAGAATCTAAAAGTTAAAACTCAAATCACGACGAGCACAACACATCACTTCTAAAATCCTTTCAGCACACTTATGTTTTGTCTTTGTTGTCGAAATTCGACAAATTCTTCAACATTAAATTTCCTTTTAATTATTCTCTCCTTGTTTTTTCTTTTTAAAATTTTCATTTTTCTTTTAAGGCGAGCATAAAATTAGTACCAAAAAAAAATTATTTCTTAACATAGAAATCAAATTTAAAATTTAGAGAATAAAAGATGAGATTAGAAATATTAATTATTTCTTGAAAATAATATTATGAATAAATGAAATAAATAGTAGTGGAATCTTTAATCACAAATCGTGTGGATTTATTAAATATGTTGAGGTGTATGGTTGAATCTTATGTCACAATGAAAACAAATGGTCGGGAAGTAATTTAGAAACAAAGTGGGTGTCTTAAAATATATTTATTTATTATTAGTAAATAAAATCATAAAGATTAGAACTTGATTCTCTCTTGATTGCATTAATCTCCTATGTTATCTTTTTGTGATTTCCTTTTGTCATATGTTAGAAAAAAATATGTAGTTCACATATATAATATATAGATTTGTCATTTTCCTTGGATCCATGCTATAGTAGTGTGTCTATTATATACTTTATAGCTAGTAAATAGATAGGTTAATCTTAATCCACCTAATTCAAGATAAAATACACTTAATTTAAGACTTCATAATTGACTTAAAAAGGATTATTGGAATGGGACAAAACCAATACACTAATTCTTTTTATAGATATGTAAAATTGAATATCATTTTTCATTTTTTTGTTAAAAAAAGATTTTTTAAAAAATTATAAGTTAGGGTTTTGCTGATATAAAGTTGGGATGTAGTGGTTAATGACGGCTCATTTGGTGGGTGAAGAACTGTGGGTGAAAGTTATTGAAGTTTGAGTTTTATCAGGGAATTGGAGTTTGAGTGGAAGAAGAAAGATAGTTAAGAGTATGATAAAGGGGGAAGAGAGTTAGTGGTTCTGATGTTTATGGGTCTTAAAAGGGGTGTTTCTAGTCCTTCCCTCAAACGCTATATGACATCTTCATATTAGTCTTATACTCCTTGAAACTCAACCGACATACTTATGTCTTGTTCTTGTAGGTATAGGTTGTCATGTTAAGACAACATACATATGCGATGCATGGATATCTAGTTTGTTGTCTATATTAATAGTGTGGTCCCTACTGTATGAGCTCGTGGGGTGTTGATCTTGTGAGATCATGGGCTTGTAAACTCTTGAACTCAGGTGTCTTGGCCTCATAGGTGATCATTGGATTATAACAAATTTCTTCTAATCTCTTTGTTAAATAAAAATTTATTTTCAATTATTACAAATAATTAATTCTAAATGTACTTTTAACACAAAGTTTGAACTTTAATCTCAATTATTTTTAAAATTTTATTTCAATCTTATCTCTATCTTACTAGAATTTGAAATTACAGGGTAATTGAATTATGACTAGGGATCAAGGCATAAAGTGTATAATCAAAGAGTATTGAAATTAAATTCACTTATAAAAAAATCCTTATTAGAAAGATTAATAAGTATGGAATAATTAAGCAAATTTTTTTAGAGTTCTATTATTATAAATACAATATATTTATAAGTACAAAATAAATACAGTTTTAAGTCTAATCAATTATATAATATAGAATTAAATCAATACAAAGCACAACAAGCAGAGAATTAGACCAAATCCACATATGGCATACATAAGTGATGAGATGAATATCCACACATCACAATTACGCACAGTAAAAATTTAACTTAAATACTTAATAACTTAAGACCTCTACCTTAACCAACAAACCAAAATCTTTGTCTTAAACGCCTTTTTGAGTTAAAGAAGGGAGGAGTATTTAAATTAGAACACAAAAACTACATTATCAATCATTAAAAAATAAAAGATTAAAAACAAAAGCATATAAAAACTTTAAAAAAATTCTTTTTTTTCTTCAAGTCATTTGCTTCTTTTCTTTTTTCTTTTTTTTGTCCAACGGCAGTACTAGCCTTCGGGCTAGCTACTGCTCGCCTTTTTCTCTTGCTCATCAACCCTTTCTTTCTTTCTTCTTCTCATTCACTCCATGTGCCTTCTCTCTTTTCAGTTTGTAGATCTATTTTGTGGGTATCTTTGTTGTTTTTACAAGTGTGATTGACAAATGACAACGCCTATTATCGCTAAAACACCATCGACCATCAACAATTTCCTTTAGAAAGTGGGTGACTCTTTGTTGACTTCTTAATATGTTTCTGTTTTGAGAGTATTTCAGAATAATAAATGATTTCATGAGTCGGTTTGGACCCGTATTGTCTTAAATTTTATATTTTTTTGTTTGTTTTTTCATTGTTTAATAAGCCTTCACTTTTAAAAGTTTTTGTCTACTCTTGTAATATGCTTTTTAATCTTGCTTATGCATGTAGTATTGCTTTTGCAAGTGATTTTAAGGTTAGTTTTATAGTCGTCCTTTTTAGCTTGGTGGATGCTTGATTCTTTTGTCAGTCTTTGCCTGCTACTTTGGACCATCCTGGGTTGGTTTACTTATTATAATGCTTGCAATCACTCCAAATATGTTGTACTTGAGTTGTGACAAAGCCAATTGTCAACGTGCCATAATGTTCTATTGATGTTAAAGCTGAAGCATTTGTTGTGTTGATGGAGCTTGTCCTTCACCATCCACAATGGGTGTTTGTTACTTTTCCCCCTGAATTTAATGATCTCATTCATTAAATAAATTAATAAATTTCTCTTAAAAAAACAAAAGCATATATCAACACGCTTGTTGAATTAAGTGATAAAAAATTTAATATTTCTTAAATAATATCTCGAATTCAAATTTATCTCGAATTCAAATTTTATAAATATAAAAAATAATGTTAAAACAAGCTTATCTTATTTAGAAATCTTACCTTTAACTCAATTTTAAATTTAATGAAACCTAGTAGTATTATGGAACAACCAAAGTTGTCAATCTCAAAACCAAAAGAAAAAGAAAATGGAAAGCAAAAGCATATGAATACGGAAACCTTTAGCAAGCAGTACAATCCGTGCTTGCTTTAGTGGTTAGCATTGTCTCCCCTCCATTTCCCCCCTCTTTTTTATTTTTCTATATTAAAGTTGGAAGTATAAAGTATATTAACAAAGTGCCCCTTTCTTATTTTATCATTTTATTTCAATCAATAATCCCATGCTAAGATTTGAAGTTTGATTCTCTCTCTCTCTCTCTCTCTCTTTAAGTTGCATTGCAAACATCATAATGTTTGTCATGTTACAATATTCTTTTTAGGGTTAATGTCTAATATGAAGTTGAGCTTATAAAGTTTAAGTCTAAATCAACCCCGTCACTTATTGATAATTTGATCACCGAAATAGAATGTTTTGGCCAATATTAGAATATAATTGACTATCATGAATGTAACTCCATCGATACCACTAGTTTGGAATGTTCGAACGGTTAATCGAATCGAATTAATATTAACTAAATTAACCAATTGTATAATTCTTTAACCGTTAATCGAATTGAAATATTTTGATTAATTGGGACGGTTAATCGAATTAATCGAAATTTATATGTTTTTTTTTTGTTTTTTTATTAAAACAAGTATAAAATATATCAAAAAAATACATTGATAATGTTTATTTGTCTTGAATGTTAACCGAATTAACTAAATAAACCGAAATTTGAAGTCTTGAAACACTACATAATTTTGAAAGTAAAATATAATTAAATATAATAGTCTTTAATATTTTCCATTTGCATCCATTTTTCCTCTCCAAAAGATCTCCATTTGCATTATACCTACAAAATATGTGTAAAAAATGGGCATATAATAATTATATATGCATTTAAAAAATCAAATAATATAAATAAAAGAACCGATTGTAAGTTAACAATAATAATATAAGGTAAGCTCTGATGCATTTCAAGAAAAGTTTAAATATTGAAATGATTAAATAAATTAATGTAGAGGTGATGTGGTAAAAATATTAGATATTATCAAGTTCTTGAATTTGTTATTCAATCTTTTTTGTATCTTCTTCTGATGATGATTTTCGAATCTAATTTTAAATGCAGAGCACCAACAATTTCACCTGGTACGAGTATCACAACACCCCATCAACAAACACAATCTATGAACTTCAATTTAGACTCCTTAAATCACCGATTATTTCAGTATGATGGAATCTCGAAGAATAATACTTTCTATACATGAGTTATTTTAGTGTTAAGAACGCCAACAGTAAAGCTCATTTGGAGACTCCAAACTCATTGCAGCTCCAAATTTTAACCCTGCTTAAGAGACAAAAAGTAGAGAGGTTGCGTTGCCATTTTATCATTATAAAATTAATAGATATATACACAATAAGACCAAAGATTTTGAAAATGTTTTAAAATAATACTTGTATAGTATCATTATAAAATTATTATTAATTAATTAACAAGATATTTTAATAATTATTAGTAAATATTATTTATTTTTAATTATTATTAATAAAATCATAGTTTGACATAAATATAATTTTAATAAATTTTTATTATTTGAATACACTGGATTATAAAACACATGGCGTCCAACATTGATTTCCTTTTGCCGGTAGCCTCTAAGAAGGTGAGAAGGCGGGGTGATGATCCAATGATGGAGGATAATGAGGAGCAAAGGGTTTCTGTTTAAGGATATGTTGACGGGTGAGCAGGCTGGAAGAGTTGTTGAGGATGATGACTTAGTTCTTATTGAGAATATAGATGGGATTCCTGAACTAATTGATAAGAGCATGAAGACAGTGATCATTAAGCCTTTGAGGAGACGCATTGGCTTCAATGCACTTTTGAGTAAGATCAAACCAAAAGCCTCAGTCCAACTCATGTTAAATTTAATTATAGTGGTAATGCTTATGTTTTCTGTAAATAATACATATTTTTAGAGATATACTAATAAATTCAATCATTAATGTGTATATATTTTATATAAATGTTGATAGAATATATAAACAATGTATGCTAAATTTTTTAATATATATATATAAATGTTACAGGTTAAATTTGTTAAACTGATATTAGACTTGATAATGGGTCGGACCGATGCAGAATTTTAGGTTTGCTTTCTAGGCTCCGGTCCGACCTAAAAAATGGGTCTAAAATTTTACTCAAGCTCGATTCATATTAAAAATGTTAAACCCGAGTTTGACTTGGCTTGACCATAATAAATTTCTAAAATTTATTTTATATAAAAATAAATTTTAAAAAATATAATACATCAAATATATTAAAAATATTAAAATAAATGTTTTCCAACAAATTGGAAATATTTTTTATCTAAGCTATGTGATTTGGGTCGGGCCTAAGCCAAAAAATTTTGCTCGTGGCTGGCTTGTTTAGAAAATGGGCTTTATTTTTTGCCCAAGCTCATTTTTTTAGCATATATTTTTGTCCAAACCGTCCCACTTTTATGACGAGCCTTCGAGCCTAGGTGGGTGGCTCGAATCATGATTAAGTCTAATCAAGACATAATTGATAAAATGTGTAAGCTTTGAAGGCTAAATTTGTTACTATACCAATAAAATAATATGTACAATTGACAAAAAATATTAACATTCAAAGTTGATCTGACAGTCAATGTCGGAGATCGAAGAGGAAAGCTATTTGAATTTTGGTTAATAAATTCATGACATTCAAAGTTATTTTATGAAAAAGAAAACTACACCGTAAAAGAGAAGGGAAAAAAGAGCATTTGATTGGTGCAGGCGATGCGAACAAAGAAAACCATATAACATGATTTTTAATAGCCCGATGACTTAAATGAAAACTTTCAAATAATTTAGTGAATATCTTTTTAACTTTTTTTTCAAATTAAATGACTAAAACATAAAATTTACAGATGATTTAGTAACTAGGCCTGATCATGGGTCGAGCCACCCAGCTCGGCCCGAAGGCCCACCCGAAATGTGGGAGGGTTTGAGTAAAAATATAAGCATGAAAAATAGGCTTGGACAAAAAAATAAGGCCCGTTTAAAAAACGAGCCGGGCCCCGAGTAAGGTTTTTTCTGCCCAAGCCCAGCCCGTCCCAAATTCACTAAAGGACAAAAAAAATTTACTCTTTTTTTTATTTTATTTTTGAATGTTATTTTCTTATTGTTTTCTCCCTATTTTGCTACCATTTTATTATTATGTTGCTACTATTTTTTTATTATATGAATATTATATAAAACTTATATTATTATTAATTTTATTATTTTAAAGATATCTGTTAAATTTATTATTATTTTAAAGGCATTTGCTATTAAGTTATATTTATCTTAATGTTATTTAATTCTACATATTTTTTAAAATTTATTTTCAATTTGTTAGAAAATATGTATTTTAATATTTTAATATTTTTTATGTATTATATATATTTAAAAATTATATAAAAATTATATAAAAAAGGAGGGTCAGGTTGGGCCCGAGTTTTATCTTTTTTATCCAGTCGGGCTTGAATAAAATTTTAAGTCCATTTTTAGGCCAGGCCAGAGCCTAAATTTTTAATTAAACTTAGCCCAAACCCGACACGGCCGGCCATGAGCACCTCTATTAGTAACCTTTAACTAGTTTAACCAAATTTATGAATTTTATAATTTTTGCAGGCAACACGAGTTTACCATGAATGTATAGTATGTATACCCCTCATGAACATAATAAATTATCTTCAAATTTGAATAGTTGGTTTTCAATCCGATGAAACATCGTTCATCTTTATCATACCGCCAAAATTCAAATCCGAATGACCTTCTTCTTCCCCTTTACCCGCAACCTACTATTCGCTTTGAAAACCAGCCGTTATCACACATCTCCCTCTGTCTTCGACTCGCCTTTCAATCTCCTCCATTTCCTTAATCTCTCCTTTACCCATCAATGTCTCCAATTCACCAAGCAAGCCCACGCTCGAGTCTTCTTACTCGGGTTCACTCAGAACCCGTTTTTAGCCTCAAAGCTCCTCTCTTTATACGCCCTTTTTGGGCACCTAACTCAGTCAAAAGCCGTTTTTGATTCGGTTCAAGACAAGAATGCTTATCTTTGGAACTCAATGATCAATGGGTATCTAAAAAGTTACTCGTACGCTGAAGCTTTTGATTTGTTCTGTAAAATGGATTGTTTTAATGTAAAGCTTGATGATTTTACGTTGGCAACTGTTTCGAAAGTTGCGGGCGAAATCAGGGACTTGGTAGTGGGGAAATTGGTTCATTGTCAAAGTGTAAAAACTGGGTTCGTGGTGGATATCGTCGTTTCCAATTCGTTGATTTCAATGTACGGGAAACGTGGAGAGTTTGAGGCGATGAAGAAAGTGTTCGACGAAATGCGTGAAAGAAATGTGGGGTCTTGGAATGCGTTGATTTCGGGGTATTCAAATTCAGGGGATTGGAGATTGGTGAAGGATTTGTGGGAAGTTGTTAAAAGCATGCAACTTCATGGCATGAAACTCGATGGATTCACAGTTTCGAGTCTTTTGCCTTTGAGTAGCGGTGGGTGTACGTGGGGATGTAATTATGGGAGGGAACTCCATTGTTATACTCTGAAGAATGAATTGGATTCGTGTTTTGGTTCAGATGTTCATTTAGGTTGTTGTCTGATCAATATGTATTCGAAAAGCGGTAAAGTTTCGATGGGTAGAAATGTTTTTGATAGAATGGGGTCTAGAAATGTTTATGCTTGGACTGCGATGATCAATGGTTACATTGAAAATGGAGATTTTGAGGAAGCATTGCTTCTTTTTCAGGAAATGCAGTTTAAAGATGGAATAAAACCCAATAAAGTGTCTCTAGTTAGTGTTCTCCCTGCTTGTGGCTCTTATGCTGGTTTAAGGGCCGGGAAACGGATTCACGGTTATGCAACTAGAAAAGAACTGACCTGTGATGTTGCTTTGAGTAATGCATTGATTGATATGTATTCTAAATGTGGGAGCTTGAATAGTGCTAGACAAGTTTTCGATGAAGGTTCGTTCGGTAAAGATGCTATATCTTGGAGTTCAATGATCTGTGGATATGGATTACATGGAAAAGGTGAAGAAGCCATAAGTCTGTATAACCAGATGCTTTTGCTTGGGAATAAACCAGATATGATAACGGTGGTAGGGGTGCTTTCTGCTTGCTGTAGGTCGGGGTTGGTAACTGAAGGTCTTAGTATTTATAACACAATAAAAAATGAATATGGGATTAAACCAACGGTTGAGATATGTGCTTGTGTTGTCGGCATGCTCGGTCGATCCGGAAAGCTTGATCAAGCATTAGATTTTATCCAAACCATGCCTGTTGAACCTGGGCCTAGTGTTTGGGGTGCTCTGGTTAATGCTTCTGTAATGCATGGGAATATCGAGATGCAAGAACTTGCTCATAGGTTTCTCATTCATTTAGAACCCAAAAACCCTTCGAATTATGTCTCACTTTCGAATTTACATGCTTCTTCTAAAAGATGGGATGCTGTGGCAGGATTGAGGAAAATGATGAAGGAAAAGGGTTTGAAGAAGGCACCTGGGTGTAGCTGGATTAACATCAATGGCAAGACTCATTGCTTTTATGTGGCTGATAAGGCACATCCTCATTCCACTTTGATTTATGAGATACTTGATGGTCTCATCCTTATAATGAAGGGAGCTGGTTACCCTATTGATTCTGAAGAGTTGATACCGATCACTAGTTAATAATCGAAGAGAGCACTGGCCAGTGGAGCCATCACAAATGAGTTATAAAAAAACAAACTGTTTCAGGTTGGTTTTATGGCATATTGTTCTATAGTGTATGCTATTTATCATCCATTTTCTATTGCTACTCTGCATAAGTTTCATTGCCACTGGAGGGAGTAATCTTATAGGATGGTAGACGATGTCCTTAAAATAATCAAAAGTAAGAGAAGCTTATACTCATTTTTCTCAAACTAGGATTTTACTTACAGTGCAAACAACATAAAGCATTCAAAACTTTCTGTTACAAATTCATTTCGTCTGCACAGGATGCAGTTGCTTTTACAAGTTCATGCCAAATCTATGGTGAACCTAAATCCAATGTGTACACCTTAACCTCCAAGACAATACATGTAATCTGATTGCACTCACACCACCTTCATCACCTCTCTTTGATACGGGGTTTCCAGATATCTGAACTTGGTAATGCATAACTGATTATGGAGCAGTAAAGCTTGGAGAGAATAAGTAAATGCAATGGTCAAAAGCAAAAGAGCTAATTGTATGTCAAAAAACTGCTGCGTTCATAGTGCTCATGACCCCCGCTCAATGATGGCAGCCTGACACCGAAAGGGAACTTGAGATAGAACTGATTCACAGAAGGTGGCATCAATTCAATAAAATATGAGACTTCAACTATCTGGCATTTTTCATTTTTCAGTTCATATGTTAATAAGAAGTTCTCACAAGTCACAGCCAAGTTGAATAGCTTCTCTACTTCTGTGCATCAGATTCTCTTTCTCGGCGATAAGCAAAAACTGAACCAACCACAACTCTTCCAATCCTTCTGGTTTTTCGGTTTCTTTTACTCATACCTTTCTTTCTTTTCTTCTCAACAGGTTGAGACATAGGAACATGATGAATCCATCCTAAAGGCAGTAGTGCTGCAAGGAACTGTATCAAAATTCCTACAGGCAAGTTGGAGTAATCACTGGATCTTATTCCAAGCATAGCAGCCAACCCAACTCCCCAAAATCCACTAACAATCGATGATAGGCACAATGCTGATGCCAAGAAAGAAGTAAGGGATCCTTCACAACCCCGAGGACACAAAGTTGCAAGTAGCACCGAGAAAGGAAGGATCTTAAATTGAGCAAGAGTTTCTGCTAAACCCGAAAAACAAAGGGCAAACACTTCATTAGGAATTCCAATACTAAGATTGATCTCTCTTACCAAAGAAAGGTCAAGAAGAAGGGAAGATGCGTACAAAATCTGTACAACACCGATCAACTTCCTCACGGGAATTTGTTTCCAGTAACGGTTATAAAGCACAGTCAAAGAAAGAAGTATCAACTGGCCAATCACTCGCGACATTCCAATAACTGAAGGATTAAGATGTAGACATTGAGTTTGATAACAAAAGATTGAGCCTGACAGAATAGGAACCATAGCAATGGAAGCTACAATCCAAGTTAAAGGTCGGAATATGCTGTCTTCACTGATGGCAATCATAAGATCAGATAGCTGCTTGCTGATATTTTATGAAACTGACTGTCCAGTTGGAACGGGACCCAAAGATCGAGCTAAGCCAAGACATTCTTCATTGGAAGATAAAGAAACTACAAGCTGAATAGATAATAGAACCGAAAAAACGAGAAACATCATCCTGGGTGGTAATTTGACTAAGAAATATCCACCTAGTAAGTTCCCCAGGATCCCACCAGCAGCTAAAGCCATGAAGGCATAAGACTGGAGTCCAGTAATTCGGTGTTTCTGGCCGTACTCTGTAATAAGAGCATCCTTTGCGACTTCTGTAATGGCTGCCCCTGTATTACTGAGAAGAACACAAGCCATGAGGGCAGGAAGCGCTTGACCTGCAACTGGAAACAAAGCCAATTGACCCCAAGACAGGACCTGCAGAAGTACTGAAAATCGGATTCTTAGTAAGGTTTGATCGGTTTTTCAATCAACTAACTGAAAACTTCTCGAATTTAAGATGTTAGAATGCTCAAGCAGTTAGTTATCTAATGTATCATCATTGCTTACAAGTATGACTTATGCATTTCATGGATGAATTCCGAATGTGTAAACGATGATGAAGAGTACATTGAAATGTAATGGATAGAATCTGACCTAGGTATATGAAATGGTAATACTACTTTTTTGAGTTTTATTGCCTACTGCAATGGAATATGGAAATGAATGTTTGGAATATAAGGAAATAGAACAAAAAACAGAATCAAATGCATAGTAATGGAAAAATATGAAGAAAAAGTGTTTAGAACTTGAAACAAGACAAAGGAAGGAATAAAAGAACAAAACACAAACAGTTAATCTGCAAAACCATTCAAGACCATGACAGACACCAAAGTTTGCATTAATGGAAACACAATATCACAACAAGCATAAACATTTCAAATTGAGTCAAAAAGAAAGAGAAGAGCATATTAACTGACCTCCAATGCAAATATAAGGTATCCTATGAGCACCCCCAATATAGAGAGCATCTGAGAGAATTCCAAACAGAGGCTTAGCTACCATGGGTAGGTTGCCAGAGTTCTGCACAAGCTGCAATGTTGAAGGGTTCAAGTTAAGGTTATAAGCCATGTGGAAATTCAAAGCCAACCATGGGAAACACCTAAAACCCTGAACCCAATATCCCAACCCACACAAACCCAACATTTCTTGACAGCCTTGTTGCCATAAACTTTCCTTCTTTTTCTTGCCCTTCCTGACAGAAACCTCACCAAGGTTGGTTCCTATAACAGGGTTTAAAAATTGGGTCTTGGGTTTTATACCAGGATTTTGATGGTGGAAAGACCTGAATATTGATCTTGACTGAAAGCTTGATAACTTTGAGCATCTCTCCTGGTTTCTTGGGATCTTTGAACTGTTAAAGAATATTGGGTTTTTAGTGGAAATCACTGGGTAAATCATTGTTTTTGGGTTTTTGGTACGGCTTTGCCCAAAGGTTGCAAACAAATGGAACCTCAACAGGAAAAAAAGGTATACTATAAATCCCACATTCCAACAAGTTGAAGATATGTTGCTCTGAGAAGAAGAAAAGGATATAAATCCTAGAGTGTTTGAAGAGAAAGAAAGTTCTAGACAAGGGTTTATAATATATAATATTAGATACATACATTAAACATTACTTGGTGGAATACTTGAGAGAATCAAGGAGAGAAATGGAGAGGTTTCCAGCATTTTGTTTAACTTGCTTTCTTGTTTGTTGGTTTCCAGGAGGGATTTTGGAGGGGTCCCAAATGGGATTTTGCCTTTTATAGGATTATCAAAATCCTTATGAAATTGCTGACCTAATCAATCAATGGTTTGTCAACACATCTACCATTTTTGTTTGGAGATTCCTATGAACCGTTGGTTTCAATTCTTCTCAAATTTTAAATATTTTTATTGGATTCTCAAATATCATTCTAATTGGGTCCTTGTGTGGCATAAAGCATATTTAGAATATGAAATAAGTATGCACATTTTGCATGGATAGTTAAGATTCGCGGAATTAAAAAAATGATAATGTCATTAAAGTTGGTAACATATCAAATTTAAATTATTTATGTAGTAAACATACATGTATTTAAAATGTAATTTATGTTTTTTATTATCTTTCACGCTAGATTCAAGCTAGCATAATAGTCTCTTAATAAAAGAAATTGAATCGACATTAATATTTTAAAAATTCAATTAAAACATTTTAAAATTTTAAAATTAATTTAAAATATAAATCATAGTTTGTGAACTTGGTGCAATTAACCCATTTTAGTTTTATATTATGCAATTTAATATGAAATTGCTGAAAGGGGTAACTATAATATTTAAAAAGATTAATTTTTTATAAATCATAAAACAAACATAAAAAATATTTTTATCATAAAAAAAACACATATTATTTCTTGATTTAAATAATTTTTTTCATATCCCAACAAATGGCTTGGTAGTGGTACATAAGCAAATGTCAAAAAAATCTATTATAAAAATCAAACTCGAAATTGATGTTAACGAAAATATATGTTTTATTAATATGGTGAACCCCTACAAAATAGATATAAATTTATTAGATACTATGTTAATGAAGTTTTGGCAATCTAGGCTGAAGTTAGGATTATTTTGAGTGTTTAGATTCAAGCCTTATTATGTATAAATGTAATGTGTGGGTTTTATCTTTAAATTATTTTAAGTTTAATTTTAAATCTTTTTTTATTTAAATCTGAATATATTTCAATTTTCAATTTATTGTGTATGGTACTAACTTTATTCTAATTCTAATCTATCATACATGAATTATTTGTTACTTGTACTATATTTATGATTATATTTGAAGTTAAAAATTATTTTGCCCTCTCATGGAGGTTAATTTCCCTATTTATAAGGCACGACCCCTTAATTTGATGTACTAGAATTAGATAAGTGTTCATGCACACTAACACCTATCTTATTTTAGGGTCAACACGTATTTCCTCAATATGAGTTCGCTTATATGGTGGTGTGAACTCATTAGATGTGAAACCATACAGACGAACTACACGATGTGACGAACTATATATTTACCGAAATAAAAAAAATTGGGTTGATCTCAACCGAAAACCATAAAAAAACATTCTTTGACTACTGTTTTGCTTTTGGATTTTCTCTTCATTTCTGTTGGGGTCATTTATCTCACGCCATTTATATGATTAGGCTCCTTCGCGAATATACCTTTCATTTAAAATATGTTTTTATATATACATGGATGGCGGTTGCATTACAAATATAAGTATTTTTTAATTAGCATGGTTGTTAGGAATAATATAAATTTGAGTATAATTAAATATATATTTTTTCTGATTTAAAAGTTGGGAAGAATTCTGGATGAAAGTGTAAAAAATATTAAGGTAAATTATCCCAATGTCACTAAGTTATTAATAAGTTTACGTTTTGGTTATTCGACTTCAAAAAGTTATAAAAATTATTGTTGAATTATTCAAAAGTTTTATTTATGTCACTGAATTTTCCGGAAGTTTTTATTTAAGTCATTGGGTTATAAAGTTTTTTTTTTAAGTTCGGCTAGCGAGTTCTAAGTAACGATTTGACTATCAGTGTGGTGAATCAGTACCCATCAAAAAGTAGAAAAACATACCCTTAGATCCAAGTCGGTCTAGCAGTTAATGTCAAAAAATTGGAGAAAAAAGTTATTTAGATTTTAATTCACAAATATTGTAGAATAGAAGGGGTAAGGATAGCTTTCAATTGGTGCAAATTGTGCAAATAAAGAATTTTATACAGTACTGATTTTAATAGCCCAATGAATAAATTGAAAGCTTTCGGATAGTTTAGTGACCATCTTGTAAGTTTTTTAAATTGAGTGATAAAAACTATAAACTTACTAATAATTTAATGACATTGGGTGTAGTTTATTCAAAATATTATGAATGATAATAGCAAAGCGACAACAATGCCGCATGCATGAAAGCATTAATTCCTCATTTGGTAATTAGTGTGATAATATAAGAAAAAAACTTATTTATTACATATAAATTATAATAGTTAAATATAAAGTAAAGAGTAAAAAAAAAAAAGAGCTTGAAATAACATAATAGCACTAAAACATTTAAAATTTTCCTAACACTATTTATGAAAATAAGATAAAAATCTATAATAAAATAGAAAAAAACAAGGGGAAGTTGGATCTTAGAATAATAAAAGTATGCAAGGGAAATTCAAAGCAATGGCTCCAGATGGTTTAAGCAAGCCCAAAATTAAGATAAAACTTCTAACTTTTTTAAAGTGGGTTTTTGAAATGGTTAAAGCAAAATTTTAACTTTGAACTTGCCAAATATCAATTAGTTTATTTTGACATTTGTATTATTTTTTTGTCCACTTTGATATTTGAATTTGATAATAAAGTCTATTTTGATCGTTGAACTTAGAAAAATGTAAAAGTTTAATGTGTGGCAAAATCATAGAGTGTGATATAATTAAGTTTACCTTTTTAAGTGATAATGTGGCACAATTTCATAGTACTATGTCATCAAAGTTTTACATTCTTCTAAGTTTAAAGATCAAAAAAGATTTAATTGTTAAGTTCAAATATAAAAAAAAACCAAACAAAATAAAGGATATCAAAATGAACATAATTATGAAATTCATAGGCTAAAAATTATATTAAACCTTTTTAAAAATTCACATTTCGGGTTCCATTTCAGATATGCAAGACAAAAAAAGAGAACTAAAATTGAAAATTTGAAATCAAAGTTGAAAATGGAATCAAAATGGAGGAAAATTCTAAAACAGAACTTGAAATTTGAATTATCAAAATTAGTCTTAAAAAGGAATTCTGATTTACTCATATCATTTCCTTTTTTGTATATTGTTAAAATGAGTAATGAGGCAAAGACAAAAGCATCTATTTTTTTTTTAATTTATACTCTCTCTCTCTCTCTCTCTCTTTGCATTCGGCATAACACCTTAATTAAATGCCAACTTTATTAGGTTTAGTTCTCCTATTATCTATTAAATTGGACTTGTACTCAACTAATTTTGAAAGCTACTCTTTTGAGGCTAATGACTTTAAAAATAACATGGATTAAATCAAAATTTCAAAAATAAATTTAAGAAATAAGCTTGATATAGATTCGACGCAAAAGCAATAAGGATGAATTCTTGTCCTTATAATGACATTACAATGACAAATCAGACAACGTACTCGCACTCAAAATATTAAGATTAGCGTCCGAGACTGAAGTTACGTTGAAGAACTTCCGACACAAACTTTAAATCAAACTTACCGGAAACGAATTGAACCAAAAAGGAGAAGTTTGATCTCATATAGGATCAATTTGGCATAACATAGCAAAAAGGAATGTAGTTTGAAGAGAATAATCAAAACAAAGAAACTAAAGAAAGAACGGAGGAATGGTAGCAACAGAAAATAGAAAGTAAAAAAGAAAAACAAAACAGATGTCATTTCCCCAGAAGGTTTCTAGGAAGTTTAATTAACCACCCGAAACTAACTACCACACAAAGAAATTCAAAAATAAAACATTTCTCATTGACTTAACCATTGAACTAGCAAGCTCATTCTTGTTATCAATTGACTAAATTTAACTTATAATTCACATGTCCAAAGATAAGGGTTTAATCAAAGTAGCAAAATTTCAAGAGATAAGATTCGAACCTAGAACCTCATATACATGACCAAAACACTTAACCACTAAACCAAACCAATTTACTTATAAAAAAATTCCAAAGTCTACACTCAAATTGAGGGATAGCCACTCTTGGTTTCAAAACTCAATTTCTTCTAACCGGCTTTTTGGGATATTACAGAACTGATTAGAAAGAAAAAAGTACAATACTTGACCTTTAGAGTGACATTAGTAGAACATGAACAACAAATGATTTTGGATCAATTTTGGAAGACATTGATACCACGAACCTATTGGAATTTAGTTATACATTATGTGAAGTACATGATCTTTTATGGAGCAAAGAAAATGGCAAGACTAAGTGTACGTTCACGAAAACTATTTAGGAAGCAAAATACTTTTGACACGCCATGGATGGATAAATTACTTAATAAGAAATTACCAAGGAAATTTATAGATTCTATACCCATTATTAAGGTGGAAGATGAAGAAGACCTTGAAGAATTTTTAAATTGGATTGTAGAATATGAATTTGAAGAGAATTTGAAATTGACTATAGAGAATTTTCCTTATGAAGATATAGAATTTGATCATTTTATATGTTGAAACACATAACTTTTGCAGTTCCAAAGATGGTTGGTACACTGGAAGGAAAGACAGTCTTGAAGCTCACTTATTAATGTTCAATGTTGTAGCATTTCTATAGCATAAGCCATGCTGAAGTTGGCTGATGTATTGTCACCTTTGGACACCCTAAATAGCTTATTGGACTTTGGCAACATTTTTTACCTAACTCAAGAATTGGGTTAGTAAAAATGGGTAGCCTGCTAAGGAGGAATGAGCTCAAATCGTCCACTAGGGAGGAAATGGCCCAACCGTCTATAAAGGTGCCCGAACCATCATCAAAAGACTTGGTAAATATGAAAAATCAAAAAATAAAATCCCTCAAGTGACCATCCACCTTTCCTCCACAATTCAAGCTTTCTCTGCCTTAAATTAAGCATGAATTAAGCAACTCCTTCAGCTTCTTTCAAAGCAATCCACTCATTTTCCTTAAAGCAAGGGCCGGCCACATTGTTAGAGAAATTCAAGGCTTCTATTTGCTAAAAATATACTGCCTCAACAAGTATAAATAGGGGTTAGCTATTCACGTATCCATCACTCATAATCTCTTCTCCCATTTCCCATTCTTTCACTTCCTATTTGAGAAAGCAACACAAAAGTTTGAGAAAGCAACACAATTTTGAGAGGAGCATTTCAGAAGTTCTTTTGAGTAGAAAAATTCGGCACCTTAAGGAGCAATTATACGAAGGAGCAAAACAAAAGGAAGGAGAAAAGGAAACACAAGTTGTGCTACGAAGAAACACCAAATTTGTCTTCTGGTTTCTTTCTCTTTAATCTTTTTGTTTTGTTCTAAATTGGTGAACATGATTGCTAAGTATTTTCATGCTTTCAATTTAATTAAACTGACTTAAATTTGTTGATGTTAGATTGATTGCATTCTCTTAGCTTAGATTGTTATTATTTTGTTAATGATGTTATGTGCTTTGGTTGCTTATTCATTCAAATAAAAACATGGACATGCTACTCATGCATTATAAATGTAAGGAAGCAATTGGATTAATTTTTTTAATCCAAACAATATTGTAATTAATTGACACAATATTTGAATGGTGCATGTTTGATCATTTAATGATTGAATTAGTAATAATATTAAACAATATTATTACCTTGCATAATCTTTTTAATGATGTTTGCTTATGAAATTGTAAAGTTGATTAAATATAGAAATATGCTAGAGAAATTTAATAATTAAATGGGATGACTTCATAACTTACTCATATTGGGTTAATAAATAGCTTAATTTCCATGGTTTTTTTCTGTAACTTCATTAACATTGTTATAAAAATTCTAAGTTAAAGAAGGCAATTAATCTAACTTATTCATGTCATAGTAATTAAAACTTTTAAATTGTTGCTTATTATTCTGTGTTTACATTCCATTTATTTTTATCATACTCAGTAATTTATTTAGGTTAATTAGTCAACTAAAATCTCTTTTAATTATTTTTAATAACCAACTTGTCAAGTAAAAATTATACAATTTTAGCCTATGTAGTCCTTGTGGAGACAATACTTTTTACTTACTACTTTATTACTTGTTGGCGATTGTGTACACTTGCACATCATTCGAATATTTTGCAATAGTAGAAGTATAAGAAACATAATAGAATAGTATGTTGATTCAATTATAAAAATTAGAGAATGAGTTTTGAAGAGAGAGGTGTGGAAAGAAATAAATATATTAGTTAAGTTAATATTCAACATTAATAGAAAATAAGAGAAAAGAAAAGTTCTTAAATGAAGAAATCGAGAACATAATAAATCTAGGAGATTGGAAATGTTTGAAGTTAGTGAATTCTTAAGTGGTAAAGGAAACAATTGAAGTGAAAGTTGGAAGTTAAAAAACACTATAATGTGAAAGAGGCAAACTACGATAAGCAAAATTACCTCAACGAGTCTATTGGCAGCGATCGGGCCAATGGATTCTAGAGGATAACTTTAGCGATCCAAAGGTTCTCTAATCTATTATGAGCTTAGATATATTTGGTTGATCAATGTTTGCTTTTAGAGAAGAAAAGACAAAAAAAAAGGGGACTGTTCAAAGGAATAACTAAAAAAATTGTAAGTAATTTAGTTACAAGTGAAGATAAAGAATTGGAAAGTGAAATAATGATAATATGTTGTTGAGGAAAAAGAATAAAGAAGAGAAAAAGAGTTTATGATTAAGAAGAAAAAAATTTGAATTAATTCTAATATAGCTACATAGAAGAAGAGTAAAAAAGAAAAATATTACGATTAGTGAAGTTTAAAGCCGCTCAAACATTAAAAAATTTTGATAAAGCAAGTGAGAACTATTAATTGAAAATTTGAAAAGATTTAAATGATTAGGAATAGAAGGATAAGTAACTTTGAAAAAGAAAATACTTTTGAAAACATTTGAGGAAAAAGAGAATCGTCTATTTGGAAAGAAAGGAAAATGATATTAAGCTTTATCAGACCTGTAATATCTTTCATGTATCAATGTTGAGAATATACCGATACAATTCATTACATGTTATTTCATTGGAAGTTATTGAAATTTTATCAGATTTGGCTCTTGAGAAAGAACCAGTTAGAATCCTAACTTAAGAATAAATGAATTGATAAATAAGGAAATTTCTTTAGTAAAAGTGTTCTGGAGATTTCATAATGTGGGAGAGATAAATATCTACAGTTATTTGAGTTATATAAATTTCGAGGGCAAGATTTATTTTAAAGGAGGGAGAAATGTAATATCCTTTAAACCCCTCAAGTCGAAAATAGTGCTAATACAAGATGATACATGTTCAAATTTTTTTCCAAGGAAACTAGGTCATTCACTTTCTTCAGAAAGCTCCTTAGAAATGTCAATAATTCTTACTCCTTCAACGTTCTCAGAAACCTTCACAATTTTGGACTCATTCGTAACTTTTCTAGCCATTGGAGCCTTATAAACTTTCACAATAGTAGCACTGCTTTCTCCTTTATTACTTTTATAGTCTCATTTTCGCTCGAGACAAAGAGCATAGGAAGACAGGCAATCCTTAAGCTCTTCGAATAACCCCATTTCCATATGGCCAAGCTTCAATGCATGGCTTCACATCAAACATTTTAGGCAAACTTAAGAGGATTGAAGTCCGCATCATCGAGCATTTTAGGGCTCATTTCCATCAAACAAAATCATCGCATGTTTCTCAAGTTATAAACTTGCTCGTATATTATAGGCAAACTTGTTTGCAACCTTTTCAACTGAGGTTCCTCTAGTATTCCTTTCAATCGAAGGTCTCACCTAAGCTAAAGGGAAAGGAAAGTTTCTGCCACAAATTTGTCCAATCTTGATGTATTTGTCCCTCATCAAACACAAATTACTAGCGGTATCATCAATGATGGATTTCTTTGCCCTTCGAATAGTAAACATCATGAATCCCTTTTGATTTGTCTCACTAACGGAGGTTACTCTTTATATTCGCTTAAAATGTTTACAAAGGCTTCATCTTCATGTAAGTGACAATCCAAAAAATACACCATCAAGATCCACCAAGAAGAACCCATCAACTGCCCAAGGGCCACTCCACAGGAATTCAACATTTCGACAAAAAATGGATGTAGAGATAAGTGAAAACCTATTTCAAATATATAGAGAGGTAGTCGAAACCAACTATTCTCCTTCTTATGGTTTCCCATCTCACTCAGTCGGTGTTTCCCCTCTTCAATCTCAAATTTGTACTTGAAGTTATTGAAACAAGTAATCCCCCTACATGCTAACAATTTTCGTATCTCCTCTAATGATGTAGAATGCACAAACTCTTCACTCTCAAATTGAAACACTAATCGATCTTGAAGCCATGTTTCAATCAGGGTAAAATAAAATTAAGAATAGTATAGAGAAAATAGAGACGATGGAGACCTACAAATAACAATTGTACATGGTAAATAGACGAGAAAGTAAGTTATATTAGCTACAAGAGTAACGATAGAAGAGGCATACTGTAGAAATTAGAAAAGTATAGATATATGATGATAAAATCCCAAACTCTTATCCCTACTTATAAGCTAAAACAAGACCTTTCAATTACTTCAAAACTTATCAAGTATGTTATCACGCGTGCACTGTTACCCATACACAAAAAGATGCCTCAATCAGAGCCCAACATGTGTATGCAAATAGTAATAGTGACAATGGTTTCATTAGGAACCCAATAAATACACCGCAACATTTCGCACATTTTTTTAAGCGTTATCATTAAATATACATACGAAATTTTTCCTGCCATAAGTTCATCACACTTGCAAATTTCAATTACTCAAAATTCAAATTTCAAAAGTTCAAGAATATCCCTTCACAAAATAAAATTTGTATCCAATATATAAACCTCCAACATATTACTATGAATATATCCATCAAGATTGCAAAAATCACTTTATAACCTTCCCTCGCATAGCAAACCTTATAGACCTCAAAGCATACCCATAGAGGAGCTTAACACGAGTCTCCCAATAGATCCAATGGCATTGTGGACCTATAGTTAGTTTGCGAAATCCAGAGCTAGTTTGCGAACCTCAACTTGGCAAACTTCAAAACAAGACGACTCCACTGAGACTATGTAAGAACCACGTGGAGAGCTAGAGTAATTGATTACCAATCGCCCTAAGATGTCTTATCCTAGGACGTTACATCACCATCATTACCAAGAGTGCTAAATCAAACTTCCATGTTAGTGACCTTAGGACACGTGACCTGATTTGTCACCACTATAAAGAGCCATGCAAACAACTCACACACACTCACACACTCACTCCTTCAAAAACTCTCAAAATCTTCCACAAAAGATCTCTTCTCAACCTCCACCCAACCTTCCTCTTCGTAACCACTGTCCTCCTCCCTTGTTCACTTTACTGGTTAACAAAATACTTTATTGGGGATGTAATGGTAATTTACAAATTTACCCTTATTAAATAAAAATAATATTCATGTATTTAATATTTTACAATAAACTTTATTAGTAAGAATTTTTGGATTAAATATTTAATAATATTTTAATTGATAAATTTTAAAATTATTATTTTAATTTATAATTTTAATTAAAAAACTTATTCCAAATTTATCTTGCATGTATTTTTTTTTAAAAATATGACAGTGCATATATAAAACCATGTATAAATATAAAACTTTTTTTTTAATGAATACTATAATGAAATTGAAATTTTGAATCAATATACTGAAAGGGAAAAGAAAGGAACCCTTTTTTTATTTTTAATATATTAATACCGTAAACCAAAATAAAATAAAACTAATTTTATCTTTAATATTTTTTTAACTTACCAACTACATAGGAAAGTAACTTTTTTCACTTTTTTATGGTGGGAATCATATTGTTATTTTTATAAAAAAGTTAGATTCCAATTTTCTTTTTTAAAATATAACATACCAAATATTAAAATTACTTTCCAACAAATTAAATTCTCAAAAAAATTATCATTTTCTATCCAACCAAACGTTATCGGATTTCATGTTATATTAAGTTTACAATTAGGATGATAATTGGAATCTGTGGTTGGCATTATTTGCGTATACAGTTTTCAATACTTTAAACTTAGAAATGTGAATCAAAAGATGAATATACATTTTGTTGTATATTTTGCGAGAAGTTGACTTTGGAATTATATTATCCTTGAATTTATACTGAAGAAATCTTAAAATAGTTAATTATCTTTTTGACTTTCATAAAAACAAAACTGATAAGCATCACCATATTATACAATATTTACATTTTAATTGTATTATGCATATTTTATTATCCCATCAATTGTATATGCTGATAATGTTAATAATTGAGTTTGTATCATAAGTCAACTGGACACTAATTCACTATCGATGACAATACAATGATAAACAATTGTAATGCCTTTAGTATTCTTAATCTAATGTATTTGTGTATTTAATTTTTATTTTACTCATAATTTAATCTAATTTTTCAGTTTAATATCGTACATAACTCATGTGCTATTATGATTAATTAATTTCAAATCATACACCTATTTATTTATTATATATTATTTTTAAATACATATTTATATTCTAAATACGTAATTTTTACACGCATATACGTGTCATAAAATTCCTAATAATATATTATCCAAGTGAAATGGGTCATTATAGTATGCAGCCTGGTATGTTTTTTTTTTCTTTATACTAACATCGTTTGGTTATTATTATTATTATTTAAATATAATCAAAGTATAACAATGGAATCTATATGGTTGACATTTTTGCGTTTACAGATTCTAAACTTAAAAATGTGAATCAAATATTCATTTTTCAATACGTTACATTTATTTAGTTGGAGATTCCAACTTCAATGTTGTGGAATTTGCAAGAAGTTGACTTGGAATTATATTACTCTTAAATTATAATATTTAAATTAATTAAATAATAATATTAATATTCTTACATAATTCAACTCATGACTTTCACAAAAATAAATATAAGCATGACGATATGATATGCTCAGTTTTCCTTTAAATTTATATATATATATATATAATATTACTTCATTGTTTGTTCCAAATGGAACTAAGCATGCCATTTGATATATTATTTAGATATTAATAAGGCTGTAAATGAGTTGAGATTAAATGGATGTATTTTATTTTGTTTTATTGTTCATTTATTCTTAGAATCTTATTTACGTAATTTGGATTTAAAGTATCGTCCATTGTTTTTTTTTTCCTTACATCACACTCATAGATTTGATTGTATAACCTTTTTTTATGTCTTACTAAAATACGAAAAAAAAATTTATGTTTTTAAGTATTTTTATGATTTGGTTTAATTCTGCTCTTAGTTCTTATACTTTTTTGTATATTTAAAACGTAATAGATTTTATTAATTTCATGAATATTCCTACTTAAATCCAATTTGTAACACCTGGTTTTCAACTGATCTGAAAACTTGAAATAATGAGAGGATTAAATTGAAAGAGATCACAAGTTGGTGACCTCTATTGAAAGAAACGAGAAAAGTGGAAATTGAATTTGACATGGTTGAGAACCAAACCTAGTTCGGTTAAAATGGAACCAGTTAGTTCCTTAATAGGAGACATAATAATTAGCAATGGGTGGTTTTCATAAGGTTGGTAATAGTACGGGAAGGGCTATTAAAAAACTGGGAAACTGCTTCCCAAGGATGAATTCCTTCTTGAATCCATTTCATTTTCTTCCATTCTTCATCTTCTTTGAATACTTTGAAGAAGATTAGGCCACTGAAGGTTCTGCATGGAGTAGACTTAATGAGGATGGAAATGGAAAAGTAGAAAAACCAGTAAGATGGTAAGGTTCTTAGCCCTCTTATATACGTAAAAGTTAAAAATGAAGTTATAGATCTTCAGAACTATCTTAAGGGTTTTGCATGTTATGAAAGTTTAAGCTTTTAAGATGAAATACAAGTTTAACCAGTAGGTTTTTTGTTGTAATGCTTAGTTGCCAGGAGAATGGAAGGTCTAGCATTCGAGAAAGCTAAGCTGTGGAAACGATGAAGCTTTAAGTGAATTCCAGACTCCAAACTTGTTGTTATGATCTATGTTGTCTAAATATGTCATGTTTGCATAAACATGAAATATGATGATATGTGCATGCATTGCATGATTGTGGGAAAAACTTTTATGGAATAGAGAAATTTAGGAAGGGAAATGGAGAGAGAACATGTTAGTTACCACCATGAGCAAAGCTCCAGGCCTTGTGGAGGGAACACTACGGTGTTTGAGTATAAGGTTAGATGCTGTAAAGGAGATAATAGCAAGAGGATTCAAGAATTATGTATTTTGGAAAGACGTTTACAGTGATGACAGTATCGACTAGTACTTCGAGACGACACCATGACGATGGTATATGGCGTAAGACCATATATAAAAGATACTATGGCAGTCTAGTATGTGGTACATACTGTAATACTATGGATGAAAGAAGCCATGACAGCATGGTACAGGGTTAAGGTATACATAAGACCATAGATGAAAGATGTTATGGCAGCTAGGTATAATAAGTAAAACCACGGATGAAAGACTTCATGGCATCATATGGTAATACACTAGGATGACGGATCTATGTAAGACGATGAATGAAAGATACTATGGCATCCATAGAGATAGTCCACTCGAACAGTAAACACAAACAAGTAGTACGCTAGGATAGTAAACAAAAATAAAGTTCGTTGGGACAGTAAACACGGGGTAAGTTAGCCAGGATGTGAGAAATGGGGTGAGAAAAGTGTAAGACCATAGCTTAACTATGACAACCTATAGAGTCCACTAGGAAACAAACATAAAAAGTCTGCCATAACCTCAAGCATGGGGAACAAGCCTGTGCACCAAGCATGAGAAACAACACAGGTGGAAGAAGAGTTAAAAGAAAACGTAAGTATGACAAATAGATCATCAGGAAATCCGCCAATAATAAGGAAAGTGGTAATGATAGATATGAAAGTCGACAAGGCATGGGTAAAGACCCAACAAAAACTAGAAAAAGATAGGTCATGCAAGAGCAGGCCTAATTATGAAGATGTAAGAGGGTAAACAAATTCGTATAGTCTTATGAATGATGACCTACCAGAACGATAAGTCAATTGTTCATCATATGGGACAGGTGAGATCCCAGGTTAGTATTGTGCATAAGGCAGATTATTGGAAGTAATCCCACCACAGTTGTCAATGGGATGGAACAAGGATGGGTTCGTCAAAGTGGCGAGGTTCGCTGTGATTTAGCACAATACAAAATGTTAATTATGTCATTTAGGACTATGGTATAGAAAATAGGGGAATCCACCAAGGACAAGTTCGACCGAGAAGGTCTTCCATGAAAGGTATGTCGTAAGAACCCTCAGAGGAAATGTGAGAAAGCTAATATAGAGGAATAGTATGGGAAAACAAGCATACAACTTAATAGGTTAAAGGTTAACAAACACCTTATACGCGGTGTGTATGAAAGGAAGAAAAGACGTGAAATAAGAATAGGATTCGTTTATATAGTAAGGTATCTAGATTATGGTCAAGTGTATGGTTTGACAAATGGAAGGTCCAATAATGAGGAACACTCACTTTGAGCAAGCAGGGAATTAAATTCTGTTTAAATTTGTTTACATTTGTTTCCCTCGTGAGATAAGGTTCGATTTTTTATATATGACCTAATGAAAGAACCCACTAAGTTCATTTGAACTTACAGTAGTGTGGTTGATGTTTGCAGGATTTGTATGGTTAATTGAGGACTCAGAGGAGGAACCCAACCAGACAGTGTTGAGAACAAGAATCGTTGGATGTTTAAAGTCATGCACATAAGAAAGAGTAACCATTGGAGGCTTTGCCCCAAGATTGTTATGTCGTATCCTGATAATGCCCTAGAATCTGGGTAATGGGATAGTTAGCCATGATAAGAGATGTAAAAGTTTCCTTGTAATTAAACGATCGAATTAGAAATAAAAATTTAAGAGACTAAGTATTCAGTGGCTTAAGGCCTTAGTTGTAAGAATTATTATTTTTAATTTTCTTATTAGATAGTTTTATTTTTAGATTGTTTATTAGCAGTTGAGTTAGCAAAATTAAGAGTAGGTAAAACCAGACCATTTGTGACATTTCATACCTGGATCCGGCGAACAGGTTAGGCGTGGGGTGTTACAAGTTTAGCTGTATCAAAGCATAGGTTTAGTCGGTCTTCTAACCTAAAAGGTTGGAAAGAAGTACCCTTATGTGTATGGTGATCAATCTGGCTAAGTCCCTCAATCCTCACTATTGTTAAGATATTACATGCGATGCGTTAATACATGTACCTAGATTAGCTAACAGAGAGGTAAGTACCAATAATTGAATATTAGGAATATACAGAAAGTATAATTAAAAAAATATGGTAGTAGAAATTCCAGTAAATGTATGTTGAAAGGATACCAGGAAACTATAAATAAGGAAATGCAAATAGATATGTAACACTCTGTTTCTAATAAACCCGAAATTTTGAATAATTAAGGGAATAAATTGAAAGAAGCTACAAGTTGGTGGCCTCTATTGGAAGAAATAGGAAAGCTGAAAACTGAATTGGACATGGTTAAGAACCAAACTTGGTTTGGTTAGAATGGAACCAACCGGTTCCTTAGTGGGAGACATAATTATTAGTGATAGATGGTTATCTTAAGGTTGGTATTAGCACAGGAAGGGCTACAAATAGTTAAAAAATGGCTTCGAGGGATGATTTCCTTCCAGAATCTATTTCATTTTCTCTCGTACTTTATCTTTTTTGATAGCTCAAAGAATGAATAACCATGAAAAGTTTTGCATGGAGTAGACTTCATGAGGGTTCAGTTGAAAGAGTAGGGAAACCAACAAGCTGATAAGGTTCTTAGCTCTTCTATGTACGTAAAAGTTAAGAAATAAAGTTATGAATCTTCATAATTGTCTTAAAGGTTCTGCTTGTTATGAAAGTTTAGGCTTTTAAGATAAAGTGCAAGTTTAACCAATAGGTTTTGGTTGTAATGCTTAACTAGCAGGAGAATGGAAGATTTAGCGTTCGAGAAGGCTAAGCTATTGAAATGATGAAGCTTCGAGTGAGCTCCTAAACTCTATGGACGTTATGATTTTATGTTGTTTGAGTATGCCATTGTTGCATAAACATGAAGTATAATGATATGTGCATGCATTGCATAACTGTGGGAAAACCTCAATGGGATAGATGAAGTTAGGATAGGAAATGCGAAGTGATCCTATTAGATATTACCTCAAGCAAAGCTCCGGGCCTTGCGAAATAAACATTGTGGTGTTCGAGTATCAATGTTAGGTGGTGTTAAAGAGGTAATGGGAGGAGGATTCGGAAAATTTGTATTATGAAAAGGTATTTACGACGAGGGTAGTTGTAACGCCCCAATTTTCGAGAATTTTGTAAAAGTTGTAAAATTTAAAATTCTATGTTCTGTTTGTTATGTGTAGGATTAATCATGTTGGTGGGCCTATAGAAGGCCCAAGCTTAGGATAAAACCCGGTAGTTTTAATTAAATTTAATTCTATAAGAGAAAGGGGTTCTGATTAATTGGGCTTTTAGGAATTATTTGTGAAAAATGGATCACAAGGAAGCAAGTGGTAAAGTGGCATGTGACGCCACTGGCAAGGATGTAGTGGCGTGTGGAAGCTTGGGGAGGACCCAGGTTCAAGTCACAATGACAGCAAATTAAGTGATTAATTTTTATGTACAGGAAAGGGAAGTAGTGGAACTGAAATAAAAGTCTGTCAGGAAGAGTTTAAGAGGGTAAGGGGATTGAATAAGGATAGAAATAAGGGAGGAAATCTAGGAGCTGATTGGGGTGAGCTGTGTTGGCCGAATTTTGGACTCTTGAGGAGCAAGAGGTGGCCGGCCAAGGGTTTCTTTAGGGGGTAAATTCGGCTAGGTTAAAGTGCCAGTATAAATTCGGCAATAGGGAGGGAGTTGTGCCGTTTGCTGCTTTTCTCACCTTCTCCCTTTAGCCATTTTTGCTTTTTTCTTATTCTCTTTCTCCATAGCCGAACCTTTCAAACCTCTTGTCCATCTCCACCCTACTCTACATCACTTTCCTCCATTAATTTTCTTAGACTAAAGCCGAACCTCAAATCTCAAAATCCCGAAAGCTATATTCTTGTGCCGTTTTTCCAAAGCCATATTCCTCAATATGTTTTCCTTTTTGACCAACATTCCTCTCCTCTAAACCCCTAGCATCTGTCGACAACATTACCCAGGGTTATAGCCTCAAATCATTATTTTCTATATCACCTAGAAAAACCGAAACTACTATAAAGTTAGGGACTTGTAGCCGAAACTTCAAAGCTTCTAGATTCAAGTTTTACCGTCGTTTAAAGGTTGAATCTGCATCAGATCTACGTGGAAAGCAGGAAGGAATAAGTGGTAAGTGCTCATCACTCCAAATCTAGTCTTATTTTTCAAGTTAGGAAAAAGCCGAAGTCCCTAAAATCTAGGGAGGCTATCGATTTGGGCATAGGGCATAAAGGGTCTTTAACCGATGATTTATTTTGATGATTAGTTTCTTCTCAAGGGTTGGATCGGAGGCTTGATCTTTGGAGCGATCAAACTTGGATCTAGCCATTGGATTACGGCAAGAAGGTAAAGTTTTAAAGGCTTTTAGGGACAGAGTCGAATATGGGTAAGTAATTATGGAGATTAGTATTGTGATTTGCAATCTAAGAATTGTAGCAACGTAATTGTAGGCAGTTCGTGCGTGGATCTTGTCAGCAAGTCGTCACAAATCAGGTGTGTAACTGACACCCTTTCATAGGCTAGATCGGCAAAAGCCGAAAAGCCGAAATATCGAAAAACTGGTATTTTGGGCGCTTACGAGTGTGCGAATGCTCGTGAGACGTATGGGTAATTATTACTGGTAATCGGAAGTGATAAAACTGCAGTACGCGCGATTTCGTGCGTTTTGATATTTTGGGCTTAATGGGCCAAAACTGGGTTAATGGGCCAACGGGCCCAATTCGGTAAGAACGCTCGGTAAGTGTTTTTGGCTAAACGTAATAGCTACGATATGCATGAAAACCTTAGAAATAGTTAGATTTACTAGAATACCCCTATGTATGCAAAATTACCATTATACCCCTATGTATGCTAAATGACCTTTATACCCCTAGGGTTAATTTTGTCTGAAAAGCATGATGAATTAAATCTGTATGATGCATGCCATGAATGTATATCTGTTGCATGGGGACATGGGTTATATTATGGAGGAAGCGTCCTAGTGGCTATGCCACAAATTATCTGTTCTGGTGGCCCTGCCACAAATTATTTGTTCTGGTGGCACTGCCACAAAATATCTGTATCTGGTAACTCTGTCACATTTTCTGTATCTGGCAGCCATGCTGCATATTTCTGTGGCGTGTAGCGGTTGGGTGGGTCGAGTAGTCTCCCCACATGGTGAAAGGATGGTATGGGGGTGTATGTGGTTGGATATGGTTGGGTTTCTGCATAAGCATGATATATCTGTTCTGGTCTGTTCTGGGCCTACGGGCTTTATCCTGATATCTATTCTGGGCTGAGGCCAACTTTTTCTGTCTCTGTGGTTTGAACTGATTTAGGCTATGGTTGGGTTGAATTACACACTGAGTTTTCCAAAACTCACCCCTTATTTTCATCCTCGCAGGTAATCCTCAACCATAGTGGGCTTGGAGCTGTGAGGATTTGGACTGGCCACATGTTTCTACGAACCTGGTTTCTTTCTGGTAAGCTGGACGTCCTTTTAATTTCATCTATGGTTTTGGGTTTTAAGTGTAATATGGTCTTTTAATTATTTTTATGGTTTTAATTACTTTTATTATTTTATTTTACTATGATGAAGAAAACTATGATGACTAAGGAAAAAGGGTTAGCTTTAGGACGCGTTTTCAAAAACATTAAGGGATTTCAAAATAACACGATTACAAGTAAGACTTCTGCTAAGCAAACGTTTTCAAACTTAATCATTTTCTTAAGATAGACATAACCAGACGGTTTTCTCAAAATTATACGAGTCGTTAAGGTGTGGCAATGGTGGTGTGCATGTCTAGGATTGGATCCGAAGGGAGCTTGGTACTTAAGCAGTCCGACGGACTCACCTCCTCTTCTTCATGGTTTCCTACTTGGTGCACAGCTTCTATTCACCTTAACCTACTTTAAAAAGTATCTTTTACAACCCCAACTAAGTTTTCCAAACTAAGTAAAACGAAACGTTTTGAACGTATTGATGTGGCGCACCGGATCCGGTCATAACGTCTAGGCCGGGTTTGGGGTGTTACAGTAGTATTGACTAGTCCTTTAGGATGACATCATGACGACGATATATGACGTAATACCATAGATGAAAAACGTTATGGCAGTCTCGTTTGAGGTACATAGCGTAAGACCATGGATGAAAGCCGCCATGACAACATGGTTAAAGGTAAAATGTACATGGCATAAGACAATAGATGAAAGACGCCATGGCAGCACAGTACAAAGTATAAGGTATATGATGTAAGACCATAGATGAAAGATGCTATGGCAGCCAAGTATGATGAGTAAAACTGTAACACCCTAAACTTAACCCAATCTCTGGGTCCGAGCTACAGCATGTCACATTCATTGCTGAAGCAACAACAATCAATTCATAATTATCTTATACAAATTATGTGATATTTATTAAAATTATATACATTCCTTAATCATACTAAAGTAAATCTATCTTTCAAATATAGATGCATTTAACAACCATATAACAAATCCATCCTATATATAAATCTATACATATATAATTATATGACTATAAAATATAATATTAAATTAAAGTATCATCTAATTACCATAAAATTTAGCTTATTAGGTACATGCCAAAAATAAATAAATTTGGAAATAAATGAACATAACTGAGACAAGGATTATAGTTTGGATGTTTTGGTTGATGCTTGAAAATATCAAGTTAACCTAACCTGCACACAAAGAAAATAAATTGTATGTTAAGTACAATGCTCGGTAATATTTCTATAATTTAAATATGTAATATTAATATTAACAAATCTACCCAAAATAAATATGTATATTTTTATGGTATAGAAAAAATGGGAGTTCCCTAAGGACTGGTTCAACTAGGAAGGTCTACTAAGGAAGGTATGTCCTAAGAACCCTTGGAAGGAAAGGCAAGAAAGCTAATATAGAGGAATAGTATGGGAAAACAGGCATACATCTAAATAGGTTAAAGGTCAACGAACACCTTGTATACGGTGTGTATGAAAGGAAGGAAAGAAACAAAGTATAGATAGGACTTGTTGAAATGGAGAAGTATTTGGATTATAGTCAAGTGGAGGGTTCAACAAATGGAAGGTCCTATAGGGAACCGGGTAGCTCATAGAATCGGATAGAGTTCGCAACCCTGATAAGGAACGCTCACCTTGAGCAAATAGAGAGTTAAATTTTATTTAGATTAGTTTACATTTGTTTCCCTCGTGAGATAGGGTTCAATTGTTTATGTGTAACCTAGTGAAAGAACTCACTAAGTTCATTTGAACTTACAATAGTGTGGCTGATGTTTGCAGGATTTGCAGGGTTGATTGAGGACATAGAGGAGAGACCTAGCCAGATAGTGTTGAGATCAGGAATCATTGGATGTTTAGAGTCATGCACATAGGAAAGAGTAACCATTGGAGGCTTCGCCTAAGAAATTGTTATGTTGTATCCTGATAGCACCCTAGAATCTGGGTAATGGGATAATTAGCCATGATAAGAGATGTAAAAGTTTCCTTATAAATAAACAATCGGATTAGAGATAGAAATTTAAAAAACTAAGCATTCAGTGGCTTAAGGCCTTAGTTTTAAGAATTATTTTTTTATTTCATTATTAGATAGTTTTATTTTTGGACTTAGTTTTATTTTTAGACTGTTTATTAGCAGCTGAGTTAGCAAAATTAAGAATAAGTGAACCCGAACCATTTGTGACGCTTCATACCTAAATTCGATAGACAGGTTGGGCATAGGATGTTTTATAATACAATCAATTTTTTTTATAAGAATTGTATTTTAAAAATATTTTAATAAAATTGAAGAAAATTTTATCAAATTTTTAACATTTTAAATTACATTAATTTTTAGCACATTGCTTGTGCTATTGATAACATGTTTATTTAAATCCACTCCCTATTTAATGTTTGAAGTAAGCTTCCTTCATCTATCATCATGCGCATGCTCTTTTTATTTTGTACTAAAGTTCTTTCAAATGGTCAAACACTTGACAGTAGTGCTTAATATATTGGTCTAGAGATAAATAACTTGTCTTGAGGTAATTATTTTTTTTGAAATAATTAGAAATATTATTTAAATTATTATTTAATTGAAATAACATTATTTTTAACTAATTAAATAATGTGAAAAAAAAATTATCCAAATTTATCACCTAAAAGGATCTATCAATTATAAATTCAAATTGATAGAGTTATAAAACAATTACCATAGGTAGTATCCTTCCAAGAGACAATAATCCAATATTCAAGCTCTACTCAATATAATTTTTATATTTTTTAAAATATTAAAATATCTAATCTCTTTTAAAAAATTAGTATGTTTTTTATATTTTATATTGTTTTTGTAATTTTATATTTTTAATATCTTTAGTATTTTTAATAATTTTGGCATTTTCGCATTTTTAAAGATTTTTCGATATTATTGTATGACACATAAAAACATATGATTACCTAGATGTTCCAATCATTAGTTTTTAATGTCCAAAAGAATAGACTAGAAATGTCTCATAATGTTAAGGACTAAAATGAGATAAAAAAATTTAAGGACCAAAATAAAATAAAAAAACTTTAGGGACTAAAAAATACATTAAGCCTAAAATTTAAAATACTAATGCATCCAGGTCGCATCATATTTTATTTAATTATATAATTTGTATTTTCAGTGACATATTCAAGTCATTTCTAATATTATTATTTCCTTTTTTAACGAATATTATTATTTATAATATTTAAATTTAGGTCATTTATATTATTTTAAATTTAAAATTCTAATAAATTATACCGTTTGTATGTAATATGATTGACTAAATTGATATCAGGATTAACTTAATAAAACAATACTTAATAATCAATTTAAACAATAATGACGTATTTATTTTAAACAAAACAACTAAAAAAGAAATGGTTAGGGATGGAACCAAAATAGATGATAATTTATTCATAATTATCTTATCACTTTATCTGTAATTCAATTATTAAATAAATCTTTTATAGATATTTTTTTAATATTATGTTTTTCTTTCATTTACATCCTATGCATTGATGGAGGATGGGTACATGACTTTGGTGTCTTAAAATTGATTTTTTTTTTCATATAGCAAATTATTATAATGATAAAATTATATTTTTTTACCTTTTTAAAATATATATTTTTTTACTTTAGCCCTGGAATATAACATAATATAATATTATTGATAATAAAATAAAATTAAAAGTATATTTAAAATATTCTCAACTTCTTTATAAATTCATACAAGTCATCATTAATCAATGAATATAATACACGTGAGTTGCTTAGTGCTCTATTTGTCGACGTAATAATAAAACTCCCAATTTTGTTCTAATGAAATGAAAATTTTCTTATATGTGTGGACCAATGTTTCCAATGAAATTTCAAAAAAAAAAAAGTCAATGAAGAATTATTTAGTAAAGTAATAATATAATATAATATATTTAAGCATAATTAACGCAAAAAATTAAAAATATATATATTTAAACATAGTTAATACAATATTTTAAACAACATATTTAAATGCATATAAATATTTTAAAAAGTATATATTTTTAGTTTTCAATTGGATGAAAGTTAATTATGAATATTAATAATTAATTATGAATTTTTATTAAATTAACTCTAAAACTCAAGTTAAAAAATAACAATGTTACCCTAGATCAATAAATTTTTATTAAAAACAAATATTACATTAGACAAAAAAAATATCAATCGAACTTAATTACCAGATTACATATTAAACCTTAAAATGAAAACCCAAAATCAAAATTAACGAATAAACAAAATTAGTAAGTAGCTAGCAATTTCACAATTTAAGGACACTATGTCTAGAATTTTTCCTAAAATACTATTAAACAAAGTTTTAATTAACATAAATAATTAAATGTTAATTACATTTTTATTTTAAATTATTAAAATTTCCACCAATCATGAAATAAAGTTTTTTTATTCCATCTCGAAATATATTTATGAAAATTTATTCTGAAAATTCAGTCATGTATTATAATAAATTTTACAAAATTTACACAAATGCAAACAAAATTTTCAATTAAAGAGGAAAAGGAAGAATATTCCATATGTATACATTATTTATATAAAAGCACAAAAAATGTGAACGGAAAAGTCTTACTTTTGCACGAAGTCTTTCTATATAAACATCAACCACTATTCCATGCTCTGCCTATAACTCTCTTTCTCTCTCATTTCCGCTCATCTTCCTTCTTTCAACCTTGGCCAATGACTACTTGTTCAGCGAACTTAGCTCCGCTCCTCGGCGTCAACGGCACCGGCGCCGCCGACTACATATGCAGCAAGTTCAGTGACGCTTCTTATGCCGTCGACAACACTTACCTTCTCTTCTCAGCCTACCTCGTCTTCTCCATGCAACTCGGCTTTGCTATGCTCTGTGCTGGCTCAGTCCGAGCCAAAAACACCATGAACATCATGTTAACCAACGTCCTCGACGCTGCCACCGGTGGTCTTTTTTATTACCTTTTGGGTTCGCCTTTGCCTTTGGGTCCCCTTCCAATGGCTTCATCGGCCGCCATAACTTTGCTTTAGAATCCATCCCTTCTTCTTCGTTTGATTATAGCAATTTCCTATATCAATGGGCTTTTGCTATTGCAGCTGCTGGGATTACCAGTGGCTCCATTGCTGAAAGAACCCAATTCGTTGCTTATCTTATTTACTCGTCTTTCTTGACCGGATTTGTTTACCCCGTTGTTTCGCATTGGTTTTGGGCGACTGATGGTTGGGCTAGTGCTTTTAGAACAGATGATTTCCTTTTTGGCTCCGGTGTTATTGATTTTGCCGGCTCTGGTGTTGTTCATATCGTCGGTGGTGTCGCCGGTTTATGGGGTGCGTTTATTGAAGGACCAAGAATCGGAAGGTTTGATCATTCGGGTAGATCGGTGGCTTTGCGTGGTCATAGTGCGACGCTTGTTGTTCTTGGTACTTTCATGCTTTGGTTCGGTTGGTATGGGTTCAACCCCGGTTCGTTTAACAAAATCTCGAGTTTTTACACTTCCGGTAACTATTATGGTCAGTGGAGTGCGGTGGGAAGAACGGCGGTGACCACCACTTTAGCCGGATGTACAGCGGCGTTGACTACTCTTTTTTGTAAAAGGATGTTGACCGGCCATTGGAACGTCACAGATGTTTGCAACGGCTTACTTGGTGGCTTCGCCGCCATCACATCAGGCTGCTCGGTGGTTGAACCATGGGCCGCTATCATCTGCGGCTGCGTCGCCGCTCTAGTCTTAATCGGATGCAACAAACTAGCCGAGAAAGTCAAGTACGACGACCCCTTGGAGGCTGCCCAATTGCACGGTGGATGCGGAGCTTGGGGTGTCATTTTCACAGGTTTGTTCGCGTCTGAAAAGCTCGTGAAACAAGTTTACCCCGGCAGGCCAGCCAAGTACGGGCTGTTCATGGGCGGCGGAGGGAAGCTGTTCGCGGCGCAGATCATCCAGATTCTGGTTATCGTCGGGTGGGTGAGTGCCACAATGGGAACCCTGTTCTATTTCCTTCACAAATTCGGGCTTTTAAGAATCTCAGTCGAAGATGAAATGGCTGGCATGGACTTAACCAGGCATGGGGGACTTGCTTATGTTTATCATGATGAAGATGAATCCCAAAAAAATGGCATTCAAATGAGGAAAATTGAAAGCTTCCCAACTCCTCCTTCAGTCTAAATTTTTTTTTTATTAAATCCAAACTTGTTCAGAATATTTTATCATATTGGATAGATTATATTTTTATATACATATGAATTCCTTGAGATTTGTGTGAGATAATTAATCTTACTTTTGGTAGGTGGGTGGGTGAGTTTCATGTTATTTTTCTATGTAAGCTTGAAAAATGGGACTTGTTCTTAATTAGAATATTGATGTTAGCTTTGGTGGTGAAGAACCTTGTTGAATCCAATCTTCTTTTTGTTTTTACTTTTCAAAACTCCTTTTTTTCCTCAGTGGAAAAAAATGTGATTTCAATTTTTTTTCATAGGATTCATGTG
This sequence comes from Gossypium hirsutum, assembly GCF_007990345.1. Lineage (NCBI taxonomy): Eukaryota > Viridiplantae > Streptophyta > Magnoliopsida > Malvales > Malvaceae > Gossypium > Gossypium hirsutum. The sequence continues at coordinate 6,162,332 of NC_053425.1, forward strand.
ATAAAACAAATACTTTTAGATTTATTTTATATTAATTTTATTATAATTTTTTATCATATTTATTTTATTTGATATAATATTTACTTTTAAATTTTAAATAAAAAATAATATATTTTAACGCATTTAAATTTATAATTACTTAAATTAATAATAACATCAATATCAATTAAATAAAGAATAAATCTAGTAACATTCTATTTGAAGTTTTTTTATTTTTATTCATGAGCACCGCGGGGTAGGAATCTTGTTAACTGTGATAACTTTGACCTAGAATCTTGGTGCAAGTGGACCTTTTTTCAACGAGATTTTATTTGCTTGTTCTAATCACATGGGAAAAAATTGGATTGGAAATCTATGGATGAGAAAACTAAGCAATCCCTTCATAATTAGGGCTAATTAATTTCATTAATTTCCTAATTTAAATATTTAATTTACATCTTAGAAAACCCAAAAACCCTAAAAAAAAATTATTTAACTTTTAAATAAAATTGTGATACAAAAATATATATTAGTGAATACATTGAAGGCCACTCATTATCTTATCAATTCTTAGTGAAGCTAGTTGCTGTTTCACATTGGCAGAGACTAAGAACTGGAACACAATTTAGTTTGGCCATAAAGTCAAAGATTTTTGTTTTCTAATGCGACAGCTAAGGTATGAATATGAGACATGGATTTAGATTGTCATACATGAATGTATAATAAATTATATAGTTTTTTTATTTTTATATTTTTCTAATTTCAAAATTTTAATTCTGACCCCAAACAATAATAGTTGTATTTGTTAAATTAACTTATATTATATTTAAAATCTTATACGGTAAACATATAATGATATGAGTAGTGCAATACTAACATATTAGTTCATTATTTTCACATAATATTTATAAAAAAATCAAGTTATTTTAATTAAAAAAATTTAATATATATCATATAATATTGTCTCGAACTATGTATTTATTAAAACATCAAAAGTTTTAACTTGACTTTTAAAACTAATTTAAATTTAATTAATTTTTTAATATTTAAAATTAAAATTAATCTGGGAATCACTTTTTTTTATTAATTAATGAGAAATTGAATGGTAAATGGTTACATTTAAGGCTTGGTGGTCAAAAGTTCAGGCTTGCAACTAAAGCAAAAGCAAACAAGCAAGTGGTTTTGGTGCACATCAATATCATCAATGGTTTTTGTTTTTCTTTGAAGGGTTGGAAGTCTTTTGTTGACCCAAAAAAATATATATTCCTTTTATTTTTTATTATATTATAGAAATTTTAAACAAATACCCAAGTGAAGAAAAAGTAAAATTAATTAAAATTTTTGTCACATGGAAGTGGGCTTAGCTAATAAAAGGAAAAATAAAATAGCATTCACACTTCAAATTCCTCATGTAGAATACTAAACACTTGATAGTGAACCTTTTGTGGCTTTTATCTACAAAGGTCACCCTTTTTTTGGTTTTATTCAATCTAAGAAATTTCATTGAATGGATGATAAAAGAGTTCACAATTTACCTAAACAAAAAAAACAACAAAAACTTTTTAATTTTTCATTGAGTGGGTGATACGAAGAAAAGGAGCGACTTTGGGATGATGTGAATGGTAGGACTATAATTTTTCACTATATTATTTTTATAATTTTTCAAAAAAATTAAAGTAATTTCCTTCTTCTAGTTTCATTTTCATTCTTGATATTTTTTAAAATATAGGCAAAACAATAAAATGAGATTTTAAATTTCTTAAAAGTTGAGAAAAATTCTTTCAAGTCCCTTAAAATTAGGTAAAAAAAATTTTGAACCCTTAAAAACTAAAAAAATTCTTTTTTGGAACTCCTTAAAAGTTGATAATTTTTTTTTAAATCCCTTAAAAGTTAAAAAATAATATTTTAAACCTTTTTTTTAATCTTGAGTCCTGAGTAACCGCACCTTTAGACAACTCTAAGGTCGGGTCTGTCTAATTTTTATATTAGATTAAGTGATGAAAAGTTTGATTTTCCTTAATGGTCTCGAGTTTAAGTATTGTAGACGAAAAGAGAAAGTGTTAGGGACATTTGCTCCTAGCGTAAAAGGTCTAAAATGGAATCATAATTATGAACAGTGAATATAAAAGGGGTATACAGTGAGGACCCACCAAAAATAATAAATCTATTATATAATTCTTTCAAAATTAATGAAATCACAAAATAAAATAATAATAATTCACTTTTTAACTCTTTCAAAAAATGTATTATTAATTTTTAACCCTTTAATGTAATTTTTTGACATCACTCCTAATCATTATTACGCATCGAAAAGTATCAAAAATAAAATAAAAAACAAACGCCTTGAGTATAAAATATTCCTACAACCTATTCCTTACTCTTCTTCCCACGTGATGTTACTGTAATTTGAAGGCTTTCTCCAATGAAGTTTATGTGTTAGCCATAATAACAAGTGTTTTTTTTTATTTGATGTATTTCATGTACGTTTTACTGCTTACATCAATGTTTGTGACTGTTTTTTTTTAATAATATTATTTTTAATATACGAACTTAAGTCTTTCTCATAAGCGTATAATATATCTTATCATTACATGTAATTATTTATTAATATAAATAGGAAAATTTTAAAACGTCTTTTTTAAGGCTTTAAGCTTAAATTAAGGTGAGTCCATGTAATTTGATATTTGTTTTGTTGTTTAAAAATAATAATATATTATAATTAAATTTAAATAATATAATATATTTTATCATTAATTATAAGTTAAAGTCAAGTCAACTCAAATTTGAAAAATCCTTTTTTTTTTCTTTCTAAAATCTAGTATTCATTCAAAATTGGTTGCTATATTCAAAATAAAATAAAAAAAGGGCCCTCAATTGAATGCTTTTTGATTGAAGAAAATTATGAAGATAGCTTTTATAATTAATTTAATAAATTTAAATTTGTTAACTAGTGTTCTAAACAAAATTTTCAAAGTTCAAGTATGCTTTTAAGGTTTTTGTTTTAGTATATTTGAAATTCAGCTATTTTATTTGTATTTTAATTTTTAAATTTTTTAATTCAAAAATATAATTTCATTTGTTAACATTATTAAAATTCTTATGTTGAAGAAAGATTCATCGCAACATTATTTTTTGTTATATAGTTACCAATTGAAATTTTTTAAATCAAAATATCACACCAATAAATATAACAAAAAAATTAAATAGTATTAAGAACTGAATCTGAATTATGAAAATTTAAAAGTAAATGATTAAATTCTTGAAACTAAAAATGGAACAACTGAATTTAAATATGTAAAAACTATAAAGATTTGGAGCATATTTGAATTTATAAAAGAATATCTTTGTCAAATATAATAAAAGTTATGTTAAAATATGTCATAAGTTCCTATACTTTTCATAAATTTAAAACTTAGTCTTTGTATTTTTTTTAAAGAATTCAGTCCATCTACTTTTCAAATTTTAGAATTCAGGTCCAACTGCTAACATTGTTGAAATTATTTTGTTAAATCCAAGTTCATTACAACATCATTTTTTAGTTACATAGTTTCCATGTGAGTAATTTTTTATTTTAAAATGTCACACCAATAAATTTAACAAAAAAATTTTAACAGTGTTAACAATTAGATTTAAATTTTAAACCTTGAAAAATAAAAAGACTAAATTCCTAAAAATAAAAGTATAAGAACTAAATACTAAATTTTGTAAAAAGTATAGTGGTTAACATTAAAGTCATCAATGAAGTTATTTATTCTTAGGTTAAAATATGAATACAATCCCTGTACTTTTCAAAATTAAAAATTTAGTTCTTATACTTGTATTTTCAGAAATCTAGTAACTCTACTTTCTAGATTTCAAAATTAAGGTACTGTTAATACTTTTAAACTTTTTTTTTGTTAAATTTAGGTTAATTACAACTTATTTTTTTAATTACATGATTCCCAAATGAGTAGATTTTTTATTTCAAAATGTCACAATAACAAATTTTACCCAAAAAATTTAATAATATTAATAGTTAATTTTGGATTTAAAATCTGAAAAATAAAAGAACTAAATTTTTAAAAATACAAATATAAAAACTAAATTCTTAAATTTTGAAAAGTAGAGGGAATATAGCAATATTTTAACTTATATTCTTACATTTAAATGTTTAATAAAAATTATTATTAAATGTTAAATATTAAATAAGTTTAAATAATGATGTTGACAAGGGTGTCTCTGCCCTTTCTTTTTCTATATTTCTTCTCTTTACATTGACTGTTGTTCAGTGTTCTTCTTTTCCCATGTCAGTGACTACATGATAATCTCTTTTGGGAAACCTAATAATTCTTTTTTTTTTTCTGTGAATAATGTGTAAGGGTTTTATTATTTTATAAAGTAATATTTTATCTTTATGACTCAAAAAAAAAAGGCCCTTTAATAAAAAAAATTTGAGTTTCTACGTTAAATTCGTGTTCAATTAAATCTCATCATTAACGATTTTAGTCATTAATTATATTGATTGTTAAAATTAATTAATGGACTAATCAAAGGTTACATGTGATAATTTCTAGTTTAATCTTATATTTTCTCATAAAAACTCATCAAAAATCATTAAAAATTATTAAAATTAATAAAAATTTATTAATATTTAAAAAAACATAAAACTTATAAATATTTTTAAAATTACAAAAATCCAATAAATTCTAATAAATTATAAAAAATCATAAAACTTATAAGCATGATAAAAAATTATTAAAAAAATCTATTAAGTTCTAATAAATTATGAAAAATATATTTTTAATAAAATTAATAAAATATTAAAATATAAAAAAATTCATTTATTGAAAATTAAACCCCTAAAATCAATATTGTTTGAATGAGACCAAATCGGCCAATCGGATTGATTGGATAGGAACCAATAAAGATATTGGTCTAGAAAATCCATTAGACTAGTTGACTCGGGCACTGGGCAGTTGAACTGAATTTTTTACTTTTTAATGATTTGTTTAATTGAATCGGACAGACCAATCAAACTGGTCGAATAGGCGAACCAATGGCCTAACTGGTTTGACCATCAATCCGATTTCGTAAACATTGGCTAGAATATTTCATTCTGAAATATACTAGTAGTTGGATAATGAAATTATGGTTTGATAGTATCTAATCATACCAAAAATACTTTATATTATACAATACTTAGCAAACAATTTTAAACTTTTCAATGTCTAAACTATTGTACTTACAAAATTAGAGATAAAAATTTTAAAAATAATAATTTATCAATAACAAAGAGAGTGTCTCGCAATTATCATTTTATTTGTAAAATATCAAGAATATTTTATTCAATATGAAAATAATTTTGATTTAATAATTATTCCCATTATCCAACGGTTGGTATGACATTATGTGTAATGCCCTAATTAATTTATTTTTGTATTTGTGAGTTCTGAGACAAATATTTGTTTGCTTAATTGGTTAAGTGTTCAATGGTTAATTATGTAACGCCTCAAATTTTATGTTTCTGCTTTTGCGAATAATTAACATAAATGTGTATTTGTTTTAGTAGCTAAGTGTTTTGGGTATGTGTGAGAGGTCCTGAGTTCAAGCCCTAGCTTTGGCAAATTTTGATTATTTTTGGAATTAAGCCCTATCTCTATTCAATGGGTTTATATTTAGTTATTTGTAAAATCATATTAGAATAGGCTTGCCAGTTTGGTGATTAAGTGGAGTGTTATGTTGCTGATGGTTAGGTGTTTGAATCTTGACTTTAGCAAATGTGTTATATTTTTTTCTCTATTAGTGGATAGAATTTCGGTTGAACTGAGATTTTGAGGAAGTTGAGTTCATATGGGTAGTGGGAGAAAATCAAGGGGATTTTGTGGTATTATGTTTTTCTTTTTCATTCTTCTTTTTTTTTTCAAAAAAATTCACTCTCTATCGAAATTGGTTTTTCTCAAAATCTTCCTGCGTTTTCTCCATCTCCATCTTCTTCCTTCTGTCGATTCCCTTTTCGATTCATCTTCGTGTGTGCAACGTTTGGTTTCACGTGGTGGTTGGTAAGTGTTATGAAAGTTTGTGCTATGGTTGGTTATACGATTTTGATAACAGTTGTGTAACTTATTGTTTAAGAGTAGATCTAAGGGCTGGAGACGTTACATCGGGACTGTAATTACGCGTCATAATTGTGCTCGTTTAAGGTAAGAGATTTGGTTGTCCGTTGGATTGTGGGAGGCGTAGTTTTGGTTTTAGTATCGATTTAAACGATTAATTCAGAGTTTTTTTTATAAAAATAGATTCTGGAGTGCTCGGGAATCGTTTTAGCTTCAATTGAAACCAGATGTGTACTCTATTGCATATTAAACGAGGTTTCGATGAAAGCCAAAAACCTCACTGTCAACGTCACATAGGTGTGTGGTCGCCCGTGTGGTAACCGTGTGATAGGACATAGGAGTGTGATCGATAAGGCTAGGTTGTGGGTACAAGACATGACCGTGTGATGGCCAGGTAAGCCATGTGCGACACACGAGCTAGACTGATTTGGGCTGTATGGGCCACACGAGCATGTGGGCCTACACTGGTAGCTTACTTGGGCGTGTGAAAATTTGGGCCAGGCCATGTGATACACACGTGCTAAGGCCAATCTAGGCGTGTGGGCCCACACGGGCAGGCCACATGGGTGTGTGAGTCCATTTTTACTGAAATGTTGTTAAGGTTGAACGAGTTGCCCAAGTCGACTGTGAACCTTCTCTAGGATTGGTAAGCACTACTTAGACCCTTATCTGTGTGAAATTGATTAAGTGAATTATGTACTAAGCATGTTATATATATAAGCATGTATACTGAATTGTATGTGTATTTGATAGATCAGTGATAGCATGACATTCCATTATATATTGCATTGCATTGGGGTTGATATTATTTGAAGGAAGTGTACTGAATGGCTTTAAGCCTAATATCTGACAACTCAGCTACAAATTACTGTTTGTGTGCCGCATTCGATACTACCTGGAATGTAGGGATGGGTGGGTTGATTTAATCCCCACATGGAGTGTAGGGTTGGACGAAGATGATGTGTAGAGGTTGGTTTGGGCTACGACCTAGTGCGTAACTGATACTGAATACTGAAACTAGGGGTGAGCAAAATCTGATTTGATTCGAAAAACTCGATAAAAAATTCAAATTTTGAATTAAATAGTTCAAGTTATTTGAGTTAATCAAGTTATTCTGATCAACTTTAATAAAAAATTAAGTTTTTCGGTTTAACTCAAATATGAATTACACAATTCAAGTTATCCGAAAATCCGAATAAGAAAAGACAAAACAACGTCGTTTTGATATATGTTTACTTTTTTGAAAGTTAAAATTCAAAATAATTAAGTTAAAAGGCAAAACTACGTCGCTTTGATAAATGTTTACCCATTAAGTTAAAAGGCAAAATCATTATATTGTTTATGCAGTTAAATAATCTTATACTTCGTCTACTATTTAAATTATCGGTCCATCTAAACGCAACATTAAGTATAAATAATAGTATTCGTTAAATCAACTGGATTTGACTCAAAATTTTTTGACTCGATTCGATTTGATTCGAAAAAAATTCAAATTGAGTTCGGTTGCTAAAATAGGATTTGTTAACTTGACTAACTCAAAAATTTTTGACTAGATTCGACTCGACTCAATCGAATACTCATCCCTAACTGAAACAGAGTTGGGCTATGGCCCAAACTGCTACTGGGACTATAATGGGCTTAGGCCCAGATTGTATTTGACTGTTTGCTGCTAATTGATTGTATGCATGTTTTCTGTCGGGATTACACACTGAGTTTACGTAAATTCACCATTTCGTTTAATGTGCACAGGTAATCCCCAGACCTGACGATTCGGTGCGATGGAGGACTCGACGATGGCCACATGTACTTAAACTACTTTACTCTCGTTTATGGTTTATTAATTATAGAATATTTTTATGTAGCTGGACTTTATGGACTGTTTTGCTTTAACTTTAGAAATTTTAATTGCTTTTACGGACTTACAATTTCAAACTTAACAAAATACAAATTTTTCTAATAACCAAGGTTTTCCGTGAAATGAACTACTTTCCTTAAAATAAATGATTTCTAAAGCTTCCGTGATGAATTGAGTTTTAAAACAGTCGACTAGATGAGTAAGTGATTTTCGAAACTAATAAGAGTAATAAACGAACACAGTTTTATCGTAATAAATTAGTTTTCAAAATTCCATTCCATGTGACATGGCTAGATTTGGCCATAACATCTAGGCCGAGTTTAAGGTGTTACATTTAATTGTATTAGAGCCAGGTTGCAAAACTCGACTGTTAATTTGGGTTTAAAACTTGGTTTTTAAGAACTGATTTTCAAATGATTTAAAATGTTTTGACTAAGAATGTAGTACACCGAGTCTCCGGCACCGATCCTGTAAGTTTTCTAAAACGTGACAAGGTTTAAACTGAAAGGTATAATTGTAAAAAAAACCCTCAACGTTTGGGGGCTTTTGGTTTTGTGCCATTAACCTTTTTATTTTTTGATTAACACCCTTAACGTTATGATTTTTTCAGAAACTAATCCACTTTTAACGTTGACTGTTAATCAAATTGTAGGTCAACATAGTGGCCCATATGGTATGCCACATAAGCACACGACATCATATATGATGTCAGCTATTTAACTTTTTTTTCATTTTGTTTCCTTTCTTTCTTCTTCCCTCTTTCTTTCTTCCCATGCAAATCACACCATTGAAGAGCTGAATGCTTGTTATTAGGACCAGATTTTTGATTCAATGTTTAAGCAAAAGTAAAAGTAACAGTTCCATCATTTCCAGGGCCAAATTCATTAGCAATCCTGCAGCATAAAGAACAATAAAATCAAAACAATCAGTACCGTATAAGCGATTACCATCAACAGCCATTAACCGTGAATGAACCTCGTTACTAGCATGGAGACAATTATCACATGCAGTTAAATCACCAAGATCAGTTTTTCATATTGGTCTAACACCATGGATTGACCTAATTTAGTGACCCAATCTTTAGTCGTTTGTATCTCGCCACAAAGATCAAGCGTAATCACGAACTAGGTCAGCTCGAAACAAATGGAAACGACGTCGTTAAGGAGAGAAAACAAATTGAGCTTGGACTGGAAATCATGGAGGCATGAAACAGAAGTGGGCAAATCAGGGAGATAAAAAAGACTGGTTTTTTAAAGGTGTTCAACTGATCCAAAGCCGAAAATCGATAACAGTTAAACACAACAGTTTTGTTTCTAGATTTTAGCTTTGGGTGTTTAATTTGAAGGATGAAAATCATGGCAAAGAGTTGAATTGCACGGGATTCTCGTTACATAGTTGAGATCCATTGGACAAGAAGCAGCTATGGTTAATGAAAGGGTTGATAGGAAAACAATGGACGGGATTTAAAACATTAAACTATTGATGATCTTCATTTCTTGGATTTTTTTTACTTTTTTTGTGATATTAATATGAGGAAGAAATTTTTTATTTCTTTGAAATTTGCCATTGTAGTGGTGGTGATAAAAAGAAAATTTAAAGTTTTGGGTTTTAGAAGAATCTTTCAATGGTGTGATTTGTAGGGGAACAGAGAAAGAGGAAGAAGAAAGAAAATGTAAACAAAATAGAAAAAAAAAGTTAAATAAATGACGTCATATATGATGTCGTGTGCTTATGTGGCATGTCACATGGGCCACTATGTTGACTTATAGTTTAATTAACGGTCAACTCATGTTGACCTTTAAAAGTGGATTAATTTCTTAAAAAAATCATAACGTTAAGAGTGTTAATCAAAAAATAAAAAAGTTAAAGGCATAAAACCAAAAGCCCCCAAACGTTGAGGGTTTTTTTACAATTATGCGAAACTAGAAATACTATAGATAGTATAATCTGAAACTACTGTAGGTAGTATACTGTGAAAACACTCTAGATAGAGTATATTGAGACTGTAGCAAAACTGGTAGAGGCTGCAATTTACGAAAATCACTCTGAATTACTGAAATTGTTTACATAAAACATATGTTAATAAATACTAAAATTGTAACTGATTCATAAAATTCTTAATACAGATAAATCTGACTAGACATAAGCGCACAAGGTATCTGTGGACGGGGTACTAGAGGCAGTGGAAAAAGCCATAGAGGGGCTTGAGCTGAGTTATTGTCATATGGCAGTATGCCTAATTTGGACACGAGTGAGATTCCAGTGTCGCCTACTACTGAGACTGAATCTCAAGATCGTGTGGCTAGAGACGACGCATTGTCTCAGGCTATGCTAAGGATATTGAAGAGGGTAGCTGGACCCAACACTAGATTTAGAGGCCGAGGGTCAGTTACGGAATGACTCTGGCCCAATGGAACTGAGCTGTTCAGAGATGTCACTGGGGTTGCCCCTAATGTGACCGAATACTGGATTGAGGCCACGGAGAGGATCATGGATGATCTAAATTGCACCCCTGAGTAGAAATTAAAGGGTGCAGTCTTACTGCTGCGAGATGAGGCTTGCCAATGGTGGCTGACTGTTAAGGAAGGCACTCAGCCTGAACGTCTGACTTGGAAGTTCTTGAAGACTGTCTTCCGAGGGAAATATGTAGGGGCGAGCTACGTGGATGCCCATAGGAGGGAGTTCCTGAACCTTATTCAGGGAGATCGATCTGTGGCCGAGTATGAGTCCGAATTCTTGCGACTGAGCCGCTATGTGTGAGGTATGGTGGAGACTGAGTATGAACGATATGTCTGCTTTGAGGATGGCTTTAGGGATCATTTGAGAGTCCTGATAGCTCCATAGAGGGAGCGTGATTTTTTTGCACTGATAGAAAATGCGAAGATTACTAAGGAGGTTAAGCACGCTGACCGCCAAAACTGTAAGAGAAAGAGAGAGGTAGGAACAAGAAGGATTCGGAGCCCTCGAGTTCTGTACAGAGGCCTAAGAAAAAGGCCAGAGCTGATGGGCCAGTTAGAGTTGGGCCCCATGTTATTACTACTGAATAACAACTATGTGTCGATTGTGGTAGATGCCATCAGGACGAGTGTTGGAGGAGGACTGAGGCGTGTCTAAGGTGTGGATCATCGCATCATCGCATTAGGGAGTGTCTGTTGAGGGCCAAGTAGATGCAAGCTTAGAGTACTGGTACGATACAACCACAAAAGAGTAGTCCAGCAGCAATCAAGAGGCTGTGGTCAGGCGAGGGGTGGTAATGGCATAGGTCGTGGACAGAGAGCACCGAGCAGAGGTGTTGGATAGACTAAAACGAGGTAGCCTGCTTTGGTTTATGTTGCATGTCGACGTGAGGACAGAGATACCCCTGACGTTATGACTGGTACGTTCTTTATTTTTGACGTACATATCTTATATTGATAGACATAGGGTCTACTTACTCATACATAGCTAGCAACATATCTGAAAACTTGGGGATTTTGATTGAGAGCACTACGAGTGAGGTTACTTTACTGAGTCCGTTGGGACAGTTTATAAGGGTTAACAAGCTATTCAGAGATGTACCGTTAGACGTTTAAGGGACGGTATTCTTGGCTGACTTAATAGAATTTTCGTTTGAGGAGTTCGACCTAATATTGGGAATGGACTGGTTGGTCAAGCATCGTGTCAACTTGAACTGTGCGACTAAGAGGGTTGTATTGAGAACTGAGGAGGGTAATGAGGTGGTCATGATTAGAAGCATCGGGATTATCTGTCGAATGTGATTTCTGTACTGAGGACTGAGAAACTAGTTCGTAAGGGATGTGAGGCATTCTTGGCCTATGTTAGTGTTTTCGCTTCTAGGGACTCTACTGTAAATGATATCTGCACTGTAAGGGATTTTCTAGACGTCTTTCTTGAGGAGCTACCGAGTTAACCTTCGAATTGGGATATAGAGTTTGGGATTAAGCTTTTCCCTGGTACAACTCCGGTGTCTATCACTCCCTATCGAATGGCACTAAAGAAGCTTACGGAGCTTAATGGGGAGATTTAGGTGTTGTTGGATCATGGGTTCATCCGCCGTAGTGTGTCTCCATGGGAAACACCAGTTCTATTCTTTAAGAAAAAAGGATGAATCCACAAGGATGTGTATTGGCTATCAGCAACTAAATAAGCTGACCGTCAAGAACAAGTATATGTTACCGAGCATCGATGACCTGTTTGACTAGTTTCAAGGAGCTTCAGTATTTTCTAAGATTAATCTCCGATCTGGGTACCATCAGTTGAGGTTAAGGAGGCTGATTTACATAAGATGGCATTTAAGACTTGTTATGGTCACTATGAGTTCCTAGTGATGCCATTTGGACTAACTAATGCACTGACAGTTGATAAATCGTAGTTTATACATATTTTTATTCCATGCTTAGCACATTTATAGAGGGTTTCTCCTTAGAATTGATAAATTCGATGCTCCCAATCTTTTAATTTCGTGTTTTATACTTAGATGAGCATAGGAGAGTAAAAAGAGCGAGAAACGGGCTAAAAACGAAGAAAATAGACCCACGTGAAAAATCAACATGGACTTCCTCACATGGGCGTGTCACACGACCGTGTCCCTTTGGCAGGATTGAAGCATGACGTACACCGGTATATTACACGCTCGTGCCTGTTTAACAGCCTTGACCACGGGCTGGAGTAATCGTACACGGATGTGTCCCTGTCGAGCCCAAGTATAACCCTATTCGAAAAAGGCCAATTTTAGGGGCTCTTAGGCATTCTAAAGCCTATTTAAACACCTGAGGAGGCACTTAGAAGGGGGACGCAGAGTAGGAAGCAAGGAATTACTCAAGGAAAGCCGATTGATCCATCTTAGAAGCCAGATTCATCATCAAGACTGAAGATCTCCCTTCAAGTTCCTTCAGGAGTTTTTGTGTTTTCTTATGTTTTGTTATATTTATGCTTTGGAGATGTTTTCTTTCATAAGTATGAACTAAACCCACTAAATACCTAAGGGGAATGAAACCTAAGATGGATCTTGTTATTATTATCTGAATTGTATGATAAATATTTGACTTGTTCTTAATTATGTGTTCTTAATTCTTGTTTTGATATTCCAAGATATTGATTCAAGTCAAGCTCTTATTCAGAGGAGGAATAGACCCTGTCTAAGAGTAAATTTGTCATAATTAAGCGGAGTTGATTACACAACTAGAGATATGGTGATAAGATTTTCCCGGATTAGGGTGAAACCTAATAAGGGAATCCATAGATCGAGTTAATGCAATTCTAGGGTGTTAATTAGAAAGAGATTTCAATTATTCAATCTAGGGTTAGACGTTATTAGTCTCGAGAGAGATAATAATATAACTGAGAGATTTCTACGGATCAAGTCAAATAAATAAATCGTCTGATTCAGAGTCAAATAACAAGTGAAGTCTAGGTGGATTTTTCGTTAGGTTTTGTCTTAATCAATCGAATATTCCCAAAATTATTTTCCAAAATTTTCTTTCTGTGCATTCTTAGTTAGTAATTAGTTTAGATAACCAAACCTCTTAATTTTTAGGCTAGATAATAAAAAAGAAATAAATACTTGTACTTGTAGTTCCTTTGGGTTCAACAATCCGGTCTTGCTGAACTATACTACTGTTTAGTAGGTACACTAGCCTTAATCGTGATAATAAGTTAGTCTCAAGAACGATTCATTTATAAATTTTTAAAACCTGTTACGAATATCACGCAATCAACAGCTTTCATGGATCTGATGATCCGAGTATTTTAGCCCTACCTAGATCAGTTTATGGTGGTGTTCATCGACGAAATATTGGTTTACTCGAGAACTGATGATGAGCATGACGAGCACCTTAGGATTGTTCTTCAGATTTTGAGGGAAAAACAACTCTATGTTAAGTTCAACAAGTGCGAGTTTTGGCTACGTGAAGTTACTTTTCTGGGGCATGTAGTTTCTGCTGAGGAGATTCGTGTCGATCCTCGAAAGATTGAGGCTGTACTAGATTGGAAGCAGCCTAAGAATGTGTCTGAGATCCACAACTTTTTGGGGCTGACAGGTTATTACCGACGGTTTTTGGAAGATTTCTCACTGATTGCAGCACCCTTAATTAAGTTGCTATGTAAAGGTGTACCATTTGTCTGGAAAGGAGTTCACAGTTTATAGCGATGCATCACATGCCGGTTTGGGATGTGTGTTGATGTAGGATGGTAAGGTGGTAGCATATGTGTCTCGTTAGCTTAAGATGCATGAGGCGAACTATAACACCCCTAACCCATATCCGTCGTCAGAATAGGGTTAAAGGCATTATCGGACATATCGAAACAATTCGTATCATTTCATAATCATCATAGTATCATAATCATACATCAATACAGAGTCCCTTACATAGATCTATGAGACCTTAGACATGTTTTAAAAAGAGGTCGGGACTAAACCGAATGCATACAAATTTTTTCGAAACTTAAACATTTTTCAAAGTTATAAAGGTCACGCGCTCGTGTGAGAAGACCGTGTAACTCACACAGCATTAGACAGGCCCATGTGTCTAGGTCATAGCAAAACACAGTATACATACTGACTTGTCCCACACGGCCACAAGACACGCCTGTGTGCCAGGCTGTGTGAGAATTAGGGAGGCTACTGACTTGGGACACATGGCCAGTCACACGCCCGTGTGTCTAACCCGTGCTTGAAATTGACTTGGCCACATGGCCTAGCACACGCCTGTGTGCGACCGTGTGGTCTGCCCTTGCTCATTTCGAAATAGCCATTGAGTAACACAACTAAGACACACGCCCGTTTCCCTGTCCATGTGAGAAAAATAGGCTATTTACAAGGCCATAGTACCACCCCTTTGAGTCCTCCCTACAATTCCAAAATCAAGCATCATAAATGCAACATTTTCAGCCAAATTCATCTCCAAACATGAATTAAACAATCCATAATATCATCAACCAAATTCATGCTCACACTATATATCAAAGCATATTAAAATCACAAGCTAAACATTACCAAATTCCCAACTATGAACATACCAAAATGACCATTTCACTTGGCCATATACATATATATTTATCTCTAAACATATCACATTATTTTGCCTTTTCAAACCGTATTCAAATAACTAATGCATCATCAATGTTATACTCATCATTTTACCTGTAGGTTTATGAACCATAAGTCAAAAATACATTCAATATTTCACCTCAATGCTCAAGCCAAATCATATAACAAATTACACCATACATAACTCATGAATCATACTTTCCAAAATGAGCTCAATACATAACCAAATATACACAATACTAGCATCATAATTAAGCCATTTTCACATGGCTATATATATATACACACAAGTCACAATGAACCATCTCAAAACTAGCCTATACATACCACATTACCAAAACTTAAAGCTTTTATTTACCGAAGCGATATCCAGATAGTGTGATAAGGTCTCTTGCGACTTCCAACCCTAGTAAATATTTGAAACTCTATAAACAAAGAAAAAACACATAGAGTAAGCTTTTAAGCTTAGTAAGCTCGTATCTTAATAAACTTAACATAACAAATACCTTCATTACAATGCCATAAGCATGATAAGCTATCTCACACAACTTGTCTCAATTTTATATCATGTTCTTATATTGAATTATCATCATTCAATATTATACTTACTCACTTAGCTAACTTTATCTTTCACAAGCTTATTCAATTCAATTCTCATATATCATTCAATTTACACTTTCATATAGCCAAGTGAGCACATTATGAGAAATAACACATTTAATCATATATTTTTCTCATATGAATCTCACGTCATCATTTATGCTCAAATTCACCATTCAATCATATAGCATCTGACAATTTCACATATACAACTTTATAAATCACATCTTATTCATTTGTTCATGTTTCATTGGCACATATTCACATTTCATTTCGATATACATCACATAACATTCTTTGCACATATACCTACATTTCATTTTCAAACATTGTATATATATTTCAACGTACCTGAATTGGAATATCTTTCACTTAGTCATTTATTTCACGAAATACCTGTTGAACTGTTCGGAATCAATAAGGATACTCGATAGCTCGAAAAGCTCGTACAATGCCAACATCCCAGATGTGGTCTTACATGTAATCAAATATCGATGCCACTGTCCCAGACAAGGTCTTACACGAAATCATATATGATGCCAATGTCCTAGACATGGTCTTACACGTAAATATCAAATCGATGCTAACGTCTCAGACGTGGTCTTACACGATAACACATATCAGAGTTCTATGTCATGACATATGTATCCTAACTATTCCTATGGTTCGTATGGGGCTTTTAGATGTCATCACATTGTCTATACTTTCTCGTATTCATATATTCTGCTACTCGAACAATTCAATATCATAATAACATATATATAATTTATTCAAAATACATATATATTTACATTACCATTCAGCATTAAATTCATTCACATAAATAATATGCATTTATAATATAATTTCATAACGTCTATTAAAATACGAACTTACCTTGTTTACAGTAACGACAAATTAAATTGACTAATCTGATACTTTGACTTTCCCTCGATCTAAAGCTGAATTCTACTTTTGCCAATCTAATTAATATCAAAATTAATTTACTTATTCAAAAATTCATTCAATTTCATCTAAGAACACATAAATGGGCTAATTACACTTTTGCCCCTAACATTTCACATTTTTCACAATTTAGTCCCCATTTCACAAAACACAAAATATTCAAAATTTCGTCATACTCAAGCATAGCCAAATTTTCCTTAAGTCGTTAGCAGCCCATTAATTCCATTTACTTCATATTTCACTCCCTCAATTTACAAATTTCACAAATAAATCCCTAATTTAGATTTTTATAAAAAATTACTTAACAAAATATAATAATCTATCAACAAATATTTATTTTTCATCATCAAACAACAAAAACATCAAGCTATCATCAATGGAAACTCAACATTTCATCAACCAATCCAAAAATTAAAGCATGGGGTAGCTAGAATACGAAACAACTATCTCAAAAACGTAAAAAATTACTAAAAACCGGGTCAAAATGGACTTACAATTGCTCCTCCAAAGTGCTGAACTATTTTGAGCATTCAAACCCTATTTTTCATTGTGATATTCCGTCATTTAATGATGAAGATGAACCAAAAATTGATTTTGGTTTTATTTATTAAGCATTACTTAAATAATTACTAGAATAACCTTAATAAAATAACACCAAAATCATCCATTTAATGGCTATTATTGTCCATTTCCACTATCCATGGTCCAATTGTTACATAAGGACTTCTCATTTAATAAATCAAAGCAATTAAGCACCTTAACAATTAGAATACCACTTTTACATTTTACGCAATTAAGCATTTTTTGCAAATTAAACACGCAAACAATAAAATTTCCATACGAAACTTTCACACATATTAATTCACATACTTTAAGCACATAATATAATATTAAAAATATTTTTTAACTCGGATTTGTAGTCCCGAAACCACTGTTCTAACTAGGGTCTAAATCGAGCTGTTACACGAACTACATAACGCATGACTTGAAGTTGGCCGCCGTGGTATTTGTACTGAAAATCTAGAGGCATTATCTGTAGGGTGAGAAGCGTATCATCTAGACTGATCACAAGAGCCTCAAGTATTTCCTTACTCAGAAAGAGTTCAATCTTAGGCAGCGTAGATGGATTGAGCTGATTAAGGATTATGATTGTACCATTGAGTACCATCTAGACAAGGCCAATATGGTGGCCGATGCATTGAGCCGTAGAGCTATAACAGATCTAAGAGCGATGTTCATTCGACTTAGCTTGTTTGATGATGGGAGTTTGTTGGCTGAGCTGCAAGTTAAACCAACTTGGATCAAGCAGATTAAGGGTAAACAGCTGGAGGATGAGTCTTTGGGTCTTTGGCTTCGATAGATTGAGAGTGGTAGCACTACGAATTTTGGGTTAAACTTTGAGGGTGTGTTGTGTTTCCGAGGCTAGATATGTGTGCTGAATGTTCTGGTTTGAGATAGTCTATACTGAGAGAGGTGTATAGTAGCCCTTACGCTATACACCCTGGTGGGAATAAGATGTATCGAGATCTTCGAGAGTTGTATTGGTGGCTGGGGTTAAAGCGTGAGGTTACTAATTTTTTTGCTTGTTGTCTGACATGCCAACAGGTTAAGGCTGAGAATCAATTGCCTTCGAGTTTGCTACAGTCGATTAAGATTCCCCTTTAGAAGTGGAAACGTGTAACGATGGACTTTGTTAGTGGGTTACCCTTGACACCCACTAAGAAGAATTCTGTTTAGGTCATCGTGGATCGATTGACCAAGTTAGCGCACATCATACCGGTTCGTACTGATTATTCTTTGCAGAAGTTGGCGAATTTGTATATTTCTGATATAGTGAGACTGCATGGGGTACCAGTTTCGATCGTTCCTGATAGGGATCCTCGCTTTACATCTCGGTTCTAGGGGAAATTGCATAAGGTTTTGGGTTTAAGGTTGGACTTTAGTACTACGTTTCATCCTCAAATCGATGGTCAATTGGAGAGGGTAATTTAGATTCTGGAGGATATGTTAAAGAGTTGTGCTATCGATTTTCGAGGCAGTTGGGAGGAGAATCTGCCGCTAGTGGAGTTTGCTTAAAATAATAGTTTCTACTATAGCATTCAGATGTCACCTTATAAGGCTCTTTATAGTCGTAAGTGTCGCACTCCCTTATGTTGGACTGAGTTGGGTGAGCGACGTGTTCTGGGTCCTGAATTGGTTTCTGAGACTGAGGATAAGGTCAGATTGATTTGGGATCGACTAAAAACTGCACCGAACAGGCAGAAATCTTATATGGATCTGAAAAGAAGTGAGATTGAGTATTCTGTAGGGGACTTTATTTTTCTTAAGGTCTCGCCATGTAAGAAGATCTTGATGTTTGGTAATAAGGGCAAGTTGAGCCCTAGGTTTATTGGATCTTACCGTATTCTAAAGCGAGTAGGACCAGTTGCTTATCAGTTGGAGTTACCTCCAGAGTTGGATCGTATCCATGACGTGTTTCACATCTTTATGCTGAGGCGCTATCGCTCTGATCCTACTCATGTTCTCCTTATTGAGGAGATTGAGGTTAGGCCTGATTTGACCTTTGAAGAGGAGCCAGTTCAAATTTTGGATCGCGACATTAAGGTTCTGCGAAAGAAACCCATTCCAATGGTAAAGGTTCTGTGGCGAAATCATAGCACTGAGGAGGCCACGTGGGAGCCTGAGGATGCGATGCGTCAGCAGTATCCTCATCTGTCCTGATCAGGTAAATTTCAAAGCTGAAATTTTCTTTTAAGGGTAAAGTTGTAACGCCTTAAATTTTATGTTTCTGCTTTTGCGAATAATTGACACAAATGTGTATCTATTTCAGTGGCTAAGTGTTCTAGGTATGTGTGAGAGGTTTCGAGTTCAAGCCCTAACTTTGGCGAATTTTGATTATTTTTGGAATTAAGCCCTATCTCTATTCAATGGGCTTATATTTAGTTATTTGTAAAACCATATCAGAATGGGCCTGCTGGTCTGGTGGTTAAGTGGAGTGTTAGGTTGCTGATGGTCAGGTGTTCGAATCCTGGCTTTAGCAAGGGTGTTATATTTTTGCTCTGTTAGTGGATAAAGTTTCGATTGAATTGAGATTCTGAGGAAGTTGAGTTCATGTGGGTAGTGGGGGGAAATCAAGAGGATTTTGTGGTATTGTGTTTTTCTTTTTTATTCTTCTTTTTTTCAAAAAAATTCTCTCTGTCAAAATTGGTTTTTCTCAAAACTTTCCTACATTTTCTCTATCTTCTTCCTTCTATCGATTCCCTTTTCGGGTTATCTTTGTGTGTGTAATGTTTGGTTTTGCGTGGTGGTTGGTAAGTGCTATGAAAGTTTGTGCTATGGTTGGTTATTCAATTTTGATAACAGTTGCATAACTTATTGTTTAGGAGTAGATTTAAAGGCTGAAGATGTTACATCGGGACTGTAGTTACGCGTTATCATTGTACTCGTTTAAGGTAAGAGATTTGGTTATCTATTGGATTGTGGGGAGGCGTAGTTTCAGTTTTAGTATCGATTTAAGCGATTAATTCGGAGTTTTTTTTGGATGAAAATAGGTTCTGGAGTACTCGGGGATCGTTTTAGCTTCAATTGAAACCAAGTGTGTACTCGATTGCACAGAAAACAAGGTTTTGACAAAAGCCAAAAACCTCACTGTCGACGCAACAAGGGCGTGTGGTCGCTCGTGTGGTTGGCCGTGTGATAGGACACGGGTGTGTGATTGACGAGGCCAGGCCGTGCGCACAAGATACGATCGTGTGATGGCTAGGTAGGCTGTGTGACACATGGGCTAGACTAATTTGGACCGTGTGGGCCACACGGGTAGCCCATTCGAGTGTGTGGAAATTTGGGCTAGGCCGTCTGATCCACATGGGCCAAGGCCAATTTGGGCGTGTGGGCCCACACGGGCAGGCTACATGGGCTTCTGAGCCTATTTTTACTGAAATGTTGTTAAGGTTGCACGGGTCGCCCAAGTCGACTGTGAACCTTCTGTAGGGTCGGTAAGCACTACATAAATTGATTAAGTGAATTATGTATTGAGCATATTATATATATAAGCATGTATACTGAACTGTATGTGTATCTGATAGATCTGTGATAGCATGACATTCTATTATATGTTGCATTGCATTAGGGTATGTTGATATTATTTGGAGGAAGTGTACTGAATGGCTTTAAGCCTAATATCTGGCAGCTCAGCTACAAATTTCTGTTTATGTGCCGCATTTGGTACTACCTAGAGTGTAGGGATGGGTGGGTTAATTTAATCCCTACATGTGGTATAGGGTTAGACGAATATGGTGTATAGAGGCTGGTTGGGTAGGACTTTGTTACTGGTTACTGTATGCATGACTGTTACTGTGATGGGCTACGGCCTAGTGCATAACTGATACTAAATACTGAAACTGAGTTGGGCTATGGCCCAAACTGCTACTCGGGCTATAATGGGCTTAGGCCCAGATTGCATTTGACTGTTTACTGCTAATTTATTGTATGTATGTTTTCAGTGGGGATTACACACTGAGTTTACGTAAACTCACCCCTTAATTTAATGTGCACAGGTAATCCCCAGACCTGACGATTCGATGTGGTGGAGGACTCGGCGGTGACCACACGTACTTAAACTGCTTTACTCTCGTTTATGGTTTTCTTGATTATGGGGTATTTTTATGTAGCTGGACTTTATGGACTGTTTTGTTTTAACTTTGGAAATTTTAATTGCTTTTATGGACTTACAACTTCAAACTTAACAAAATACGGATTTTTCTAATAACCAAGGTTTTCCATGAAATGAACTACTTTCCTTAAAATAAATGATTTCTAAAGCTTCCTTAACGAATTGAGTTTTAAAATAGTTGGCTAGATGAGTAAACGATTTTCGAAACCAATAAGAGGAATAAAATAACACGGTTTTATCGTAATAAATTAGTTTTCAAAATTTCATTCCATGTGACATTGCCAGATTAGGCCATAACGTCTAGGCAGGGTTGGGGTGTTACAAATTATAATATATATTTTTTAATTACATGATTACCAAGTGAATAAGTTTTTTATTTCAAAATGTCACAATAATAAATTTAACCTAAAAAATTTAATAGTTAAACTTAAATATTGAAATCTGAAAAATAAAGAAACTAAATTTCTAAAAATACAAATATAAGAACTAGATTCCTAAATTTTGAAAAGTACAAGAAATATAGCGACATTTTAACATTTATTCCTACATTTAAATGTTTAATAAAAATTATTATTAAAAGTTAAATATGAAATAACTTTAAATAATGATGTTGACAAGGGTCTCTTCCCTTTCTTTTTCCAAATTGCTTCTCTTTCCATTGACTGGTGTTTAGTGTTCCTTCTTTTCCCATATTAGTGACTACATGATATAATCTCTTTTGGGAAACCTAATAATTATTTTTTCTGTCAATAATGTGTAAGGGTTTTATTATTTTATAAAGTAATATTTTATCTTTATGACTTAAAAAAGCCCTTAACCAATTTCTTTAAGTTTCTATATTAAATTCGCATTCAATTAAATCTTGTTATTAACAATTTTTATCATTAATTATGTTGATCATTAAAATTAATTAATAAATTAATTAAATAATTACACATGATAGATTTTAGTTTAATGTTATATTTTTCATAAAAACTCATTAAAAATACAAAAAAATTTATTAAAATTAATAAAAACTTATAAATATTATAAAAAAACAAAACTTATAAATATTTTAAAATTAAAAATATCCAAAAAATTCTAATAAATTATAAAAGAAATCATAAAATTTAAAAACATGATAAAAATTTATAAAAAAATCTAATATGTTCTAATAAATTATAAAAAAATATATTTTTTAATAAAATTATAAAATATTAAATTATATAAAAATTCATTTATTAGAAATTAAACCCCTAAAATCAAAATGAACACATACATTAGACCAACTGTTAATTAATGAGAATAATCACTAGAATCAATATTGTTTAAATGAGACCGAATCGGTTGATCGGATCAATTGGATAGGAACCAACAAGGGTATTGGTCTAGAAAAGCCATTAGACTGGTTGACTCAAGCACTGGATAGTTGAACCGATTTTTATTTTTATTTTATTTTTTAATGATTTGTTGAATTGAATCGGATAGACCAATCGAACTAGTCGAATAGGCGAACCAATGGCCTAACTAGTTTGATCATCAATCCTGTTCTAAAAACCTTGGTCAGAATATTTCATTCTGAAATATATTAATAGTTGGATAATGAAATTGTGGTTTGATAGTGTCTAATTGTACCAAAAATACTTTATATTATACAATACTTAGCAAACAATTTTAAACTTTTTAATGTCTAAACAACTGTACTTACAAATTTGGAGATAAAAATTTTAAAAATAATAATTTATCAATAACAAAGAGAGGGTCTCGCAATTATAATTTTATTTGTAAAATATCAAGAATATTTTATTCAACATGAAAATAATTTCGATTTGACAACTATTCTTATTATCCAACTGTTGGTTTGACATTATGTGTTCATTATAATTTTAGGAGTTTAAATGATTTTTTAGTAATTTATAGTTTTTATAATTTTTAATAGTTTTGATATTTTTATATTTTATTAGAATTTTTTTATATTTTTACAAGCTTTTATGAATTTTTATAGGTTTTTGTAATATTTTATATATTTTAAATATGTTTTTATTAAATTTATAATTTTTTATAATTTATTATAACTTATTAGATTTATTATAATTTATTATAATATTTATAAGTTTTTTTATTATTTTTATAAGTTTATCATTTTTAATAATTTTATAATTTTTTATGATGTTTATGAGAAAATATAAGATTAAACCAAAAGTTACCACATGTCATCATTTGATTGGCTCACCAATTTATTTTAATGGTCAACGTGGTTAAAGACGAAAATTGTTAATGGAGGGGGCTTAATTGATTTTTTTAAGTTAATGATAAGGGCTTAATTAGGGACAATTTAATATAGGGTAAACTACAGAAATAGTCACTTTTGTTCGCCTCAGGTTACATTTTAGTCACTTATGTTTAAAATGTTACGTTTTAGTCACTTATGTTATTATTTTATTACGAAGTGATCACTCTTCCGTTAAGTTCCGTTATCACCCTAATGGTAATTCTACGTGGCAGTCCAACTAGATTTTAAGTTCATCTACTAATACATACTTCATCCGGCTAAATTATGCGTTAGATTTACTATTAACAGATAATTTAGCCGGATGAAGTATGTATTAACAGATATACTCATACGTCCTCCGGGTTACGAATGTAAATTGTATAAGGACTTACATGCAAAAATGTGCAAACGTTGAGGGCGAATTTTGGACTTTCTTGTTCCGGGTGTTTGCCTGTTATAAAACCGAGTATTAAAAACAACTTTACAGTATTACCAACATTCATTGACCATAAAATCTAGTTGGACTGCCACGTAGGATTACCATTAAGGAGATAACGGAACTTAACGGAAGAGTGATCACTTCGTAACAAAATAATAACATAAGTGACTAAAACGTAACATTTCAAACATAAGTGACTAAAATGTAACCTGAGACAAACAAAAGTGACTATTTTTGTAGTTTACCCTTTAATATAAGGGTTCAATTGATTTTTTTTTCTTGAGGGTTTTTTTTAATCTACAAACCAAACTTTAATAATATATACTTTATTTAAAAATACCTTATCTCTCTCTCTATATATATTATACAACAAGTTTCAAGCAGATTGCATAAAAGGCTAATTAAATCCCTTTATTTATATATTATTATTATATCCCCTAGCACTTAGACACATGCCAACGTAATAAGCCGTTGAAATAAGCCTTTCTAACCCCCGTTGACCATCCGCTCCCCCTTGAAAATGACCTTAACCATTCGCTTCCCTAACAAGGCCACCCACTCCACAGGTTACTTCATCAGGCACTCGCTTTTTAGGTACAAACATTTCTCCAAGTGTGAACACACCTTAAACATCAAATGAGCCCCACCAGAGAACAATAACAATCCCGTACTATTTGGGACCATTATGTTCGCAACTCACATACACTACGCCAGTACATCCAATATCCATAGTAACGACCTGCCACGTTGCACTTCAAGACAAGAGGATCCCTCCTTTAAATACTCTTTAATGATGAAGAAATAATTGACTCTTTAAGCATCACCCTTTACTCTGAGCAATCATCCTCTTTCCAGCAATCAACCTATACTCTTGCTCATTTTCGCCTCTTTGCCTCTTTAGGCAAACCGACCTTCTTAAAACCATCGTATACTCCTCCTTGCCTTCAGCCTTTCTCTACCCTTGTTGTATACTATATCAACAATTATATACAATAAGTTTCAAGCAGTTCGCTTAGAGGCTGATTCAATCCCTTTATTCGGACTAATACATCAATCAATTCTTGATCCAACCAATTTGACCGAATGATACAGTCTGATTCCAACAACACTTGCCTTGAGATTAAAATATTCCTAAAAATATTCCTTACTCTTTTTCCCACATAATGGGTGGGACGTAAAAAAATTTGAATTAGGTCGAGTCCATAGGAATTTCATAATTACTTTTACTTAAAAACGTGAAAGAATTGAAGCAATTACATAAATAATTACACTCAAATCCAATTGTAAAAAATTAGTTTTATACAAGTTATAAAAATTATATTATAAGCATGAACACGTAGGAGTGTTTAAGATTGTTATGGCCAAAATTTTCTTTTAGTATAAGTCTTAAAAAATATATTATAAAAATAATTTATGTATTTTATAAAGTTACAACAAAATATAATATTATTTAAATCCTAAAAAATTACTAAAGTTATGGCCAACAGTTTTATTATAAAAAAAATTTTACATGTTATAAAAGTGTTATAATATATTTATTTATAAGAAATGTTATAGTTTTTTTTATCATAACTTATTTATAAAAAAAATTCTAAAATTATACCAAAAAATTATATTATCCATAAAAAGTGTTATAAAAGTTTTGAACAGCTTATAAAACCCTTATTATAAATGTTATATATTGTAAAATTTATATTAGTTTTTACTTAATTTACGTATTATAAAAAGGATATAATCAATCATAAGTCTTTCTCTAAATTAAGTTTTTATAATTAAAACTACAAACTATTTGGACTATGAACCAAAATATTATAATGTCGATGCTAATTATACAAATAGAAAAGATTTTCTTGCACCATATTGTGGGGTATTATACAATTTGAGAGAATGGTGCTAGACACAAGCACCATAGACAACTAGCAAACTCTTTAATTTGAGACATTCAAGTTTTTGAAATATAGTTGAGAAAACATTTATTACTCTAAAAAATTTCTCATATTAACAATATCACCTTAGTATAATATAGAAAAATGTCGGATCGTGCTAGCATGTTGCATATTTTATATCTTTAATTATTGGTGGAATTGAGATGATTCATACTTCGTAGAGTATAATATAAAAAAAGTCGGATCGTATTAGCATGTTTCATATTTTATAACTTTAATTACTGGTGGAATTGAGATGATTTATACTTCGTAGAATATATGAAAGAAGGAGATTTTGATAGTTTTAATGGTGAAGATTCATAAATGGATATGCTTGTTTACCCAATCATCAAATTAAAACAATAGAGATCCTGAAATCTCATACCTCTAAACTTTTTAGGCGCACATAACGTATCTCAAGCTGCCCGGCAGATACCATTTTTTTATTCACCACTAAAGATATCAAATATTTTTAAAAGATAAAAATAACTCTGAAATGATACATCAAAATAGATTAATATATCATATAAATGTTTATACAACCAATTGAATGAATCACAATGAAGTTCCTCTCTTTAATTGCTGCGCAAATTTGGGTTGTAAAGTATTTGTGCAATATATTTCAAATTTAGAGGCAAACCAAAGAACTGCATTTTAGTATGCTTCAGTAAACCATTTTATACATTATATTCTTTAAATCTCAATGAAGAGTTTTTCAACATAAAATAAAAAAGAAATTTAAATGGATGCTATTGGAAAATTCTGTGAATACTCTATTGATGACACTTATACAATAGATTATGGATGTTAAGAATCGGTTACAAGATGTTAAATTTCAGTTTTTTCCGAGGGAGGATAATAAGGTGACATATTGGCTGGATAAATCAAGCTTAAATAATGATGTTGAACTCACTCTTCTTGAGTTCTCTAGTTTTCTCGTTAAAAATTTTTATTAGAAGATAAATTTGGTACATCACATGTAAGAAGAACTTAAATATAAAGGTAGTCGATTGCTTTCTTTCATCATTAAAAAAAAACGCGCATTGATCTTTACATTTTATGATGGAAAAGAAGAATAAATTGAAAAATAGAAGTTTTGAGATTGACGATATGGAAATAAAATGATGAATTTACAATCAAATTCAAATGATCAACTCAATCAATGACCAACATATGATGATAATGAGTGCATGTTAAATATTAAAGAGGGATAATCCAATAAATATGCACTAAAAAATAAATAAAATTGCATATGATGTTAAATATTAAATACTGCATGTTATTTGATTTGTATAAAATTTTAAAACTTTTTTTTAAATTTTTTTGAATTAGGTCAAGTCCGTAGGAATTTCATAATTTATTTTATTTAAAAAATAACAATATATTATTATTAACTTTAAATAAAATAATAGAATTTATCTTTTTAGGCATCTAATAAAAATTCCACTTCATTTTAAAAAAATAATTAATATAATATATTTCTTAAATGAATTCTATTTAATAATATTTTAACCCCCATTAGTGTTGATTAATTAAGTAAAATTAATGTAAAAAATTTAAGTAAGTGTTATACCAAAAAATTATATTATTTATAAAAAGTGTTACAAAAGTTTTGGACAATTTATAAAACCCTTTTTATAAATGTTATGTATTGTAAAATTTATATTATTTTTTACATAATTTTTTTGACAGATTTTTTTACTTAATTTACGTATTATAAAAAGAGATATAACCAAGCATAAGTTTTTCTCCAAATTAACTTTATATAAGTTTTTATAATTAAAACTACAAACTATTTGGACAATGAACCAAAATATTATAAGGTCGATACTAATTGTACAAATAGAAAAAATTTTCTTGCGCCATATCGTAGGGTATGATAAATTTGAGAGAATTATGCTAGACACAAGCACCTTAGATGTTATAAGCCAATGTTGGCCCACTTACATTTACAACATAAGCCCCCCTACCCACCACCTACCCAATACACAAGACCCATTAAACCCAAACCAACAAACCAAATCCCCTAGCCCAAATACCACCAACCCAATACTTAACTAAACTAAACTAGCCCAACATCAGAAAAAAGAAAAAACAGACAACAAGCCCTTAGCCCCCCTAAAGCTACCTACCCACCGAACCTCCCCACTTGCCCTGACACCTCCTGTGCACCGGCCACCAACTAGGGTCAAATCCACCGCCCAAGCACCGCCTCAGCACCTGCAAAGCATTAAAATAAGAAAAGACAGAGAGAAAGGAGGAAACAGTTTGTAATATGGCTATAAAAGCCAAATCGAATATTGTAAACGGGATTCGGCAAATTCATGAAATAAAAATCATACTCAAACAACAAAAATAGTCCCAAAAAAAATACAAAAATAGTGACAACCATTTGAAGAAGAAAAAACAACGGGCTAAAGGGTATTTTTTTTTATATATATATTTTTTTTCGTTTCGATTTTTTTCGCATACATACATATTTCTTTTATTTTCCTATTAATATACACATAATATATATATTATTAAACTATAAAAAATTTACCTTTTTTCGGCCACTGTGCACGGTGGCCGGCGGCCGGCGGCCGGCGACGGTCCGGCGACCGGACGGTGACCGGCCTTGTGGCCGGAAATCGCCCCAGCTCTCTCTCCCTCTCATTTTTTTTTCTTTCCTTGGCTGCAAATGAAAATTTTAAAAAAAATTTGGCCTTATATAGCCCCCCAAAATGACGTCGTTTTGGGGGTTGCCCTTTAACCCTAAAACGACGTCGTTTTGGCCATACCCGATCCGTCCGACCCGACCCGCTAGAGGATCCGCGTGTTTTTGTTTAATGGGTTATTTATGCGCGCGGTCTTTCCGCTTTTTCAAGCTTTTGCAATTAAATCACTTTTTTATTTTCAATTTGGCCCCATGATTTTGTTTCGTGTTCATTTTGATTCTATCTTAAGTGCAGTGTTTTGGTGGAAAGGGAAAATCTCCCTTTTAGTCCCTCATATCATTCGCGCACTTTAAAGGGGTCCCTATTTTTTTATTTCTGATTTGGCCCCAAAATTTAGTTTCTCAATTCAATTTCATCCTTTTTTACTTTTCTCGTTATTTTATTTTAATTTTAATATTATTTATACTATTATTACTGTTATTATTATAGTTTTTATTTATTAGTATTTCATTATTATTATTTTTACTTAATACTTATATGTATATATATTATATATCATTATTAATAGTCTTTTTTTAATATTCTTCTTAATATTATATTATATATATTCTTTTAATATATTAGGCATATTTTAAAATTTTATATTACGTGTATATATATACTTTTTATAACTATGTTATGTATACAATTTACATATATTGTTATGTATATATTTTAATATTATTAGTTATTTATTTTTTATACTATTTTATGTATATTTCTAATACCATTGTATATTTCTAACATCATTATTATTTATATATATATGTACGTATTTATATAGCGTATGAGTAGTTTTTTTATTATTATCATTTCTAATATATATATATTATATTTTATATATTATGTGTGTATTTTAATGTTATTAGTACATATTTCTTATACTATTCCATGTGCATATTTTTATATCATCTTATGTATATATTCTTAAACACTATTATATATATATATTTTAATACCATATTGTGTATATATTATTATTACATTTATTTTATTCCTATTATATTTATTATTAATATTAGTACATATATTTTATTATACGTGTATATATATTTTTTATATATAATATTATTTTCGTATATCATTATATTTATTATTATACTTATTATTTTCACTATTGCCACTTATTATTTTATTTTAATATTATTATGTATTTATTTTCAATATATATGTACATATTTATTAATATATTTTTATGTTATTAATATTTATAATATATATTATATATGTTCATTTTACATATATTATGTATATATTTTAGTATTATTATGTATACACTTTTCATTCCTATTATTACATATGCTTTAATATATATATCTAGCACTATTAGTATTTTTAATATCAAGTTTACGTCACTTTACTTATTATTATTATATGTTTATATATACTTTCATCCTTATTTCGCGGTTAATACTATTGTTATCATGTCTAATATCGCATACGTTGTTATCGTTTTTAATATTATTGTTGTAGTTATTATTTGTTTCGATGTATTTCGAACTCTATTTTTTTTGTTTCCTGCCATTTTGTATCATCTTGTTGTTCACTACTTTAAAGATTTTTATTCATGCCTTTCAATTTCAATAAATAAGGCAATGTATCGATTTAACATTAAGCCATCGATTTCATCGCTATGTTGGGTGAAATTCGTCGGCTCGTGTTAAAAACAGAACACCCTTCTTAAGAAAAAAATCTAAAACTACAAATTCTCATTTTTCAATCAGATCACGATTAAATGTCAAATTGAATTCGTACTTTTGAAAATCAAGACGACACGCGTTTAATAAAGATACCAATTTTGGGCGTCGCGAGGGTGCTAATACTTTCCTCGTGCGTAATTGACTCCCGAACCCTATTTTTCTCTGTATTTTCGTGTAGACCCAAATTTGGCCTTCATTTTTGTTCAAGAATAAATTTTCTTTTCTAAAAAAGATGATTTATTAGGTGTCCGATCACACCTAGAAAAAAGATCGGTGGCGACTCCCTTTTTTAATAAAATTGAAAGTTGGTTTTCAAATTTTCAATAAATTGCCCCAATTAGCGATCAAAGAGAAATATTTTACGTTGCTACAGCTGGTGGCTCCACTGGGGATCCATTTTTGAGAGTCGAGTCGAATTAAATGCGTGTTGTTAAAATTTTCAAAATTCCTTGTTCAAATTAATATTTAGTCGTGATCCTAAAATTGTGTTTTTAAAAAAGTTATGCATTTGCATCATGTTGTAAATATATTTCTAACTTGTTTTATCTTTTGCTTTCCAGCTCTAAGTTTTTATAGTTTTAGTTTCGTAGTTTTAAAATAAAATGTAAAGGTTTGTGAGTTTCTCCCCACACACCGTGCACTTGCATTTTGCATAAACATGAGCACTCTACCCAGGCTCCGTCCGTTTAAGTGAAAGTAAACGCTATGCCTTCGTGAGTTAACTCGTCCCTCCGCACAGGCTAGTGAATACTTTCGGGTTACATATGACTTATGCTTTCGTGAGTTAACTTGTCCCCCGCATAGGCATAAGTAAATGTAATCCCTCGAATTGAACTCGTAAGCCTATGATGGGCAATGACCGAGGTTCTGTACTAATCTTAGTAGATGATAGTACGAACAATTCGAGTGCCTGCCTAGGATCGAAACCGCATATAGTGAACCGTATGAGCCACCTAATTAGAGCTATACCGAACCTCTGTCTGTTAATAGTCACCAAAATAAGTACACGGGAGAAATGCCTCTTGCCTTTCATTTCCTTTACATTTACACTGTTTATGCAAAAGAATTGAACCGGGTAGCTTAATTTGTTGAAGTTTCCATAGTTTTTCTCAGTTCATATTTGTTGTGATTACTAACCAATGTTGTTTGTCTTTATTTTTATTTTTCATCATGCATCATAGGCATCTTGATTAGGGAGGTGTTGATTAGAGATTGGTTGCCAAAAACGGGTTTCTGATGGAGGAGTCAATTACGCAAGTAACCGAGAAAAATGTTTTGGTTCGAGACTGGTCTTTGAAGACTCAGAAAGCGAAAGGAGACAGTTTAACGGAAAGATGTATCTCCAATCTTCCTGAACATGTAACTTCGAATGCTCGTCAGAATAACCTCGAAGATTTGATTCAGATTTAGAAACAGTGGGACTCAGATACTAGGGGCATCTTTATTGAAAAATACTGTGATATAGCTCACTTGATCGCCATCAACGTAGATGAACAGTTGATTCAAGCCATGGTTCGATTCTGGGACCTAGCTTATCAGTACTTTACTTTCAATCAGGGAGATATAACTCCGACCATAGAAGAATATGCTGCTTTGCTTCGCGTTGACAATGTGCAATTCAATAAGATATATGTGAAAAAGCCTAAGCCAATAACCTTCAAGAAAAAGTTAGTGAGGTTGATTGGAATGACCGATAGATGGGCTGAAAAACAGATAAAGAAAAAGAATGAAGTTAGTTGTATTCTGTGGTTTTCTCTGCGAGACTTAGTTCAAAACCATCCAGATATTGCAAAGAGAATAGATCTGTTTACTTTGGCCATTTATGAATTGACCGTCTTCCCAAAGGTCTTGGGGTATATAGAAGTCGCAGAAGTGGATTTCTTCGAAAGGTTGGGGCAAGGGATCAACCCCGTCCCAACTATCTTGGCTGAGACTTTTAGATCTCTAAGTTGTTGTAGGAGGAAAGGGGAAGGATGTTTTATCGGATGCGCACAGTTACTTAATGTCTAGATTCTAAGCCATTTCTGGAAAGTGGAGCGCACACCTTTCCACATGTTTTCAAAAACATTCGCCCCATTAAAAATTCACCTCGAGAAAGAGTGGCCGAAAGATGTCACTGAGCAGCACTGGGTTTCAGTTATTCAAAACCTTCGTGCCGAAGAGGTAACCTGGAGAGCACCATGGATCCGTCCTTCAGTTTTGTTATACAAATGTGGAAGTCAAGATTGGGTGCCTTTACTAGGATTATGGGGAGGAGTTGGATATGCCCCATTAATGGTTTAAAGATAGTTTGCTTCGCGACAGTTCACACCTGCTACCAGAGGATTGGTACAATCAGAGTTCGCCTTTACGGGTGAAGGCTACATGAAAAGAGTCCGAGACACTGAAAAGTTTTGGAAGGAAATTCACCTAATGGAGTTAGCCCTTTATGCTGATACTATCACTCAAGATTATGACCTATAGAGAAAACGACGAGTGAATAGTCAACAAATCTCATCGACGAGTTACACTGTCCAGAATCCTTTCTCAGTAGAAATGCCATTTGAGCTGGAAATAGCGAGACCTGAATTCAAACGTGAAAAGCCCAAGCTGTTACGGGATATTAATTCTCTTCAAGAGGAAAACTACCAGCTAAAGATCGATGTTCAGATTAAAAAGACCTAAACTTTGAAAATCCAAAGAGAAGCTGAGATCGTGAGAAACGACTTAAGGGACCTTCATTTAGAAAATAAAAAATTAAGAAACACTATAAAAAAATAGTGGTTTGGGCAAGTCGTCAGCAGAATGGAAGGAAGAAATTAGAAACATCAAAGGTGGTATCGAATTCTGGAAAGGGAAAGCAAAGAAAGAAGAAGAAAAAGCTGCGCGTGTTATGGTAGAATTAAGAAAGAAGAATGCTGAGTATGAAATGGTGACTGCAGAATTTGTGACTAGTCAGTCCGAACATCAAGAGCTACGAAGGAAAATACGAGATCTAGAAAATATGTTGCAATCTCGTAAGCAACAGTTAGATACTCTTCTAAAAGCTCTAGAAAAAAAGAATGATTAGTACGATAGAGGCACATGCACTTATGAAAGAGCTTTTCAAGAAAAAGAAATGCAATTCGGGTTTTTGATCAATGAAATTCGTAAGGCAGCTATGCAAGTTGTGCAATTATCAGATGAAGTTGAAGCTCTCAGTTGCCAATTCCTTCCGAGCCAAAGATCAAGCATGTCAGAGTTCTTAGAGCGGGTGAAGAAACAAGGCAATGTGGCTAGGAAATTTGTGTAACTGTTGAATAAAAAAAGGTGAAACATTTTGTAATAGACCCTTTTGATAAATGAATGCCTAAGTATGGGACTGTCTTTAAATCAACACAAAATTCTTGCATATTTATTCATGACTAACATTCATTCGTCATTTATTCAACATTCATTTGTCATTTATTCATTCATCCATTCATTACATGTACATATCCCATAATCATTCACTGTGGTTAAAACCGTATAATCCACAGTTGTGATACTACAAGTCTGGAATCATGCCATTCTTATAGGACGCGCCGAAAAGTTAGAATTATGGAAGCCAAGTTCAATGAAAGAATTGAAAGGATGGAAAGGACCCAAAGAGAATTACAAAAGCAGTTGACCAAGGCACAACAGGAAGCAAGAGATCTGATGTTAAGATATCGAGAGGAATCACTCGAGCAAAGAGATCAGATGGCCAAATGATGGAGATGGTGACAGCTTTGGTAAAAGGAAAGAGACCTATATAGAGACCTGACACTATGGAGCCTCAGCCAAGAACTAATCATGATCAGGATCCGCTCTATCCCCCAAGATTCACTCCATCTCACGTACATGTAATGCAAAGAGAACGTCCTCAATGAGAACCTGCAAGTGTGGAGCAACGACCCGTACCTCCTGTTCATCTAAGGCAAGGTATATTCGTATCGAACCCCAGAGCTAATCCTGCCGATCTCAATGTTCTAGATTTGGATGATCCGTTAGAAATAGCCAGGTTGAAAATGGATGATCATGATGTTCAGGATAAGTATAAGAGTTTGGAAGAAAGACTCAAAGTGATAGAAGGTACTGAAGCCTTCTCTGCATTGAGTGCCAAAGAGCTCAGTTTGGTGCTCGATCTGGTTCTGCCTCCGAAATTCAAAGTACCAGATTTCAAAAAATACGATGGCACGAGATGTCCAAAGGCGCATCTTGTCACGTTTTTCCAAAAGATGACTGGTTACTTGAATGAAGATAAATTGTTAATACATTATTTCCAGGACAGCTTAGTCGGATCGGCCTTTCGATGGTATAATCAACTTAGTAGAGAAAGAATCCGATCATGGAAAGACTTGGCATCAGCATTTTTCAAACAATACAAGCATGTATCCGACATGGTACCTAATTGACTAACTCTACAGATGATGGAAAAAAAGCTGATGGAGACTTTTAGGCAGTACGCGCAAAGGTGGAGGGATATCTCAGCTCAAGTAGAACCCCCATTGACTAAAATTGAAATAACGGTCTCTTCATCAACACTTTGAAAGCATCCTTTTATGATAAGTTGGTAGAAAGTTCCATGAAAAACTTCGCAGATATTGTAATATCCGGGGAACTTATAGAAAATGCCATCAAAAGTGGAAGGATAGAAGGTTCCGAGAGTTCGAAAAGGGCAGCACCTGTAAAGAAAAAAGAGGCAGAAGCCTATATGGTGGGAACTGAGAATCACTACACTTCTAATCCGTATCCAACCGAGTCACGACCTCGATATCGCCTGCCTCTAAACTTCTATTATCCTCCCCAAAGCCCTTACTATCAAGCACCACCTCATTACCCTTCTTACCCCGTCTACGACGCAAATAACCAAAGACCAGTCACTACATTCCCACAGAATACCATGCCAGCTCAAAGCCAACCTAAAGATGAACAAAGACCGACAAGATCCAATCCTGAAAAACCCCAGTTCACCCTAATTCTCGTGTCATACGGAGAGCTGTACCCAAAACTATTGGAAAAACAATTAATATCCCTACATTATATGGCACCCTTGAAGCTTCCATACCCAAAATGATACGATCCTAATGCCAGTTACATGTACCACGCCGAAAACTAGGGGCATTCTATAGAAAATTGTCTAGCATTTAAAATGAGCGTTCAAGGCCTCATTGATGCTGGCATCTTACGATTTGATGGTACTAGCAATACAACTGAAAATCCGCTCCCTAACCATACTGAAGGGAATGTTAGCGCGGTGACCAAGGAAGACAAGTGCTGAACCAAAAGCTGCGTTTCTGAAATAAAGACACCCTTATAGAATATATGGAAGGTGATGGTTGAAAAGAGGCTATTCTGTCGCCCCTACAGAATCTTTAAAGAAGGAAGTATAAAAGGTCAATATTTTTGTGACTTCCATAGTATTGAAGGGTATGACATTCAGTCTTGTGAGGAATTTAGAAAGTTACTTCAAGACATGATAGACAACAAGGAGATTGGGATCTTTAACAAAGAGGCCGATGAGGGAGAAGTATGCGCTTCTGACAATCAATCATCAAGTTTCCCTTATAGTGCCGATCGACCATTGGTGATTTATTACGACCCAAAAAAGAAGCAAATGAAACCAAAGATGATAATTGAAGTACCATCTCCTTTCCCTTACAAAGGCAACAAGGCGGTACCATGGAAATACGATGTCAACATTATCACACCTGAAGGTGAAAAATCCAAAACCATGACTAGAAGCGTTGGTGAAGTAGGACATTTTACTTGCAGCGGAAGATAATATTCTAAAATGGTTGAACCAACGAAAAAGACGAGTGACTCGAACCAGAAAGGAAATGTATCGATGCATGAGGTCGAGGTAGAACTTGAGACTCCATCCAAACAAGAAGTTAAAAGGCCTGTGAATGAAGAGGAAGCATATGAATTCTTGAAGTTCATTAAGCATAGTGAATATAACGTCGTGGAATAGTTAAGCAAACAACCGGCACAAATCTCGGTATTATCCCTACTGTTGAATTCAGAACCACATCGGAATGCTTTATTGAAAATGTTAAATCAAGCTTACGTGGCAAGCAATATATCTGACGAAAAGCTTGATAGGTGGTGAATAACCTGAATACGGACAATTTTATTTCTTTTAGTGATGACGAAATACCGCCAAATGGTAGGGGCTCCGTAAAAACATTGCATATCACAAGCCGTTGCAAGGGTTATATAATACCGAATTTGCTCATTGATAACGGGTCAACACTCAATGTCATGCCTTTTGCTACACTTTCTAGAATTCCAATTGATCTGTCTTATCTAAGGCCTTGTCACTCCACAGTAAAAGCATTCGATGGGACAAGACGAGAAGTCATGGGAAAAATCAAAATTCCTCTAGAAGTGGGCCTATATATATATGACATCGAGTTTTAGGTCATAGACATCACGCCTTTGTATAATTGCCTTTTAGGAAGGCCTTGGATCCACTTTGCTGGGGCAGTTCCTTCATCTCTCCATCAAAAAGTGAAGTTTATCATAGATGGTTTTTTGGTCACCGTCACGAGTGAAGAAGACATTGTCGCATCTATCTCTGTTGATGCACCATACCTCGAAGTAAGCAAAGATGCAGTAGAATGTTCCTTCCGATCCCTCGAATTTATCAATTCTACGTTCGTTGCTGAAGGAAATAAGATTCCCATGCCTAAGCTGTCAAGGAATACCAAGATGGGAATTAAGCTGACTGTGGGAAAGGGAGCCCGAGCAAGGAAAGGTTTGGGAAGATATCAGCAAGGGATAGTTATAGCTCTACAACCAGTGCCCCATAAGGCTCGATATGGTTTAGGGTTCCAGCCGGATATACGACGGAGAAGAAAACAGTTGCAGAAAGATCAAGAAAGGAGGGTTTCAAGAGCCTTAGGCCGAGAATTGGAATGGGAACCCATAACGTACCCTCCTTTGTCAAAAACATTTACATCTGCAAGAATGATATACCCTGGGTAAGATAATCTATGAAGCACGCTATTATTAAATAAAAGGGGTCTTCATAATGTCAGTATAAATGTCATTGACAAAGGAAATAATGCAATTAAAGATGTTTCAATGATACGCCCTTGTCCTCCTGGATTCGTTTTGAACAATTGGACTGCTGTGGATCTCCTTGTAGTTTCTAAGTCTTCTCTAGAGTAATGCTCAATGTTAACACTATCTTTTTTGTGTGTCCCTAAGTAATAGTGAGATTCTTTTGTAAGAGCTTATGATTTGCTCTTTATCATTTAAATGAACATCAATGGAGATGCATTTTGTCATAGTCTTTTCATTCTCATTAACTTCATGCTTTTTCCCTCTTCTCACAGCCTATCATTGCATATATCTCACATCATGCCATTATGCTTGTTGGTCCCAATACTTTGATGCTCCTCTATAGTTTTCTTTTCCATTCAACTTTCAGGTGCTCAGATGTCAACGATATGAACAAACCCGTTACAAATCTTGAAATCATTTTCGAGAAAGCTATTTGTTTAGGAGAGTTCGAAGTTGAGGAAAATGTTGAAGACTATGTCTCGCCTCCTGACTTACTGAGAATGGTAGAACAAGAAGATAAACAGATTCTACCTCATCAAAAATCTGTTGAGATAGTAAATTTGGGAAATGAAGAAAAAATGCAAGAAGTGAAGATTGGGACCTCCATTTCAGATAACACCAAACATGATTTGATTGCTTTGCTTCATGAGTACAAAGATGTATTTGCATGGTTGTATCAGGACATACCCGGATTGGATGAGGATGTAGTGGTCCATAGACTCCCACTGAAACCAGAATGCAAACCCATTCAATAGAAGCTAAGACGAATGAGACCTGAAATGCTGCTAAAGATAAAAGAAGAAGTCAGGAAACAATTTGATGCTGGCTTCCTACAAGTTTCCAAATACCCACAATGGGTAGCTAACATAGTTCCAGTACCGAAGAAAGATGGCAAGGTAGGAATGTGTGTGGATTATCGCAATCTGAATTGAGCAAGTCCTAAAGATAATTTTCCTTTGCCACACATCGATACATTGGTGGATAATACAACTAAACATTCATTAATTTCATTCATTGATAGATTCTCGGGTTATAATCAAATAAAGATGGCTCCTGAGGATAGGGAGAAAACTACATTCGTAACGATGTGGGGAACATTCTATTATAAGGTGATGCCGTTCGGATTAAAGAACGCTGGGGCAATATATCAGAGGGCCATGGTGATGTTGTTTCATGACATGATGCACAAAGAAATAGAAGTCTACGTCGATGATATGATCGCCAAATCCAAGGGGGAAAGAGAGCATGTTGGGAACCTCAGGAAGTTGTTCGAAAGACTGAAAAAGTTCCAGTTGAAGCTTAATCCAGCCAAATGTATGTTTGGGGCTACCTTGGGAAAATTTCTAGGTTTCATCGTCAGTGAGAGAGGCATTGAAGTTGATCTAGATAAGATAAAAGCCATACAAGAACTACCACCTTCGCACACGTAAAAAGTAGTCAGAGGATTTTTAGGGAGGTTGAACTACATCGCTCGGCTCATTGCTCAACTTACCAACCAGTGTGACCCAATT
This sequence comes from Gossypium hirsutum, assembly GCF_007990345.1. Classification (NCBI taxonomy): domain Eukaryota; kingdom Viridiplantae; phylum Streptophyta; class Magnoliopsida; order Malvales; family Malvaceae; genus Gossypium; species Gossypium hirsutum. The sequence goes on from NC_053425.1 coordinate 6,201,095, forward strand.
TTTCGACTCCTTCAAAAACATAATCCCGGAGAATGGAACGAAGAGTGCCAAGTGGCTTTTGACAAGATAAAATAGTATTTGTCCAGTCCCCCGGTGCTAGTACCGCCAACTCCAGGAAGACCGTTAATATTATATCTGACTATGTTCAAAAATTCAATGGGTTGCGTACTGGGGCAACATGATGAGTCAGGGAAAAGAGAAAAGGTGATTTGCTATCTCAGCAAAAAGTTCACAGAATTTGAGGCAAAGTACTCGTCAATTGAAAAATTCTGTTGCGCTTTAGTTTGGGTAGTTCAGAGGCTTAGGCAATATATGTTGTATCATACTACATGGTTAATTTCAAAGTTGGACCCCATAAAGTATTGATGGAATCACCTGCACTCTCAGGAAGAATGGCACGATGGCAGATCTTACTATCAGAATACGACATCGTCTATGTGAGCCAAAAGTCGATAAAAGGGAGTGCAATAGCTGATTTCTTAGCAACTCGAACAATGGAGAAATACGAGCCATTGAGATTTGATTTCTCGGATGAAGACTTAATGTGCATTACAGAAAAAGAGTGCGAGTCATCAAAAGAGAAGTCATGGAAGATGAGCTTTGATGGTGCATCGAACACATTAGGGCATGGGATTGGAGCAGTCTTAGTATCTCTAGAAGGGAACCATTATCCGTTCACTGCCAGGCTTAATTTCTTCTGTACCAATAACATAGCGGAATATAAGGCCTGTATCATGAGACTTCGTGCAACTATTGTACGAAACGTCAAAATATTAGAAGTGTACGGGGACTCAGCGTTGGTGATATACCAAATCCGTGGAGATTGGGAAGTAAGAGATCCTAAATGAGTTAAATACAGTGATCTAGTGGCAGGACTAATTAAAGAATTCAAAGAAATAACTTTTAATTACTTCCCACGAGAAGAAAACCAATTGGCTGATGCCCTGGCCACTTTGGCTTCAATGTTCAAAGCGAACAGAGAAACAGAAATAATGCCTCTTCAAATGAGCATATATGAAGTCCTTGCACACTGTTTCAACATTGAAAAAGAGCTGGACGGATGGCCATGGTTCCATGATATCTTAGAATATGTTAAGAACCAAAAGTATCCCGAACAAGCAAACGATAACGATAAAAGAACAATCAGAAGAATGGCAGTAGGATTTGTTCTTGATGGGGACATTCTGTACAAAAGAGGAAAAGATTAAGTGCTATTGAGATGCGTAGATGCTGTTGAAGCCAGAAAAATACTTGAAGATGTTCATGAGGGAATTTGTGGGACACATGCCAATGGTTTCACTATGGCTAGGAAGATTATGAGACTCGGTTACTACTGGCTGACGATGGAAAGCGACTGTATTAGTTATGCACGAAAGTGCCACAAATGTCAAATTTACGGTGATAAAATTCATGCACCCCTTTCGCCCCTTCATGTCATGACTTCTCCGTGACTTTTTTCTATGTGGGGCATGAATGTTATAGGGTCAATTTCCCCAAAAGCTTCTAATGGACACCGGTTCATTTTTGTGGTTATTGATTACTTCACAAAATGGATAGAAGCCGCTTCGTTTACCAATGTGATGAAGACTGTAGTTTGCAGGTTTTTGAAAAAGGAAATCATTTGTCGATATAGTTTGATTGAAAGAATCATTTCAGATAACGCCTTGAATCTGAACAACAAGATGATGAAAGAAGTGTGTGAGCAATTTGAAATAAAGCATCATAACTCATCACCCTATCATCTAAAAATGAACGGAGCTGTTGAAGCGGCCAACAAGAATATTAAGAAGATTATTGGAAAAATGACCGAGACATATAAAGACTGGCACAAGAAGCTACCATTTGCTTTGTATGCATATCACACATCTGTGCGAACATCTACGGGAGCGACTTCTTTCTCTTTAGTCTATGGAATGGAAGCCGTGTTACCCATCGAAGTTAAGATCCCTTCTCTGCGAGTCTTAATGGAGTCGAAATTAAAGGAAGCAGAATGGGTTCGAGCTCGATATGATTAGTTAAACCTCATCGAAGAAAAACATTTAAAGACAATTTGTCACGGACAGATGTACCAGAAGAGAATGACCGCGGCCCACAATAAGAAAGTACGGCCGAGAGAATTCCACAAAGGAGAACTCGTGCTGAGAAAGATTCTCCCAATACAAAAAGACCTGCGAGGAAAATAGGCACCAAATTAGGAAGGACCATACGTCGTAAAGAAGACATTCTCGGGTGGAGCTTTGATTCTCACTGAGATGGATGGGAAAGAGGTACCTCATCCAGTGAATTCAGATGCTGTGAAGAAATATTATGCCTAAAAAAAAGATCAAGGTGAAAACACGAAAAGGGCGTCTTGATTAACACAAAAGATTAGGATGAAAACCCGAAAAGGCGTTGTAATGAAGCAAATTCCCAGGCTTAAAGAGCAAGGCGGTTGAATGGTGAGTCAAATAGCAAGACTACAGTATTTGAAGCATTTTCAGAAAGCTCGAAATCTTCTACGCAAGAAGCCATGCTCGAAAAGATTCTTGGTTGAGGAACGTGGAAGAGTTCATGCGTTGAAAATCTATAGCATTTGTATCCGCTGAATGCGATCCCCTTTCTTTTATTACACTTTTCAATATTCTTGGTTAACTTTCTTTGTTTATCACCTTTGAAATAAATAAATGGAGGTATCCCTTTTGTACCTACCTGACCATTCTCATGCATATCACTACGCGATTTATTTAAATGATAAATAGTGAAATGACATACTCTAGACAAAAGAAATATTAAACATTACCCGGATGAGAATTTGGTAAGTACAAGAGCCTCAAAGAAAGACAAAGTTCAACCAGGGGAAAAAGAGTGATATCTGAGAAACGCAGGTTACTTGTAAAACTTAAGGACAAGTACAGGGCCTAAAGAGAAAGTCAAGAATTGAAACAATGAATGCAGATCATCACAAAAATTGTGACGAAAAGAGATATATGACAAACATGCCTAAGGCGCATAGAATAATCATGTAGGCATAAAAGCATTTAAGACAAACATGTGCATATCATGATAACATCATGCATGACATATACAGGTACTCTAATAAAGCAAGAGGATGTGATGATAGCTGTACTGAATCAAAGGAAAAGACACCTGAGTTCCACCAGATGACATGTTTTGGTATTCTGATTTCTGTTTTCAAAAAAATCAACTCATATTGCGAGAGGTGAGTTGACCCTCGGCTCAAATGCTGAGGTATTTTCAATTTCTGTATTTCAAAAAATCAACTCATATTGCGAGAGGTGAGTTGAGCCTCAGGACACGCTGAGGTAATTTTAATTTCTGTTCATAAAAAAAAAATCAACTCATATTGAGAGAGGTGAGTTGAGCCTCATGACACGCTGAGGTATTTTCAATTTCCGCTTTTCAATTTATGTTTCAAAAATCAACTCATATTGCGAGAAGTGAGTCGAGCCTCGGGACACGCTGAGGTATTTTCAATTTCTGTTTTTCAAAAAAATCAAGCTCATATTGCGAGAGGTGAGCTGAGCCTCGGGACACGCTGAGGTATTTTCAGTTTCTGTTTTTCAAATTCTATTTTTATAAAAAATCAGCTCATATTGCGAGAGGTGAGTTGAGCCTCGGGTCACGTGCCGAGGATAAAGATTAGAGTTAATCGAAGACACAGATTTTGCCTCCTTGAAGTCGCAGTGGAGCAGGTTGAAATTGCAAGTCTTATCTTCATTGAAGTTGTAGTGGAGCTGATCGAGAATATCAGATCTTATATTTTCTGAAGTCGCGGAAGAAAAGACCACAAACCTTATCTCACTGAAGCGGTAGAAGAGCGGATTGAAGTTGTAGATCTTATATTCTCTGAAGTTGCAGAAGAGCAGATCACGATGAATCTTATATCCCTAAAGATACGAGTAGATTGAAAATACAAGTCTCTATCTCTTTAAAGTTACAGTGGATTAAACCAAAGCTACAAGATGCGGTGGACTGGAAAGAGACTACCTGAACAAGAAGAGCACCAAAGAAATCAATACTTGGCAAGACCGGGCAAAATTGGCATTTTTTATGTCTTTGCTCTATTCCCATTACACGACAATGAGCAAAGAGAGGCAGTTGTTATAGGCTAATGTTGGCCCAGTTACATTTACAACATAAGCCCCCCTACCCACCACCTACCCAATACACAAGACCCATTAAACCCAAACCAACAAACCAAATCCCCTAGCCCAAATACCACTAGCCCAATACTTAACTAAACTAAACTAGCCCAACATCAGAAAAAAGAAAAAACAGACAACAAGAAACCCTAGCCCCCCTAAAGCTACCTACCCACCGAACCTCCCCACTTGCCCCTGACACCTCTTGTGCACCGGCCACCAACTCGGGTCAAATCCACCGCCCAAGCACCGCCTCAGCACCTGCAAAGCATTAAAACAAGAAAAGACAGAGAGAAAGGAGGAAACAGTTTGTAATATGGCTATAAAAGCCTAATCAAATATTGTAAATGGGATTCGGAAAATTCATGAAATAAAAATCATACTCAAACAACAAAAATAGTCCTAAAAAATACAAAAATAGTGACAAGCATTCAAAGAAGAAAAAACAACGGGCTAAAGGGTACTTTTTTTATATTTATTTTTTTTGCTTTTCGATTTTTTTTCGCATACATACATACATATTTCTTTTATTTTCCTATTAATATACACATAAAATATATATTATTAAACTATAAAAAAATTACCTTTTTCTAGCCACCGTGCACGGTGGCCGGCGATGGTCCGACGACCGGACGGTGACCGGCCCTGTGGCCAGAAATCGCCCCAGCTCTCCCTCCCTCTTCTCCTTTTTTTTTTTCTTTCCTTGGCTGCGAATGAAAATTTTAAAAAAAAGTTGGCCTTATATAGCCCCCCAAAACGATGTCATTTTGGGGGCTGCCCTTTAACCCCAAAACGACGTTGTTTTGGCTATACCCGATCCGTCCGACCCGACCCGCTAGAGGATCCACGTGTTTTTGTTTAATGGGTTATTTATGCGCGCGGTCCTTCCTCTTTTTCAAGCTTTTGCAATTAAATCACTTTCTTATTTTCAATTTGGCCTCATGATTTTGTTTCGTGTTCATTTTGATCCTATCTTAAGTGCAGTGTTTTGATGGGAAGGGAAAATCTCCCTTTTAGTCCCTCATATCATTTACGCACTTCAAAGGGGTCCCTATTCTTTTTTTATTTCTGATTTGGCCCCAAAATTTAGTTTCTCAATTCAATTTCGTCCCTTTTTACTTTTCTCGTTATTTTATTTTAATTTTAATATTATTTATACTATTATTACTGTTATTATTATAGTTTTTATTTATTAGTATTTCATTATTATTATTTTTACTTAATACTTATATGTATATATATTATATATCATTATTAATAGTCTTTTTTTAATATTCTTATTAATATTATATTATATATATATTCTTTTAATATATTAGGCATATTTTAAAATTCTATATTACGTATATATATATATATTTTATAACTATATTATGTATACAATTTACATATATTGTTATGTATATATTTTAATATTATTAGTTATTTATCTTTTATACTATTTTATGTATATTTCTAATACCATTGTATATTTCTAACATCATTATTATTTATATATATATGTACGTATTTATGTAGCGTATGAATAGTTTTTTTATTATTTTCATTTTCAATATACATTTAAAGAAAATAAATATATCAATTTATTTTTTATATTAAATAAATATAATTATTTATGTATGCAATATATAAATATAAGATGATGCTATATTGATAATTTGTTTGTTTTATATATAATCTTAAAATTATAATTAGATGATAAAGTTTTACGTTTTCTTTCAAATAAGCAAACCCTAAGAGATCTCTCTTTGTTTCGTTCTAATTTAGAGATCAATTAGAGAGATTATTAAATAAAGATAATGGGCTTCTCTAGAAAGGTAATTTGAATGGGTTATATTTTTCGGTGAATATTCGCTTAAAAAATAAAATAATCCTTTCGAGTCTTAGGGTATTTTTGGATAGGTGAAAGATTTATTTTCAGTAATATTAAAAATAACGATGACGATAAAATTAATTATTATAACGGTAAGGTAAACTATTTCATTGTACTATAGCTACTGTCCATCTAAAGATACCCTTAACATCTACTGATATTTCAAGTCAAAATGTGTGATATCTTTATCTATGCTACTTCTACCTTTTTCCAGCTTCCATAACTTAAGTTTTTTTTATTACTTTAACATAACAAATTTTTTTTATAATTAGATTTATTTTTTAAAGCATATAAATATTTTTTTCATTCAATATTGTTTTTTACATTTTAGGATTTGACTTATAAATAATTTATTTGATTTTTAAAAATTCAATATCTAAAATTAACTATTTATGAAGAAAATAGTAGAAAAGCCACTTCATGACTTTAAACATATATAAATTTAAACTACAAAAATTATAGAAATACAACACCAACGATAGTTGTTTTATTGTTGACTAAACTTCATATGAACGTGTTTAAATTCAAGTAGTTAATTCTAAAAACAATGTACCTTATAAAATCAAGCTCTAAACAGAAAAAGCAAAAAGAGGAATTAGTATTCAAAAAACAAAAATTTAAACAGTAATAAGAAACAACTAAAGCTTAATTACGGTTGAAAGATAATGATTTATCAACAACATCTTGTTCATCTTGACATAACATGTAAAAACTATCCATATCAACAATATACACCAATATTACATTAGCATAAACAAATCATTTACATAAATATAAACACAAATAAAGAGATTGTAACCTTCAAAAAACACTAAAATGTAACTCTCAATATTTAAAAAATAAATAAATTGGTATAAATAAAAATCATTTATTTATCAATAAACAATATTAATTAAAATATATAATATTGTTAAGTAATAATTAGTGATATAATAATTTTCATAATATATTTGGAATATTACTCTTATTAACTCCAATGACTTTAAAAAAATGGAAATATAATATATATTATTAAAAAGAAAAAAAGTAATTAGCCCAAAAAATGAATTTTTTGGAAATAAAATAATAATTAAATTATGAATAATTAAAATAAAATACTAAAATTTAAGTTAATTTTGTGTCATAGAAGTTAAAATTTAAAAGTTCAATTTTTTTACATTTTACCACTTTGATAGCAAGATAAATTGGTATTTTTAACATATAAATTTTTAGCTAATTATTGAATAAAAAGCTATTAAATTTAGGTTTTTCTTATCAAGAATAAAGTTGGTATGTTGAATTTAAACTCTTACAAAAAAGGGGCTAAATTGGAATAAAAAGTAAAGAGGAAGGCTTGATTGAAAGATTGAAAATTTAAAGATAGCTGGATAAAGATTAAAAGATTGAAGATTTTTTTCAGTGACCGGATAAAGATTGAAGAATTTTTTATATTGTTAAAATTCTGTAATTAGTTTAAATTTAACCTCTTGTTTATATTTGATTTTTAAAATTTTGATTTATTTAATGAAAATCTAGCTAAATTTTAACACTGAAATTACAGTCCAAATTCTGTAATTAGTTTAAATTTAACCTATTGTTACAGTGTAAGGGACTCTGAAATTACAGTGCGGCAAGCTTGCTGAACAGAATATGATTGTTTCTTTGGGAATATTAGCCGAACAAGATGGCAGCATAATAAATCAGTGATAGTGTCCTAGTGGACAACGAGCAATGATACCTTAAGTCTTAAAAAAAGATTATTCTCATTTTTGCATTCATTCATAACACATCCAGTTAGGAGCATTTGATTCATTTCAATCATAGCATCCTAATTATTTGACATAAGCAACACATTTAGTTAGGTGCATTTGATTTATTTTGATCATAGCATCCTAATTATCTGACATAAGCATCACATCTAGTTAGGAGCATTTAATTCATTTTGATCATAACATCCTAATTATTTGGCATAAGCATGATACATGAAACCGAGTCTATAGGACAGGTCCGAGAGGACGGGGTAGTAACATCGGTGAAGTCAGATCTTATATCCCTGAAGTTGCAGCGGAATAGATCGAAGTTTACAAACTTTATCTCCTTGAAGTTGCAGTAGAGCAGGTTGAAGTGTCAGTTGTAGTAAAGTAGATCATAACAAACCTTATCTCCCTGAAGTTGCAGGGGAACAGGTTGAAGTGACAGGTCTTGTCTCCCTGAAGTTGCAGTGGAGCAAACTGAAGATAGCAAATCTTATTTCCCTGAAGTTGCAGTGGAACAGATGAAAGCTATAAATAAACAGATTTTATCTCCCTGAAGTTGCAGTGGAGCAGATCGAAGATGGTGAATCTTATTTCCATGTATCGGCAATGGAGCAGATTTTACCACTAGCCTTATCTCTCTGAGGTTGCAAGAGAGCAGGTTGAAGAATGAGTTTTATCTTTCTGGGGTAGCAAGAAAGCAAACTGAAGATTGAAGATTGGAAGAGGCAAATCTTATCTCTATGTATCGGCAATGGAGCAGATTTAAGCCTCAAACCTTATCTCTCTGAGGTAGCAAGAGAGCAGGTTGAAGATTGAGTCTTATCTTCCTGAGTTAGCAAGGAAACAAACTGAGAATTGAAGATCTTATCTCCCTAAACGGTAGCGGAGCAGATCGAAAGAGGCGAATCTTATCTCCATGTATCGGCAATGGAACAGATTTAAGCCCAAGATTCATTTCCTTGAAGTTGTAGCAGAGCAGATCGAAGAAGGCAGATCTTATCTCCATGTATCAGCAATGGAGCAGATTTTAGCCACTGACCTTATCTCTCTGAGGTAGCAAGAGAGTAGGTTGAAGATTGAAGTCTTATCTTCCTGAGGTAGCAAGGAAGCAGACTGAAGATTGAAGATTGGAAGGGATAAATCTTATCTCTATGTATCGGCAATGGAGTAGATTTAAACCCCAAACCTTATCTCTCTGAGGTAGTAAGAGAGCAAGTTAAAGATTGAAGTCTTATTTTCCTGAGGTAGCAAGGAAGCAAACTGAAGATTGAAGATCTTATCTCTCTAAAGTTGCAGTAGGGTAGATCAAAGATGGTGAATCTTATCTTCATGTATCTGCAATGGAGCAGATTTTACCACTAGCCTTATTTCTTTGAGGTAGCAAGAGAGTAGGTTGGCGATTTTAGTCTTATCTTCCTCAGGTAGCAAGGAAGCAGACTAAAGATTGAAGATCTATTTCCCTAAAGCAGTTGCGGAGGAAATTAAGGATGGCGAATCTTATCTCCATGTATTGGCAATGGAGCAGATTTAAGTCACCAGTCCTATTTCCCTAAAGTTATAGCCAAGATTCAGCAAAACCGGGCAAAATTGGTCCTATTTGAAGTCTTTGCTCTATTTTCGTTACACGACAATAAGCAAAGAGGGGTAGCTATAAACGGCCCAATTTTCCCGGGCCCATAAGAAGTAATATAACAAAATATAAAAAGATAAAAAAAATTTAGTCTAAAAATAGTCCGCTTACAGTCTTTACTAGCCCATTCAAAATAAAACCAAATAAATAATTTAAGTCCCTTCAAATGGTCTAAGACCCAATAATAGACCAAGCCTAAGACCCAAACATTAAAACCTAATCCTAGCCCATTACACAGCCTAATAACCCAACCCAAAACTTAGTCCATTAACTCTTTTCAGAAAGTGGAAACCCTAGACTACTAAGCCGCCGTTTCCATGCATCGTAGCCTCGCCTAGAATCAGTTTCCCATGCACTGTTGCTTCATGATCCACGTCGACATGCCCATCAATGACCTCGCCACGTCTGCAGCACCACGGCCTCCACACCTGCGAGAAGAGAAAACAGAAAATAGCAAACAACCATTGACAGCAAATAATAACAAATTACAGCAAGGATTTTTTGTATTTTTATTTATTTTATTTACTTATTTTTCGGCTATAAAACCGAATGAAAAAAGATGTAAAGGGGATGGATCTTTTTTCCAGAAATATACACGCATACTCTCACATACAAATCAGTTCTAAAGGGTGTGAATAAAGAGCAGTTTTCAAAGTGGTAATTTGAAAGATCATTTTTCTTTTCATTTTGCTTTTATCTCTTTAATTTTCGTTATTATAGGAGTAAAAAAACAAAAATAAAGGAGAGGGAGGATACTTATAATGATAAAAGCCCTCGAATCCTTGTTTGCTTTGAAGAAATCGAAGCACAAATAGGGATTGTGTGGATTAATAATGGAAAAACCCTCGGATTTGTGGTCGAACGAGACCAGATTTGGCTTTTGTTTGATGGTCGTCGGTCGAATGTGGAGACGAAGGGACGGTTGTGAAGCTTTAGGTCTGGCCGAATGAAATAGGCCTTAGATTTTGTTTTGTTTTTATTTGCTTTTATTAGTTTTAGGATTTTTTTTTACCTTGTTTTGTGTAGATCATGAAATGGTGTCATCTGGGGGGAGAGGATCCGCACGCCGACCCGTTTCTTGGCCCAGATCCGCGCCCTTTCACTTTGAATGGTCCAATTACGCGACTGGTCCTTCGTCTTCGCGCAGATAATTAAATTGATCCTTATTTCTACTTTGTTTCATTTTAAATTTGTCATAGAGTTTGCACGTCTTTGCAATTGGGTCCGCGCTGCAACATTGCATTTGGGGGCTTGGATTATTTCCGGTTCTAGTCCTCATATTTTTACAAGCATTGCACATTGATCCTCTTTAAGACTACCTATTTGTGAATTGTCCCGTTTATTTCAATTTTGTTAAGTTTTTCCCCATTTCTTTATTCATTGCATATCCATTTTTCTTTGATGCTTGATTACTTGCTTTTGTATTTTAAGTTGTCCTGATAATTGAATTTAGTTTCTAAAAAACTGTTATTATAGGTTTTTCCTCTTTTATTCTACCATTTTAACATTTTGTATATTATTTTATATGTATAATGTGTAATAAAATTTATTTTAGTTTATGTATACTTTTAATTTTATTTATTTTATAATTTCTTTTGAATCTATTAGCTTATTTTAATGTATATATTCTTTTTGTTATTTAAGGGGGAAATCCACCTACTTTATGTGCTATTTAAATTATTATTAGGTACATACTTGGTTCTTTGGCCTATACACCTTATTAAAGCCATGCTTTTATACATATAGTTTTTTTTAAAAGAAAAATATATATTTATATATAATTGTGTTTTTAAAATTTATTATATATATAATTTATAATAAAATTAAGTTAATCTTATAATTCATATTTTAATTAAACAATATTTTGACATACAATTATTTCTAACTTTTCTTCACATGTATATAACTCATATTAAATTATTTTCACTATAGTACATGTTAATATTTTCGTATAACTTTATGTAAACATTTTCTATACATATATCCTATTTCAAAGTTATTTATGTGTATAATATATTTCTTTTAAGAACCATATTTTAAATCATATTTATTGTATAAACTCTCATATTTCATTATCCTTATACGTATTATTTATATGTTCCGTCACTTTAAATCAATTTGTTTCATGTAAAATTATATATTATTTGTTTCCAAATTCTCTTTATAAACATAATTTTATAAACACATATCACTAAATTTATGTGAAAATATAGTTTTGCCTTTTGTATATGACCTTGTTTTTTTAGAAATTGTTGTTACCTATATAACTTATATATTTACTTTGTATTATACCTAATTTTACTCGTATATACATGTTTCATAAATTTATTATGTATATTATTTTATACCATGTATTATTATTCCTTCATATTTAATACATTATTTAAGTTATCTTGTGGATTATCAATTTTTGAATGAATTTGTGTTTTAAATATTTCATATATAATTTGATTTGAACCTTATATTTTATAATAACTATTTCAATAAACATGTATCCCAAGTTTTTATGCAAATAAACGTGTTTTTGAGCAAATTTCCAATTTTTTGTTATTTAAAAATTCTGAAATAAGGCAATATCTAATATTCGAGGAATTCGGAAAATCGTGCTCAATCGTACTAGGTATGACCTTTCCGATAAACCAAATATTTGGATAACCTTTTATAATTTTAATGTATGAGTTTTTCAAAGGTCGAAAATCGATCACATCTTAAAGGTATAAGGGATCGTATCCAATCGTACTGGGTATGAAACCGCATGTCTTTGAAACGAGAGATTTTTTACCGCTAATTTGAGCTATTCAAACATTTTTAAGAAAAATCATACTTCAGAAATTTTTTCCTTTGAAACGTTTGATATAAGGACAACAGCAAATCAATTTGGTACCAGTTTTTGGGCGTAATGAGGGTGCTAACCCTTCCTCATGAGTAACCGACTCCCAAACCCGTTTTTTTATTTTACCTAAACCAAATTTATTTTTCATTGAATAAAGCGTTTTAATAGGTGGTCCAATCACACCTAAATTAAGAGATTGGTGGCGACTCCATACTCTGTTTTAAAAGTCGATCCCCATTTTTTTCTTTCAAATAAAAAGGGTTTCGACAGTATGAACTGAATTATTTTTGTATGAATTGAATTAATTTGATAAATTTTTTATGAACTAATTTAAAATAATGTTAATATAGATATCTATAATACCCTTATTAACTCCTATTGACTCCTTTAGGAGTTGAATATATATATTATAGATATATAGGTTAAATATTTATAATTACCTAAAAAATATTTATAGTTAAAACATTATAAAATATTGCATTAATATGTTTAACAATAAAACTTAAAACAATTTAACTTTGTTAGTTGCAAACAAGTATATAAAAAATTAAATTGGTAAAAAATAAAATAGAAAAACTAATATTAATATAAAACTTCTGTATTTTGTCAATCGTTAAGAGGAGAGGTATTTTTCAATATTAATATAATTATTTTTATTTAATATTAATATAAAATAATCTTTTAAATATATTAATATCAAATTATAACTAAATCGATATAATATATAATTTTATTAGAATTAGAAGCAAATTAAGATTATTTATAAATATTGAGATTTAATTTTTTTAATCATAATCAAATTAATTGATAAAATATGTAATTATTGAGAGCTAAATATATTATTTTTCATTTTTAAAACTACCATATCATCTTTGCTTCCAGGTTTTAACAGCAATAAACGGAAAAGAACCAAAAAAATAAATCCAATAAGTTGGGTGACCAATTTAAATTTTTTTATAGTTTAGTGACTAAAAATATTTAATCATAATTGGGTGATCTCCAGTGCAGTTTACCCAAAAAGAAAATACCTAATGTCTCCTATGCACAATTTCAACTTCATAATATAAAAGTTGAAAGGTCAATTACACCACAGTTCACTCAATTATTGCAACATTTCTATTTCGGTCATCCAACTATTATTCTTTTTAATTTGATCATTCAATTAATTGAAATTTTTTTATTACATTTCCATCAAATCTCTTATGGGAGGGAGATATGACAATTAAAAAATTGATATAATAATAAATTTAGTCTACAAATTTTACATATTATTTCGATTGAATTATAATTTTGATTCTCAAAATTTATTTTCCTCCACCACCACTACCATAGTTACCTCCACCTCCGATTCTCTAAAAACAAAATTCCTTTTTTTCTTTCTTTCTATTTAAACTTAATTTATTGTTAAATAGTAATACATGTATACTCATTTTTCTAAACATTTTTCCATTTAGTTAGAGGGGTGACATTCCATTATAATGTCCGAATATGCATAGGGTATATGAAGAAAAATAAATCAGAGCAACAGCGATCATGGAAACTAGTAAAGGACAAAGTTCCAAATGAAATCTACTATAATTTCAAACAACATTTAATTGAGATAAATCAAGCAAGACGTAGATGAGAACCAGCAAAGAACATGAACTCCTAACCATGAAATTGCGAAGGTGAAATTTGAGGCGCTCCAGCTGTGGGTGTCTTGATCTGGGTGACCCGATGGGCCACCAGTAGCTTTCATACTCTTTTGATATTCTGCCATGTAGAAAGACAAGCTTAGATTGTTTAAGTGTTATGGAAAAACACACTATAAAGTGAAGAAGTAGATCGATGGGGGTTACTTATCTATGCTCTGATTGGTGGATGAACCTCATATGCTTCGACTTGTTGTATGTTTGACCATATCCATGGCGAAGCAAGCCAGTGGGCACACATACTCTCTCTCAACATGCATGGGTTCTTGTTTGACGATGAATAGATATGAGTTGAGGATGCCTCTTGCAACAACAATTGGAGATGGAGAAACTAGGGTGGGTTGTTGGAAACTTTATTTTTCAGGCTTGTTTTGTGTCCCTAGGCTTACACCTGCTTTTTCTTTTATCTACTGAATTTATGGTTAAAGTTTTGACAGGATGATATACTGAATGACCCTTCCATCGCTATGTGGTTGTTATACTTTTTTTTCTTTCTTTTTATTTAATTGCCTTCTTTATTAAGACAATAATCAATAAATTAATCAAAAAATAGTGTACTGTTTCATGATTAAAAATAAATAAAGCTTACCCTATTATAGAATATAGGCTAACTTCTCAACGAGTATGAAAGACAATTTTCAAACCTCTGTGCAAAAGCGGAACACTTGAACTTCCTTCTTTTGACCAATTCTATTGGTCCGATCCTGTGCTTGCATATCAACATACGGGTTCCTGCAAGATTACCCGAGTATCACAAATCCAACAAGGAGCAGAACATATAATAAAATTGGTATATGCTTACCAGTCACCATCATAAAGGATCACAACATCTGCTGTAGCAAGATTAATACCAAGGCCTCCAGCTCTAGTTGATAACAAGGAAACAAATTTCTTACTTCCTGGCTTATTAAAGGCTTCAATGGAAGCATCACGATCCTCACCACCTGTATTACCATCAATCCGATAATACTCGTGTCGAAACTATTTTTTTGAAAAACGGGTCGACTTTATATTTTGAAAATAAAACAAAAATTGGGAGTCGCCACCAATCTTTTTTTATTTAGGTATGATTGGACCACCTCGTAATTTAATTGTTTCAATAAAATGTTTTGTTTTACTAAAACATCGATTTTGGTCTACGAAATTCGAGAAAACAGGTTCGGGAGTCGGTTACGCACGAGGAAGGATTAGCACTCTCGTAATGCCCAAAATTGGTACCTAATTGATTAATTAATGTCTTAACGTCGGAAGTTGAAAACCCGAAAAGAATTAAAAATACGGTCCTCTTTTTTAATGTTAATTTTTACGAAGAATTTGCTTGAGTAAATCGAAACAGATGCTAAAGACCTTCTTGTCCCGAAGTAATAAAATGCCACATCCAGTACGTTAGGACACAACATTTTAAACCCTCGAGAATAAGCTTATCTTTTGATTTTCAAAACTCATGCATTTTAATTTTAGAAGGTTATTTGATTATTTAGGTTAAACGAGAAAAATCGAAACCGAGTAAGTTAGGACACGATTTATTAAATTTTCAAAAAAACAGAATATTGCCTTTATTATTTTTTTAAATTTTAAATAAATATATATGTAATATTTAAAACCATGCGTATCTATTTTATTTGGGTTTTAGTGTAAAGAATGAACATTTAACATGGCTCATGATGTGATTGGAATAATAATAGAATGATAACACGAGTAAGCAACATAACGACATATCTATAATAATAAAACAACGAGTATGCAGTGGCAATTATCAATTAAATATAATATTAATTAAATGATGATATACATAAAAAATAATAATAAAAGAAAGTGGAATATGCATAAAAAAATAAATATAAAAGTACCAAAAAATAAATAAGTAACAAAGAAGGATTAAAATAATATAAGGATGATAATAGTAAAATTTTGCTTGAATAAGAGATTATAAACAATTATATTTTAAAAGAATATATAATAATAATAATAAACAAATAAATGAATAAAAAATAGGTAAAACGGAATAATAAAAAGTATGTATATAAAAATATATAAAAGAGAATACATCAAAAAAAGAACAATCCAATTTGAAATACTAAGAAACAAAATAAAAGGAAATAATGAGAACGTAAGTAGATAAAAAAATCATTAATAAAAATTGATTAAAGATTGGAACTGTACAAATAAATAATACAAAATTTGAAGAATAAATAGATATACATATAATATTGAATTTAAAAGCAAAGATAATGAACAAATAGTTAAAATAATATTAAATTTAAATAGTTTAAAATAGAAGAATGATAAATTGATAAATCAAATATAAATATCATTGAATCTAAATATTTTAAAAGTAAACGAGGAATGAGCAAAAAAATAAATAAATATTACGATTATTAAATTTAAGTATGTAAAATAATGAATAAATAATGAAGTTAAACAAACCAGGATTTAATCAAAATCAAAACAAAATTAAAAGAAAAAACGGAATAAAATAAAATATTAGGCCCAAATCGTGACAAGCGAATGAGATGGGGGACCAAATGGGGTAATATCCCTGTCTCCCAAAACGCATAACTTCAATATGGACTGGAATGAAACGCTACAAAAAATTATAGGGTGAAATTGAAAGAAGAAAAAAGGAAATAGGATCGAATCGCAACTGGCCATAAAAGAGGAGGGACTTGTAGCGTAATAAGCCTATCAAAGTGAAAACGCGCGAATCCCTTGGCGGGTCGGGTCGGTCGGATGGGTTATTAGTGAAACGACGCCGTTTTAGCCCTTAAATGGCCTAAGTGAAACGACGTCGTTTCATACATGCTATTTAAATCAAATTTTTTACTTCAAATTTCATTTTAATCCTCTTCCCCCCTCCAAAAAAAAAGTAAAGTGCTCTCAACTCTCTCACCCTCTCCCCATTCCGGCTTGGGCTCCGGCGCCGGACCACCGTGGCGGCTGCCGGTCGCCGACGACAGCGCCGCCCTCCGCAGTGGTCGTAAAAACCACAAAGGTCCCCTTTTAATATTTTCGACCTCCTGAGCCCATTTCGGACACCAAAACCCTCGAAAAACTAACAAAAACCCCCTAAAAACCCAAGAAACCTTTCAGTTTCCGACAACCTATCCTCGGAGGTAACTACCTCTGTTTTTCACGGTGTCGAAAACTCGATCACCAGGTGAGTTTCTTCTCCCCATTTTCCTTTTTATTATTTCTGCATGTAAAAAATAAAATGAAAAATAAAGTAAAAAAATGAAACAGAAATTTAAAAGCAGTAGAAAAAAAGTCACATTTTCTTTCAATTTTTTTTTTGTATTTGATTTCTATTTTTTTTCTTATGTCCCCCCTTTATAATCGTTTTTTCTCGGTCTTATATAACCGATTTACAAGTCACTACTTTACTATTGTTTAATCACTGTTCATGCTGCTCTATTTTTCTGTTTCTCTGCTACTGTTTCCTTTTCTGCTTTTGTTTCTTTGTTGCCTTTTTTGTTCTCGTTTCTGTTTCTATTTCTTCTTTTCTTGTAGGCAAAGTCAACGAGGCAAGAGCTACTATTTTGGTGCAAGCAGTGCCAGAGGTGGTGGTTTTGGGCGACGAGCGCGCTGACCCAGCATGTGGAGGTAGCGGCACACAAGGAAACCCTAGGGTTAGGGTTAGGGTTAATTTTTAGGCCACTGGGCCTTTAATTTGTTTTTTTGGGCTGTAATTTTAATTGGTTTTGTTTGTTTTTATTTTTTGTCTAATTTGGGCTTGTTGGACCCGGGCAAATTTGGCCCGTTACAACTGGTATCCACGAAACATCAAATAATCTTCAAGAATATCCAGTAACCTTGTTATCTGAATAAAATAAATTCCACAACAAAATCATAAGTAAGAAACCCAGAAAGTAAATGAGGACACTTAAATGTAAATGATGTAAGTAAATTTAAAATGAAAGAATGTTAAGAAATGGAATCTGAAGAATACTTCAATTGTCCTTAGTAAAAGCCATTACATTTGTTTATATACAAGTAAAAAATAATTAGTTAGGAATTTAACTAATTGCTAACAAACTTCTAAATAATTAACAGATCCTATTTATAACACTCCCCCTCAAGTTGGAGGTTGAAAGGCATCTTTAACTCCTAACTTGGAAACCAAATAACCATGTTGCTGGATTCCCAGAGCTTTGGTCAACACGTCAGCCAACTGTTCTTCAGAAGCAACATGTTCAGCTTGAATCGGCCTTTCTTGTATCTTCTCTCGAATGAAGTGGCAGGCTATATCAATATGTTTGGTGTGCTCGTGGAAAACAAAATTTGCTACAATTTGCAAAGCTGCTTTACTGTCACAAAATAACTCGGATGGCTTGATCAAGTTCGTCCCCAATTCTTCTAGCAATTCATTTAGCCAAACAATTTCTGAAGCTGTAACTGCCATGCTTCTATATTCTGCTTCTACAGATGATCTTGCGACTATACTTTATTTTTTTGCGTTCCAGGAGATCAAGAAATTCCCCAACTTTATGCAAAAACCTGTGAATGACTTTCGAGACATAGGGCATGAGGCCCAATCCGAGTCACAAAAAGCAATAAGTTGACAAGAGCCTGAAGAATTTAGTAAAATTCCCTGTCCAGGATTGTTTTTAATATATCTGACCACCCTTAGTGCAACATTCAGATGTGTAACCTTAGGATGTTGCATGAATTGACTCAAGCAATGAACAACATATGTTATATCCGGCCTTGTGTGTGTTAAATATAGCAATCTTCCTATTAGCCTCTGGTAAACAGTCTTGTCTTGTAATAATGAATCTTCTTCCTCTTCTTGTCCTATTCTTTGATCATACTCTATTGCTGTAAGTTTTTTATTTTGCTCAAAAGAGGTTGTGGCAGGCTTAGCTCCCCCTATCCTATTGTCTTCAATTAATTCTAAGGCTTATTTTCTCTGATTTAGAAATATACCATCCTTAGATCTCAGAATTTCCAATCCTAGGAAATATTTTAACTTACCTAAATCTTTAATCTTAAAGTTCTGATTTAGGATCCCTTTTAACTCCTTGATCAAAAACTCATCATTTCCAGTTATGACCAAATCATCAACATAAATGAGTAAAAAAACTACCTTGCCTCTTTGCCTTTTTGTAAACAAAGAGTAATCATGCTTACTTTGCTAAAATCCAGCAGAAACCAATGCTTGTGTCAATTTTAGATTCCATTGTCTGCACGTCTGCTTCAACCCATAAAGAGACTTTTGCAGACTACAAATAGTGTTCCCCCTTGACTGCAAAAAGCAGCAGGCAACTCCATATAAACCTCCTCACACAAATCACTTGGAGGAAGGCATTGAACACATCCATCTGAAATAAGGGCCAGCGAAAAATAGAGGCTAACGCCAAAACAACTCTCACAGTTACCAGTTTAGCAACAGGAGAGAAAGTGTCCACATAGCCCATACCTTCCTTCTGACTATAACCTTTGGCCACAAGGCGAGCCTTAAACCTTTCCACCTCACTAGACGCCTTGTACTTGATCTTACAGAAAAATTTACAACTAATTGAGGACTTTTTCAGAGGCAGAGGAACCACAGTCCAGGTGTTATTTGATTCTAAAGTAGAAATCTCCTCTTCCATGGCTTTGATCTAGGCTGGATTCTGAACAGCCTCAGAGTAGGACTTAGGTTCAACCAAAGAAGAAGTGGAGGACAAAAACAACTGGTTATGGGTAGGCAAATGGGAATAAAAAATATGATTTGAAATAGAAAACTGACTAGAAGAAAAAACAGTAGAAGTGATAAAATCATGTAACCAATTCGGTGGCTTAAAAATTCGAGAGAAACAGCAAAGAGGATCATGTGGAAAAGAAGAACAACCTGGGACACTTGTTGAAGCAGAAGGATTAGAAGGTGAAGTGGATGAAGGTGTAGAGGCTGGATTAGAAGCTGGAGATGTAGGTGGTAAAGGAGAGTTAGATGAAGGAGAAATGTGTAAAAAATCAGAATCCAAGACCTGCAACTGTGGTGAAAAAACACAGAACTGTCTGTAGATGCAAAATGAAAGGGGAAAACAGATTCATGAAACTTTACATCCCTATTAACAAAAAAAGATTTTGTTTCAAGATTGAACAGGACGTAACCCTTTTGAGTGGGTGAATACCTCATAAATGCTGAAGGTATAGCTTTGGGAGAGAATTTCTCTTTGTAAGAGTTTATGTGGCATAACAGAGACAGCCAAAAACTTTGAGATGAGAGAGATTTGGTTGTTTATTGTAAAAAATCTTTAAAGGGCATTTATTATAAAGAACAGAAGAGGGTAATCGATTTATCAAATAACATGCAGTTTTGACACACTCACCCCAAAATTTAAGCAGTACTTTAGACTGAAACTTGAGTGCTCTAGCAACCTCAAGGAGATGCCTGTGTTTCCTCTCAGTAACCCCATTTTGCTGAGGGCTGTGAACACATAAGCTTTGATGTATAATCCCCAAATCAGTAAACAGGGAAGAACAGTTGAATTGAAGAATTCAGAACCGTTATCACTTCTGAAGTATTTTATAAAAGCAAAAAATTGATTTTTAACTAGGTGAATGAATTGTTTTAGGTAAAGAAGAGCTTCACTTTTATGCTTCAACAAATATACCCAGGTCATCCTAGAATGATCATCCATAATAGTCAGAAAATATCTATGCCCATTATGAGTTGATATTCTATAAGGGCCCCAAATATCAAGATGAACTAGATCAAAAGGCTTAGCAGACCTAGTTACACTATTAGAGAAAGGTAGACGAGTTTGCCTAGCTAAAGGACACACAGCACAAGAATGAATCAAATTATCATCAAAGGACAAAGATTGCAAAAAAGAAACATGATGCAATTTAGAAGAAGGCACATGCCCTAAACGAGCATACCAAAGACTGGTATTATTATCGAGCACAGAGTGTATACAATCAACAGAATGAATATTAAACGAATGAGAACCAGAAAAAACTAAAAAAGGCAAACCAAAAGCTAGACTTGAAGAATCAAACAAATATAACCCGCGAGATTCTTTACGAATCCCCTTCATCTTTCCATCGAAGATACCTTGTAAAACACAAAAGTCAGGAAAGAAAGTAACAGAACAATTGGAATCACGAGTTAATTTAGACACGGAAAGAATATTATGATTAAAATTGGGAACATTGAGGACATTAGTGACAGAATGATCAGGATAAAAGACATAAGAACCTATAAAATTGACAGGAACGATATTACCATTAGGAAGATGAACAAAGCGAGAACCATTAGCATAAGAAATTAGAGATATTAAACTCTAAGAATCAGATATCATGTGATCTGTGGCCCCCGTATCCAGTATCCAACTAGAAGAATCCTCAGAAAGAGAAAGACAGTGGGATATACCTGCCATATTCGCAGAAGAATCGACAGAGGAGACCTTGTTCAACATATTCAGGATCTGACAATATTGCTTCGATGTGAATGACGGAGCTGTAGCCGAAATTACTGATACACCAGGTGAATCTATTGATCTAGAAACCATATCAGACTCAGTAATTCTAGAATTAGCTGCCACGGACCCTGAAGGTCCTTTCTTCCGAGTAAATTTAAAGTCAGCCGGATAACCAATGAGTCAGTAACAGTTTTCTTTCTTGTGAACCTGGATCTTACAAAAATCGCACAAACCATTGAATTGCCAGCGATCTATGCCACCACCACTAGTAGAAAGCATAACGGCAGCTTCAGAGAACGGCGCAAGTCCCCATAGTTAAGTCCGCTGGGACTTCTCTTGAACAAGCATCCAATATGCTTGATTGACTGAAGGAAGCGGCTGCATGAGCAAGATTTGAGAACGGATGGCGGAGTAGGTCTCATTAAGGCTCATGAGGAACTGGAAAAGTTGTTGTTAAATCAGATGCTTGAGATTATCCTTAGAGATCTCACACTCACAAGCCGAAAAAGGAAAGAGAGTATGATACTCATCCCAAAGAAGCTTTAGACGCGTGAAATAGGTTGAAATCATCATCTCACCTTGATGCAAAGTGGTGATCTCGCGATGGAGAAAGTAAACCCTAGAGCCATCAACTTTATCAAACCGCTCCTTGAGGTCTTTCCAAACAAGAGTGGCACTAGAGGTGAATAATATTCCGGCAGAAAGTTCCTTGCTAACCGAGTTGAGAATCCAGGACAAGACGATTGCATTACACCGCTCCCACTGCGATTGCAATTCCTCTGTGTAAGCCTTTTTCTTGCTGTCACCGTCAACAAATCCAAGTTTATTTTTAGTGAGAAGAGCGACTCTCATAGATCGACTCCAGACACTATAGTTGTCAATGCCAACAAGCTGGTGAGTCACCAAAATAATCCCAGGTGTATCAGAAGGATGAAGATACGGTGGATGAGTGAAATCAATGGTGGCCGCCATTGATGTAACAAAAAAGACGAGAAAAGAGTTAGGGTTTGAAAAAGGCCCAAATGAAGAATGGCCCAAGAAACACTTAAGTTGTGGCTCTTAATACCATGCTAAGAAATGGAATTTGAAGAATACTTTAATTGTCCTTAGTAAAAGCCATTACATCTGTTTATATACAAGTAAAAAATAATTAGTTAGCCATCTAACTAATTGCTAACAAACTTCTAACTAATTAACAAATCCTAATTATAACAAAAAACACCATAGGGAAATATATAGACCAATAACCAACACATTCATGGACACAACCCTCAAGATTACCTGTGAAAATATCAGAACTCTAAAATCAAGCTCCTTCAGCTTTGGAAGTAATTTGTCCAAGAGAACCATTTTACCTGGAAATAAATAACTAAGGTCAGTTTTCATTTAGCGCCAAAGAATTCAATATCTTCCAGGAAGTAAACTTACCAGCATTGGTAACAAGATGGTCTCCTGTTGTATATGTAGGTCCAGGTTCAGCACCTTGGAAAATGTATGGCTAATTACAACATTTACGTAGCTGCATTGCACTGTTCAGAAGATGCTTACGCTCTCTACCAGCATTTACAACTTCAAGATCTTTTTGCAGCAAAACCCTATGGTACTATTTCTGCATCTGGGACATTCCTACTTTCAGGATAATTTCCTTTTTGGGAGGCAAACCTTTCTCAACATCTGATTTCAATCTATGAAGGAGAAATGGCCGAAGACCTAAAGATGCAGAGACAAAGAATGTTAATCATTTCGTTAAAAATGATTTAACAATGTTGTTTTAAGTGACTTAAGAATAATTAAAATTAAATTATGTAATTTGATTAAATTAAAAGTGTTTCATCTATTTAAAAATTGAGGTTAAGTTAAATGATTTATAATGTAAGCTTAAGCGATTTACTATTTAATGTTAAACTTCAATCATTTGGTCCAAATAACATAAAGAAGAAAGATATTTAGACATAGAATAGTAAATTATAGACGAAAATCACATAAACGCCAACAATGATAATATTCATTTGATACCTATCATTTTATTTATTTACTTCACTGGGGCATTAGGAGAGTGGAGAGAAGGGTGGGATCTAGGGGTCTATGGATGAGAAAAAAAATAAAAAGGGGAAAAAGAGAAACGTAAAAATAATAATGTCAAATTGTGGTTTTAATCCTTTTATTATGTTCAGATTTGAGGCTTTGTATCAATTATTTAATTTCACATAATTTTCTCATCTATTTTTATAGTATTAAAATTATGGTTTTGACTCTTTTATTATATTTGGATTAATTACTATAATTTAATTTAATTTAATTTAATTTAATTTTCTCATTTATTTTTATAATTTATACATTTTATGGGTTAAATTATCAACGTGTACTCCTAATTCTTTTACACATGTCAATAAAAGATTATCTCTCCACATACCAAAGTAAAAGTAGGGATAGAGCAATCTTCACAATAGTATCATGTTTGAATATTATGAGTATCCACATTAAAAAGTTATATATAATACAGAAAGTTATATATAAGTAGGAATGACAACTTGGTATTGTGGTATTAATTAATGATAATGAAAAACAATTATTCTAAAATTTCAATCCATTCATATTATTTAAATGGTAATAGAAAACAATTAAATAATACAAAAAGTATGTGGGAAACTACGCGGGAATGACAACTTTGTGTTGGAGAAAGTATAAAGTGCTCTTTACAATAATTATTCTAAAATTTCAATCAATTCATATTTTTTTAACTACTAAATACAATAATAAAATACATTATATTCTTAAAAGTAATAACCTTAAATTCCAAACATAAATAGTAAATCATACTTGAGCAAATTATAATAATAATAAGCCACACACATTTCCACAAGACTCATCTATTCAATACTAAAATGTTGTAACAAACATAGTCCATATTATGAGTGCGCTCTGCATTAAATCTGTTTGATATTCAAGAAAATGAAAGTCATGTTAGTGAGTAATAAATATATAGTAACTTAAAATTCATTTGGAAGCTAGTTTTCATTACATGGTTTATGAATACAATGTCATGCAGCCCAAATAAAGTAAAACAATCATGATTTCTCTAGGAAAAAGAACTGAGGTAAAAAAGCCCATGGTATCATGAAGACACTAATTAAGGTAAAAAAAAGGTTGAGATAAAAATTCAATATGATAATACTCTTTAAAATTTTAGGGAAAAAAATATCATGTAATAAAAGGTTAAAAACGCCCATAATTTCTTTCCGAAATGATCCATAAGACAAATCTCCACGTAATATATACACGTATAACAGGGATCATACCACAAGTTGTCATCAACAAACTCGGGACAAGTTATAAACGACAGAAATGGAAGAGAAGGGACAGAGCGATCTTCACAGTACTTAATGACATAGGGCGGTTATAGACATGCACCGGTTTAAATTATATTTTTGTGGAATTGGATCAGTTCTATAGATGAACACATCTTAGGTTGTGTTTGAGGAAAGCTGCTACGGAAAGTTGATAAAAATGAAAAAAAAAAAAAAGGAAAAGGTATAGGAATAGGAATAGGAAAGAAATTAGCTACAACATACCATGAAGCAGAGACACGTCCATCGGATATATCATTCACCAAGCTCAACTTCAGCTTCGACTTTGATTTCTGCACAGCCTCTCTTGTATTTATACACAGTTGCAGATATCATCAACCCAACCATGACAACCAGAAGCAAAACCAAAGATGCCCACTTCCCATTAAAATTGAAGCTCTCCGTAATGCTAACCCTCATTGTTGCAGGTGAGCCATTGTTTGAATCCATCACAAAATGGTTTTGCAACTCTACTTCTTCAAACTAAGAAAAAATATTTTGACTGGGACGAATGTTTGCAAATGAAGGGGGAGGATTGGAGGGTATCGTTTTATAGAGGATGAAGGCAATAGTTTGCAACCACATGGGTATCATTGGGTAGTAGTTAATAGTCAAAAGGTGAAGGATACATTGCAGCATGTCTGCTTTTCAATTCGCACTATCACCTTAAAGGGAGGCGTTTCCAGTAAACCAGTGTAGGGTTCTAAGGGGACATTTAAAAACTAAAATGGAAAATTTTTCTATTTATACAGTTTATAATTTATAAAATTTTAAATTAGTAATAGTAAAATTATATTTTGGTCTTAGTAAAAATTTGATTTAATCTTTTAAAAATTATAAAGATGTAATCTATTCAAATGGTGAAATTATTTCTTTATTATCGTAAAAATATACAATTTAATCCCGCCCAAAAAAAACTTCATTTAACTCCACAATTGAAAGTATCCCCTACCTGTTAAACCCGAAGCTCTCCGTGATGGTAACATTCATGGTTGCAAGTGAGTCATTGTTTGAGTCCATCACAAAATGCTTTCGCAAACCTACTGCTTAAAACTAAGAGAAAATATGATGGAAGTGGTTTTAATGCAGACGAAGGGGAAGATTGGAATGTAGGATTTTATAAGAGGATGGGGTCATACAATCACGAAGGGGCTCCACACATATTCAGGACAAAATGTCCGTCAATAGGGTGGGCGAATAGCTACTAAAAATTTCCCCTTTCCCTTTCCACTCACTCGGATAAAGGAAGTTTAAATTTTCATATTAAGCTAAAAGGAAAATTATATTTTTTAATAAAATTAAGTCAATAAAATAATTTGGGCTAACATATAAAATTTTCATTGTACTATTGCTGATCATTGAAATTTGTGATTATGTTTTGAGAATATAATTAAATTTATCACGGTTGAATTTTACCAGTAAAATTTAAATTATATTAAAATTGACCTTTAATCTTGATTTTCAATTAAAATTTACTAAATAATACTGATTTTCATGATTTGAAAATAAACTTTAACAAGAAAATATTATTTCAAACATTTTATTTTAATGGTTAATAATAAATTAATTTATAAAATATTAAAAGATAATAAATTAAAATAGATTTTTTTATTTAATAAAAGAAAAAGTTGAAAAATAAAAATAAAAAAGATTAAGTTTACTTTTTATAAATAACTATTTTTATTAATTGTTGATATTATATTAATTTATTATCTTTAAGTATTAAATTATAAAAGAAATTATTGGATTAAACTTGAACGGTAAAATTCAATTGAAGTGACAAAATTGAAGATAAAATTAAAATATTATGATAAAATTTTCTTTTAACTCAAAAAGACAATAGCAAATATCAATCGAAATTAATATAATGACAAATTTTAATTTAACTTAAAGTAAAGTTGTAAATTTGCATGTTAACGTTAAAATAAATATTGTTTGTTAAGTCAGTATCTAGCAGTTAATGTGGTTAATGCTGTTATTATTGTTGTTAGCAACAGTATTCCTTTGTTGTGTTGTTGAAAACGAGAGATTGTGTTTCCTGGATACGAAGACATAAGAAAAAGAGAGATTGTGCTTCTCACTTGGCTGATTCCTTTTTCTGTTTGCTGAAATAAAATCGTCAGAGGTTGTCATTAATCCATTTTTCTTTGGTTTCTTTTTTTTTTAATATTAGATAATATATTATTTTAAAAGGTAAAAAACCATATATAATTTATAAATAGTTTAAATATAATATATATGAATTTTAGAAAATCAAAATATTATGTAAAATTTGAAAACGTTATAAAAATTTAAAAAAAATGTAGTTAATTTTTCAAACATATATATAACTTTTCATAAATTTTATTTTCAAAAAATTTAAATTCTAAAAATTCAAAATAATATATCTAAATTTCCAAAATAGAAAATTTTCATCAATATATATAAAGTTTTAAATTTTTAAAAGTTTAGATATATATATTTGAATTTTTAGAATTTAGAATTTTTGAAAAAAAATATTTTTTTTCAATTTTATGTAACATTTTGATTTTTATACATTTTTAAAAAAAAATTAAATTTGCATTTATGTATTTTGTGAATTATTTATATATTATACATGATCTTTTACATCTTTAAATAATATATTATATACAATATTAAAAAACAAAAAAGAAGAGTAAATGTATCAAGTTCTAATAGTGCCTTGAACACTATCAATGCCAATCAGAGGATGGTAAACACACCAGTCAATATCCAATCAACAGTGGGTTAATATTTTTATTGTAAATAGCACATGGCACATTTTGATTGGTTAAAAGGTGCCACGTGACATATTCTTATTGATACCATATGACAATCGATTTTATTAAACATTATTACAGAAAAAGTTGAATTGGATAACGAAATAATAGTTTAAGTATTAATATGAGACAAAAAAAATACCAACATAATAAATAAATAAATAACATCGTTTAAGTCACCTATTTATTTATTTGGTATTTATAAACCAGTCTTTATATTACTGTGTATTAACTTCTTAGAAGACTACCTTTATATTTCTTCGTCTAAATATATCAGCAAAATAACTCATATCGTGACTTAGTTTTAACTTAACACTGCAAAATAAACTATTCATATTTCGTTTTAGGGATAAATATCAAAATTACATACAAAAATTACATCTAGGTTTTGTGTAGGAGGAAAACTGCTTCAGAAAGTTGATAAAAATGAAAATTAAATAAAAGAAAAAGGAAAGAAAATTAACTACAACATACCATGAGCAGAGACACGGCATCGGATATGTCATCCACCAAACTCAACTTCAGCTTCGATATTGATATCTGCATGGCTTCTCTTACATTTATAAACGGTTGCAGATATGATCAACCCAACCATGACAGTCAGAAGCAGAATCAAAACCCAAAGTGTTCCTTTCCCATTAAACCCGAAGCTCTCCGTGATGGTAACATTCATGGTTGCAAGTGAGTCATTGTTTGAGTCCATCATAAAATGCTTTCGCAAACCTACTGCTTAAAACTAAGAAAATATGATGGAAGTGGTTTTAATTGCAGATGAAGGGGAAGATTGAGTATAGGATTTTCTAAGGGGATGAGGTCATACTTTGAATCAAGAAGGGGTTCCACACATATTCAGGAATAGGACCAAATGTTCGTCTGTCGGACCAATTGGACTAAAAATGTTCCCCTTTCCCTTTTCACTCACTCGAATAAAGGAAGTATACATCTTTGTTTTCGTTTAAATTTATATTAAATAAGAAAAATCTAAATTTTCATATTAAATTGGTCGAAACCTAATATATGGATTAATGCGATAATGTACACGCATAAGATACAATACTTGACGAATGAGGATAATGTGTCTTATTTAATCAACTAACAAAGTAAATAATTAAATAAAATTAACCTAAAAAATGTAACCTGATTACAATCATGCATGGGAAATAAATTATATAATAATACAATGCGGAAAATAACAATATAACAATTCAATATAATCAAAGCAATACACACAATACATAGCATGATATAAAATAATCAATGCAAGATGTAAAAAAAAAAACATAGCAATTAGAAGCCGATGTGCTATAACGATTTTAAAATAATAACGAATAAATGGACACATAATATATAGGTTGACAAATTTGCATAAAAACTAGGGATATATTATTATTTGAAATAAATATTGTAGAATAAAGCATTTGAATTGAATAATATGCAAAATATTTTAAGCACGAATTCATTTAAAAATTGACAACATGCATGATAGCTTAAATAACATATAAATATAAAAGAATAATAAAACACACGATAAGATATAATGTACATAATAGATTCATAAAACATGTATATAAAAATAGATTTAAAAACAATTATTTGTAGGAATAGTATGAAATTAATAATGCATATAAAATTTAACTAGTCTATCTTATATACATACCATTATACTTAAAGACATTTTAAAGAGATACTAAATAAATATTAAAATAACCCAATATAAAGAAGCAATAATTTTATAAGTACAAAAATGAAGTTTTTGAATAATTCTACATATATATAAAAACATTAGATAAATCTTAAAACAAGAAGTATTTTAAATAAAAAAAAACTCTATTAAAATAATATATCTACAAATATACACAAAAATATTTAAATGTGACGTTATACAAAATGTGTAAATAATATAATAAAAAGAATTTCAAAATAACTACACAAATGAAAACAAGTTAAAATAGATTAACATTTATAAGAATATTAAATGAATTTTAAAATGGCAAATTGCACAAACAAAAAACTCGACTAAAATACTATATATGTACAAGTATATAAATATGTTTAAATAAAATACTATACATAATGTTAACAAAATATAATATGAAGATTTTAAAATAACAATTTTTTAAAACAAAGTAAAATTATTACTGTTAAATCAACAAATAAAAAAAACAAATAAAAACGAATTATCAAGAAAAACAATGCATGGTGTTGATAGAAAACTAAATTAAAATGAATTTAAAGTAATAGGGTTAATTTATAAATAAAACAAACTACTAATATTAAAATAAGGACCCATACACAACACGCGCGAATTCACAGGGACCAAAGCTGATAATTTTCCCCATCCCGAAACACTGCATTGAAATGCGGGCTAAAATGAAAAAGCGCTTAAATTTTGGGAAAAATTCAAAAGAAAACAAAGCAAATCAGACGCAAATGGGAGTTAATCATAAAGCGGTGCAAAGGAGAAGGACCAGACGTCGAAATTTTTCCATTCTAAACAAAAGGGCGCGGATCTGGACTATTAATCGGGTCAAAGCGCGGATCTCTATTCCTTTGAACGTGGCTGTTTTTTTATTATACCTTTAAACAAACATTTTCAACAATTATCTTTTAAACATAACCTATTTTTAATCTCTTTCTTTTTTTTAAAAAAACAGCAGCAACCATTAACCCCCAATTGATAGGGTTTCATTTGGCTTACAGCCGACGAGCCAGTATTTCGATTAGTGGCCGACGACGTACGATTAACGGCTAGATCTTTGCCCGCGAAAGTCACAACCATGGAGATCCAGTAAGCCACTTCTTCTCCTTCCCTTTTTTTTTAAAAAAAGCTTCAAATCGTACTTTACTCTTTCGAAAACCAAGCAAAAAAAATCAAAGAAAACATTTGACCCTCGCCCGAGTCTCTTCATTTCCGAGATGTTTGGGCTTTCATTGGTGTCGATTCATATACTAAAAAGAAATCGAGCCAACCAAAAAATAGATCGAAAAAGAAAGAAAAAAAAACTTGAGATCACCTTTAATATTTTTGATTCCTTTTTCCCTGTTCCGTGTCCGTGTAAAAAAAATACAGGTGATTCTCTTTAGGCTTTATAGTCGAGAGAAGAAAAGAAAAAAGATACAAATTTTCTGCTATTTTCTTGCGTCTGTTGTCTTCTTGTGTTTGGTGTACAGGTACGGAGGTACGGGGCTAGCTGTGGGGATATGTGGCACTCAACGTGGGGCGTACGGAGGCGTTGGAGGCAGTCGTACGATGCGAAGGCTATCGGGCTTGTAATTTGGGTCTAGGTTTAGTTATTGGGCTTGTTTGGGTCTTGGGTTATGTTTTTGGGTTTGGGTTTAATTTTTGTTTATTTTGTATTTTGGTGGACCCGGGCAAATTGGCCCGTTTACAAAATTGAAAGGAAAATTATGTGTTTAATAAAATTAAGTCAACAAAATAATTTGGGTTAACATGTAAAATTGTCAATGTACTATTGCTTAACATTGAAATTTATCATTATACTTTGAGAATATTATTAAATTTATCACATTAA
The DNA here is from genome assembly GCF_007990345.1 of Gossypium hirsutum. NCBI lineage: Eukaryota > Viridiplantae > Streptophyta > Magnoliopsida > Malvales > Malvaceae > Gossypium > Gossypium hirsutum. The sequence continues at coordinate 6,232,066 of NC_053425.1, forward strand.
TTTTATGTGGTAGAATTTTACCACTAAAATTTGAATTATACTAAATTTGACCTTTAATCTTGATTTTTAATTAAAAATTACCAAATAATACTGATTTTTATGATTTGAAAAATAAAACTTGACAAGAAAATATTATTTCAAATATTTTATTTTAATGGATAATAATAAATTAATTTATAATATATTAAAATATAATTTTTTATTTAATAAAAGAAAAAAGTTGAAAAATAAAAATTAAAAAAAGATTTTATAAATAACTATTTTTATTAATTTTCGATATCATATTAATTTATTATCTTTAAGTATTAAATTATAAAAAAATTATTAAATTAAACTTGAAAGGTAAAATTTAATGGAAAATAAAATTTTAGTTATAAAAATTCAATCATAAGTAAAGTGACAGTTGAAGACAAATAAAAGAAACATGCGACATACAAAAGAGTTAAGTAAAGGAGAGTGTAATGGGCCAAAATTGCCCGGACCCATCAGAAACTAAAATCAAAATAAAAATAATAAGTCCATTTCATTAAAAGGACCAAGCAAAATACAAGCCCAAACTTAAAACCTAGCCTAGAAAAATAGCCCAAAACATAAAACAACAAAAAATCCTAGTAGCTTAGGGTGTTGCGCCTCCATGTGCGCCCCTGGCACGCACGGTGCCCAAGGTTCAGCCTCTGTTTCACCGAAATGACAGTCTACAGCCTCGTTGACCCCTTGTGCGCCTGCAAAAGAAAGCAAAAAAGGGAAACAAAGCAAGACAACAGAGCAAAAGGCGAAAACAGAGCGGAAACAAAGAAAGGAAACAACAAAGGCATAGGCAATAGAAATAATATTAAATCAAATGTGTATTCGGCTATATAGCCAGAGGAACAAAAAATGAAATTTTCACGAACACTTTCAATAGCAATACAAGAATCAGATTCAAAGTAAAAAAGGTGCATTTTGTTTTCATTTATTTCTTTGTTTTTAGAAGTACAAAAAAAAGCAATAATAACAATAAAAATCCTACCTTGGCGCGTCATCTGTCGTTGAATGGGTCTCCAGTAGCCTGAACTTCATGAAACCCGTTCGAGTTCCGACGAAGGTCGGAGAAGCCACGAAAATGAAGGCATTTTTTCCATGATTTACATCTTTCTCTCTTAATACCGTTTTAAATCCCCTAGATCTAGTTTTCTTTTAGATTTTTTTAAGGGGAAAAGGTTTGGAAAGGGCCTAAAAGGGAGCCGGATCTGTGCGCCCTTAACCACCGTTCACGGCGGAGCCACGACGAGGCCACGGCGGTGAGCCATTGAACCCCTTGTAGCCAATCTCAAACCTTTTTCAGAGAGAAATGGGGAAAGCAAATTTTTTTTTAAGAGCATGGATTAAATGAATTTTTTTAAAAAAAATTGGATTTATATGGCTTGAAACGGTATTGTTTCTATACCCTAATTCTGGTCTTAAAACGGAGCTGTTTAGGTACCATGCCTGAGATTAGACCCGAAACCCGCCTAGGATCCGCGTGCTTTTGGACTGAGGGTCTATTTTGGCCCTCAGTCCCTTCACTTTTGAGGTGGTTATTAATGTGGTCCTTATCTCGGTCTTTTTTTATTTTCTGAATTCACCCCTGTATTTTCTTTACTATTTCATTCTGGTCCCTGATGAAAATGCGCGTTTTGGGGGATGGTTTTATTACCCACCTGGTCCCCCATCTCATCCGCGCGTCACAATTTGGGCTTAACATTTTATTTTCATTCCATTTTGTGCCTTTTAATTCTGTTTTGATTTCGATTTAACCCTTTCTCTTGTTTTCATTCATAATTTTATCCCAAATCTCTGATTGAATTTTGATTAAGTCCTTTTTGTTTGTTTATTTATTCATGCATCTATTTATTGGTTCATATATATTCATCGTTCTCTGGTCTTACTCGTTCATTTATTTATTAATGTACATTACTCGTTTATATTATTGGAATTATATCATAATTCCTTTATTTCTTTTCAATTTTCATTTACTTTTGTTATTACTATTTTATTATCTATTATTGTTTTATTATTTATTCATTCATCATCCATTCATTTTTTATTATTTTCTTTCATAAATTACTCATTCTATTTATATCTTCATTATTATTAGTGTTAGATTATTTATTTTATTAATGTTATTATGATTATACTATTAAACTAATTTAGTTAATATTTAATATTTATTTGTTTGTTTATTCATTTATTCATTATTATTTTTATAGGTTGGTTTTATTTTTATTTTTACCCTTATTATTATCATTTTTATAATCTATTTGTGTATATCTTTTATACCTTCAAACTTTATATTATTTATTTTTATTATTTTTACTATTATTATTGTCATTAATATTTTATGTTCATTTTTACTTAATTTTATATTTGCCTATGCTAATTTATTTATTTTTCATTCTTTCGTTTTCAAACACTTAAATTTAACTTCATGTGTATGCATTTCACCTATTTTCATATCACCATTTTCTTTCATCTTTATTATTATTACTTTTATTATTATTATTATTATTATTATTATTATTATTATTATTATCTACGTAACGTTATTATTAATGTGCTATTATTATTATTTCCTATTTTATCATCATTATTCTTGCTATCGTTTTTATTTGTTTGTTTTATTTAATATTTTTCACCATTTTCTTTACTTATTTTTTTATTGTTATCATTCGAGTCTCCCTTTGTTTTATTAAATAATTTTGTTTATTTACATATGGTTTTCATTACCTCTTTATCTATTTTATCAATCATTTTGCACTCATTGTAGTTATTCATGTTGTTGCGTTTATTACGTTTTTTAGTATGCATGCTAGTATTACAATTTCATTGCGCATAACATAATAAAATCGTACCACAGCTTTTACCCGATACATAAAAAAGAATTTTTAAACATAAAAGGTAATATTCCGTTTTTTGGGGATTCAAAAGATTGTGCCCTACATATTGGGTTTCTATTTTTTCGTTTGACCCAAATAACCGAAAAACCGAACAACCATTTAAAATTTCAAATAAAGGCAATATTCCATTTTTTTGGAGATTCTAAAGATTGTGCCCTACGTGCTGGGTTTCGATTTGTTTCGCTTGACTCAAATAACCGAATAACCTTTTAAAATTTCAATGCATAAGTTTTGGAAATCACGAGATGATTTTGGTATCGAAGGTTTGAAATGTTGTGTCCTACGTGCTGGATGTGATTTTTTATTTCTTCGAAGCAAGAGAATCTTAATATCCACTTCAAGTTATCCAAGCATTCATAAAAAGGGATCGTATTTCAAAATTTATTTTAAATCTTTTCAATTTTCGACATTAAGACATTAATTAATCAATTATGTACCAATTTTGGGCGTTACGAGGGTGCTAATCTTTCCTTGTACGTAACCGAATCCCGAACTCATTTTCTTAAATTTCGTAGACCAAAATCGTTGTTTTAGTCAACCAAAGTGTTTTATTAAAATGACCAAACTTCTTGGTGATCCGATCACACCTAAACAAAAAAAATTGGTGGCGGCTCCCAATTTTCGTTTTTTTTAAATATAAAGTCGATCCTCCTTACACAAAAAATGGTTTCGACAGAGAGATTGTATTTCCAGGATTTATTTTGTTTCTAACTTGGCTGATTCCTTTTTTCTGTTTTTCTTTTAGTCAAAGGTTGTCTGTTCCATTTTTCTTTAGTTTTTTAATATTGGATAATATATTATTTTAAAAGGTAAAATATAACATATATTATAAAATAGAGAGAGATTGAGAGAATAAAAAACAAATAAAATATAAAAGTAATAGGTAATGTACTTTATTGATCAAAAGGGATGATTATGAGGCTTCATCAGAGTCTCTATTTATAGGCATAATAAATATAAAAGAAGTAGAGATTTAATTCTAATAATTATTAGAATTTAAAGTACATTAAAACTTTATCTTGATCATGATGGACATCCACTTAATAAAATATTCATAAAACTCCCTATTGGATGTCCATTGGTAGATAATGTGTCTCGTTAAAACTTTATTAGGAAAAACTCTGTGCGATAAAAACCTAATAAAGGAAAAAGAGCACACAATCTATAATACGCATAATATGTTGCCTCATTAAAAACCTTATCAGGAAAACCCAATGGGACAAAACCTCGATTAAGGGAAAAAGAGTGCAACTCGTATTTACTCCCCCTCATGAAAACATCACATATTTTCTCATATTCTACATATTCAATCTTGAATGCTAGTTTTTCAAATGAATATTTAAATGTATTGCTAAACATTTATATTACCATTATTTTAAAAGTCATGAGCGAGGAAAATTTGGGGAAATATATTTTGATCTCTTCAGGAGATTTAACAATAATCATAACAAACTTTAATCATGATTTTTTTTATAAAAACATAAATAGGTATTTTAGATAATTTTAGAATCCTACTTCAACTACTATTCACTAAGTCAAATTTACTATATATGTTCAAATTATTTCAATTCATATAAATGAACAATTTCTCGAGAATTTTAATATGGTTCTAGCATCCTAAATCCTTTAAGGATTTTAATATAAACTTTACTACATAGTGATTCATAAAAGGTTGTAACAATAACCATTAGATACAAGTTAAATCTTTTATGAATTGTCAATTTAATAATATATCTAAAAGTTATTGCATCCACCACAAAATAATATCATATCTTTTCATAATCAATGCCAAGACTTAGCGAAAACCTTCATATTTTTATTCCGCTTTTGCAAAACTATTTCAATTGCACCCTCATTGGTTTTATACCTTTAGATATTTTGACTACTGGTCCAAAAACTCCACTAATTTAATTGTACTTAAGTTGTGTCTTTCTATTTTGATAAGTTTATTTCATATCTATATTACTCAATAAATTTATTCAAGATCCTCCTTTTATTTTATTTTTTCAATAATAATATTGCACGCAAATTCATTGTCGACCACTTTTATTATCTAGTTCCACATTTTCTCGAATTGACATAACTTATCAAAATCTCTTATTTTCATTGTTTTAATCTTCAGTTTTAGATACCAGAATCTCTTCTGGAGTTTTACTTATTAGTTATGTCTTCGGTCTCTTCTGGAGCACCCGCCTCCACTATATAGTCATCTAGAAGAATTTTCATGTAACAGTCGTTTTCAATAAAATCGGAATAATGGTTTCAGGACCATAAATCTGAGGTCGGAAGAAAATTTAATTTAATATTATTTTATGGTCTGCAATATCGTATAAAAATTTTGTTAAGAAATTTTACCTGTTATACGTCTAATTTGATGAAAATGACCAAATTGCACTAAGTGCAAAAGTTGAATTCTAGTAGCTTAGAGTATCAAATAGCTATGGAATTTAAAATTAGAAGTCCTTATATGGAAAATAGACCATTTTGAAGAGTTAGTAGATAAGGGTGGTTATTCATCATTGGAAATTAAGAAATTATTTAGGTTAATTTTGGAAAATTAATAAAATAAAGATGATAAATGAATTAAATAATCTATTTTCATCATCTTTTCATTAAAAATACATGGAAACCCTAGTTATGAAGCTTGAAGATAGACAAGCTTATTTTGCTTAATTAGATGAGTATTCTTATCCCGTTTTTAATGATTTTTATATTTCCGAGATTGTAATAGCTTAATCTAGCTATTTCGGGAATTAATTTGCAAAACTATTAAAGTGTTAGGGTTTTGCCATGGATGAGTATAGTTGAATTATGAAGTTTTATAGTAGAAAATGAAAGGTTGTTAATAGATAAACAACTTTTGTAAAATGAATTTTGATGAAATTATGATTTAGAGACTAAATTGAAAAGATGGAAAATTTTTGAATGTTATGAAATTCATGAGCTGCTATTGTTATATATGAAAATTGGTTAGGCTTGAAATAAAGATTAGATTGTATGAATTTAATTTTTCGAGCATAGGGATAAAATCATAATTAATTAAAAATATAGGCGCAAAATAATAATTTTGCCAAAGATTTGTTTATTTCTGATCTGGTCAATCCACATCGGTTTCACTTGAAGTTCTGCCAACAGACTCCCATCGTCGAAAAGACTCAGTCGATCGAACATCGCTTTCAGATAGGTCATAACCCTACGGCTTAATGCATCGGCCACCACATTGGCCTTACTAGAATAGTACTCGATAGTGCAGTCGTAATTCTTAAGCAATTCAACCCATCTACGCTGCCTAAGGTTCAACTCCTTCTGAGTGAGGAGATACTTGAGGCTTTTGTGGTCAGCGCAGATGGTACACTTCTCGTCGTACAGATAATGCCTCCAGATCTTCACAGCAAAGACAACCGCCGCCAATTCCAAATCGTGCGTCGGGTAATTAGTCTCATGAGTCTTAAGCTGTCGAGACGCATAAGCAACTACCTTCCTATCTTGCATCAGAACACAACCCAAACCCACATGCGACGTATCATTGTAAACCACGAAATCTTTATTGGGTTCAGGCTATATCAGAACAGGAGCCTGAGTTAAAACAGTCTTGAGCTTATCAAAGCTCTCCTACAGTGCATTAGTCCAAACGAAAGAAACTCCCTTACGTAGAAGCTTAGTCAACGGCGCTGCGATTAAAGAGAACCCCTCTACGAGTCATCGATAATATCTTGTTAGCCCCGAAAAGCTGCGGATTTTAGACACGTTCTTCGGCTATTTCTAACCCAACATAGCCTCAATCTTACAAGGATGAACTCATATCCCCCCAGTAGAAACTAAATGTAATACCTCGAAAATTTTTACAGTAAAATATTATCCGTGATATAGTAAAATAAGGAAATAAAGTGACAAAAAGGGAAATTTTGAGTTATGTCAATATTGGGAAGTATATTATGATATCTTAATTCAAGAAAGGACTAAATTGTATAAGTGAGAAAAATTTTGTTGCACAAGAGTAAATACTCAAAATTTGAGGGGTTAAAGTGTAAATATGAAAATTTTGAAGGACCAATAGTGTAAATATTTTAAGGGTGGAATGATCTAGAAACTAAGAAAAATGGATGAATTAGGACCAAATTGAATAGATGAAGAACTATGAGGGACTAAATTTGAATTTTACCAAATTAAATGATGACTCAAGTATGGAATTTTAAAAGATAATAAAGGGCAAAATGGTTAATTGAAAGAGAGAGAAATCTAGAAAGTAATAATGATGCTAGAGATATTTTGATATTTTATAATTATTTAATTAGATAAATATTATTTCATTAATATTTTAATAAGATATTTTATTATCATTTTATTAGTATATAAAGAAAGAAAGATGAGCAATTCTCATCCATCTTTCCCATGCACTAACGTGAGAGGAAGAGAGAAAGAAAAAGTTTTGTTATCTTTACAATTTGGTCCTTTTATTAAAAATTCACCATTTTCACCCAAAAATCAAAAGAATTTCTCTAGCTACCAATAGAGAAAAATGTTAAGGAGACTATAGGAAGTTAGAATATCAAGTTGGATTCAAGAAATGGAAGCTGAAGCAGAGAGACAATCAAGATGAAGATTGAAATCAATAGAACAAGGTAAGAACACAATGATTTCAATATATTTTTAAATTTGATATTATTGAAAAAGTATGGAATTAATATTAATCTAGAGTTTCCTTACATATGGTCCTATGTTCTTGATATGTTAGTGAAGAGAAAATAAGAGAAAGTGATAAGAAATAGTGTAGAGAAAGAAAATAAGGGTGTTATAAACATGATAAATAATATCTTGCACTAAAACAGTTTTGGACAACAGCAGTAGTCTAACTTTGAAAAATCACCAAAAATTTTAGAAATCAAATTATAGGATGTATAAAATGTGAAACTAAATATTATTGAGTCTAGTTTCTTATAGAAGAAATTATGCAAGCAATGGAATTTTAAATCATGAGATATAATAAATTTTGTGAGACAAGGTCAAAAAGATTTCGGGTTCCCCTGTTCTGACTTTGGAAAATCATAAAAAATTGGATAAAAATAATTATGGGCTTAAATTTATATTTTTAGAATCCTGAATGAGTCTATTTTCAATAGAAACAAACAAGAACATCATTTTAATTTTGTACGAGAATATAATTAATTTTTAGTAAAGAAGGATTAGAACTATCAGACAGCAGAACATGGGTAAATTTAAAGAATAAACTGTACTTATTGGCTAAACCAAAAATTGTGAAAATTTTATAGTAAGAAGATATATGAGTCTAGTTGCAGTGAAAATTAGAGGATCTTAATTTAGAGGTTTATATCTCCAGATATAAATAATTTAGTGACTATGACACAGATGGACAACTTGAATATTTATAAAAGTAAATAATAAAAATTATAGATAATGTTACTTACAAGTGTGTTATATACATTAAGGATGTGGAATGGAGAGGAGGAGGAGGAGGAAAATATATATGAATATTCAGCTAGCATGGCTAATGTGAATGTTTTAGGCTTAAGGACTAAATTGAATAAAAGTAAAACTTTGGGGGCAATTTTATAAAAATGTCAAAAATGACCAAATTGAAGGGAATGAATTATTTTATTATCTAAATTAATAAATTGAATGAAATTTTCAATTTAAGATCGGGTGAAACTTGGAAAAATGGTAAATTACCAGAATGCCCCTGAATTTTGATATTTCTGCAATTTTGCCAGGTAAGTTCGTGTAACTTGATTTATATTTTTAAATGCTTGAAATGTATGCTATTGATTTGAATATTCATTGTATGAAAATTGATGAAACATTGATATATTTGATAAAAAAGGGGAAGAAATCCCGGTTGAATGAAAGGAAAATTCGATGGATCTCTGAAAAGGAATTGACAGTAAAAAGGATCTAGCCCGGACAGGTGATTTTATCCTTATATAGCCCTCCCAAAGAATACGTGTAAAATGGATTTAGCCCGGACGGGTAATCCGAATTAGGGTCTGAATTTAGCCTGGGCTGGTAATTCAAATCCAAGCTCATTATAGTAATTGTCGTTCCAAGGGATTTAGCCTGGACTGGTAATCTCGCTATAAGGATGAGGTTCGCGGGAGTGTGTTTTCTGAAATGAAATGTGTAAGACCATGGTTGAAAGTTACCATGGCAACATGATATGAAATGTGTAAGACCATGGTTGAAAGATACCATGGCAACATGACGGGAAATGAATAAGACCATGGTTGAAAGATACTATGGCAGCGTGACATGAAATGAATAAGACCATGGTTGAAAGATACCATGGCAACATGATATGAAATGAACAAGACTATGGTTGAAAGACACCATGGCAACATGACAGAAAATGAGTAAGACCATAGTTGAAAGACACTATGGCATCATGTCAAAGATAAATAAGACCGTGGATGGGAGGCTATGACATCTATTGAACAATTGATTTTCAGGTAATATGTATCATATGACGAATGGTTATATGAAATAGTTGTGTGAAATGCTTATAAGAACTGGTCATATGGAAATATATGTACAAAATAGTTGTATGAAATAATTATGAAGATAGATAAACGAAATAAGTATAAGTACATGGAATATAATTTATGTTAAGTTTGATATAAACTAATACCGGAATAAATATACATAAAATATATGGAAAAGATGGAGCATGAAATATTGATATAATGATATGAATGATATATACTTATGAAGAAACGGTAAGAGCATGATATGTTTCAGGACATGTACATATATGATTATCTTTGATATGTTGATATAAGGAAATTATGTAAGTAAAGACAATTATTAAACTCAAGTGTGACATGTCGAGAAAATAAGTATATAAATGTTGAATTTATATGAAATATATACTAGTGTACTAACTATGTTGTTGTTTGATGCTTATACAAGTGCCAAGTTGTTTATTGAATAGTAATATATTTATTTATATGATGCATTGAATCAGTAAGTATTTAATTGAATTTTTTTAGGTGATTTGAAAATTCTAGTAATGCTCTGAAATCCTGTTTTGACGGCGGATACGGGTTAGGGGTGTTACACTACATGTCCCAGAAATGTCACTTCCCGAAGCCAGAACTCACACTTGCTGAACTTTGCATACAACTGTTTCTCACGAAGAATCTGTAGAACCACTCTAAGATGCTCATTATGCTCATCCTTTGTCTTAGAATATACCAAGATGTCGTCAATTAACACCATCACAAACTAATCCAGGTAGGGCTGAAATACTCTGTTCATTAAATCCATAAATGTCCCAGTGCATTAGTCAAACCAAAGGGTATAATTAGGAACTTGTAACGTCCATATCGAGTCCTAAATGTTGTCTTATGCACATCTGCCTCCTTGACTCTCAACTGATGATAACCTGAACTCAGATCAATCTTAAAAAACACAGAAACCCCTCTAAACTGGTCGAATAAGTCGTTCATCCTTAGAAGTAGGTACTTGTTCTTAATCATTAGCTTGTTCAGCTTCGATAATCAATGCACATCCTCATTGTCCCATTTTTCTTCTTTACAAATAGAACATGTGCTCCCTACGAAGATACGCTAGGACGAATGAACCTACGGTCTGACAGCTCCTGAATCTGAGCCTTAAGTTTCGTCAGCTCTTTCGATGCCATTCGGTAAGGGGCGATAGACACCGAAACTATGCCAGGAAACAACTCAATCCCAAATTCCACCTCACCCCATGTGCTAAGCCGTGTGGATAATTTTGAGTATTCTGCGTCTAAATTTTAAGATGCAGGAGACATACGGCCAGACCACACACCCATGTGCTAGGTCGTGTGTCACACACGGCTAAGACACACGCCCGTGTCTCTGCCCGTGTGGATGAAAATAGGCCATTTACAAGGCCACTTTTCTCACCCCATTTGTCATCAACCTAACTCAACACATTTACACATCAACAACCTATATCATAGCATTCAAATCAAGCTAAAACCCAATTTTATACATGTATTATCATCACATATATTCTAGTATTCAAACTTATCAAATTAACCAAATTCACTTATATGCCTACTTGTACTAAGTATTAACATACTTATAAGTTTATCATCATTCAACCATAACAAACACTCACATCTAACATGATACTATATGCACATTAAAACATATCCATCATAAGCCATCCTAATGGCTAATTACTACAAAGCATTTATAAGCTAACATTGGCCAAATTAACCTATACATGCCATTATAAACAGAATCAAATCATCCAAAATTACCGATAGAATCGATGGATAGTGTGATATAGCTCTGACAAGCTTCCAACCCAATTGAGCTTCCGATAATCTATAAAGTAAATAAAAATAAACACGTAAACAATGAATGCTTAGTAAGCTCGTGTAATCTTTCATCATATCAATTCATTTCAAATATGAAATTTATACACATCAAGAATAATTCAGTATTGATACTACAATACTCATGAAGCTATATTCATCAATTCTCGAGGTGAATTAATTCACAGTATCACTTGTACATATTATCCCAAGCTTAGTAGGATTTTAAATAACTTTAACTCTTCTAAATTTCTTAATTTTCATTTGCTTTTCTTTACTTTCAACACTTATTCCATATGCATGACACACAAGTCATAAACATATCATTCAACTCTAGTCACAAGCTAGTTCATTTAACCAAAGTCTTTTTCAAATTGATCACATGATAAGTCATTTCATAAAAAATTGCATAATTTAAACATTACCACTCTTTGATGAACACTAGCATATTTTCACTTAAATACTTGCTAATTTAATGCATCATATAAATACTCATATTACCATTCAACCAATAGCTTGACACTTGCCTAAGCATCATGCAACACCAATGGTTAGTGTACTTGCACATATTACTTATATATTCAACATTGATAAACTTATTTTTCTCGACATGTCACACTTGAGTTTATTACTCATGTCAACATACATAATTTCCTTGAATCAACATATCAAAAATAGTAGCATATTTACATGTCATGATACATATCATTCTCTTGCCGTTTATTCATAAACATATATCATTCATTTCATTATATCAGTATTTCATGTACCATCATTTTCATGAATTTCGTGTATATTTATTACGGTAACAGTTCATAATCATGAATATACATTATTATTAGGCAAGTTTCACATACATGTATTTTCTATGTCATGTTTCAATATATCAAATAAATAACATTTCCATGTATTTCAGGTATATACCGATAATAGTTTATTTCGAACTCATGTTATCTCATATCAAAACTTTACCCGTTGAATCATTTAAAATATCGATTGATACAAAAGTAATACACATGAAGTGTACAAATCAAGAATCCGTCAATTCATATTCGGAGGTGCTTATTTAAGCACATAATCGGGAAGCCCTCTCTCTAACCATAGAACAGGAAGCTCATGTAAGCCATTGACGGAAAGCTTATCCAAGTATATAACGGGTAGCTCCGAAGAGCCATTAACAGGAAGCTTCGGATAGCCATATATCGGGGGGTTCTAGTGAGCCATATCGGGAAGCTTACAAAGAGCCATATATTAGGACACTCATAAAGAGCTGCGGTATGTCCGCAATATATGTAGGATCAATACCGATCATATAACAAGACACTTACAAAGAGCTGCGGCATGTCCGCAACATATATAGGATCAATACCGATTGGGATGCTTGCAGGAACCATGTAACAGGAAGCTCGAGAGGGCTTAAATAAGACACTCAGAAGAGCTATAGTGTGTCTGCAATATATGAAGAATCACAATCAATCGGGAATCCTGTATCCATCGAATTCCATGTATTCAACGGGACTTAACATTTATCGGGCATTGTCAAATATGTGATTAATTTCATTTATATAGTAATTATACAATTTACATATATAACATTCAATTCAAACATATAAATATACACAATTTAGTTACACGAACTTACCTGGCTAAATTGCAGAAATACCAAGATTTAGGAGCATTTTGATAATTTTTCATTTTCCTCGATTTTTCACCCGATCTTGATCTAAATTAATAATTTCATTCAATTTATTAATTTAGACGATAAAACCATTCATTTCATGCAATTTAGTCATTTTAGACATTTTTACAAAATTTCTCATAAAGTTTAACTTTTATTCAATTTAGTTACTGAATTCAAAACATGCAAATTAACCATTGTTAATACAAATTAAAGCTACCCAAATATTCGTGACATTCAATACAGCCCATTTTTGCAATAATTTCACAACAAACCCTTGTATTTATATTATTTCAATAATTTAGTTCCTAATCAGAAAATTCATTAAAAATTACTTAATAAAATACTTTTAAATAACAATTAATATCTTAAATTCATAATTTAATATAAAAAATCACAAGTTTCATCAATGGCAACTTTCAAAATCTTTAACAATTTCAAAATCAAAGATACAGATTAATTAGATTTAATTGTAACGATCTCAAAAATAGAAAAACTATTGAAAACAGGGCTAAATTAAACTTACATGTAAAAGAATAAAGCCAAAAACGGAAACCTCCCCATGGCTATGGCGTTGGCTGGAATGTTGGAGAAGAAACGAAATAAAAATGTTCTACTTTCACTTTAATTTATGTTAATTTCTATTTAATTACAAAATTGCCATTGGTTTTATATTATTTTATCATTTCCATTCAAGTTGCCGTCCAACTATATTAGTTTAGGCATACCACCTAAGTACTACTTTATTTATTAATCATGCCATTTAATCACTCAATTATTATAGTTAGTAAGTTTTGTATTATTTTCAATTTAGTCTTTTTTAATTAATTAACTGTTAAAATGTTAAAATTTTTTAACGAAACTTTAATACTACCTTAATGACATTCCGTAAATATTTATAAAAATATTTACGGCTCGGTTTATAAAAACGAGGTCCCGTTACCTCATTTTCTAAAACTACTTTAACTAGGGTTTTATCACTCAAACGTAATAATTCATTATAAGACATAAATTATTAATTCCAAAATATTTTTAAAACCATATTTTACTCGTAAATATTAAATAATAAAATTTACGAGCTTACTTACCAGATTTTGTGGTCTCGAACCACTGTTTCTGACACCACTGAAAAATCGGACTGTTACATGTATACTCTTTACAAAAGCAATTCATCCAATTGTTTTGTCCAATGACTTCGTCATGTGTGTGTTACCCTTATATGATATCCTTGATTCCTTTGAGTTAAATTCGTTTACTTAATATAATCCCATTTTATCTTAGTGTCACCATTGTGTCTTCTTAATGATTAATATGATCACTATCTACAATTGACTGTGATAAATTGCTCATTCGAGAACTAGCAACCCGTGGCCACATTCTATATTTTATCAATTCACATAATGCCAATGAGAGTATATCATTAACTCTTTAATTGAGCTATAAATTCCACTGTTGCTAGTAAAGCCATGCCATACATAAGACATGTACCCAACATACCGGCTATGGGCTCGACCATCTTTAGAGCATAAGCCTCCACTTATATCAAAGCACATGAGTTACATATGCATGGTTAGTGACTAACTCAGGATTTAGGTAAATCACACCATAAATGTCACAAGTGAATTAATTCACAAACGGATTCAAAATTAATTCTTCTTGGGTCTAGTCCAATGTATCATTCTACTAATGAATACATCTATGTCTCTACTTGTGGAGTCAACTGCTCCGATAGTCAAAACTAGTCATCTCCCCAATTGGAATTGTAGGCGACATAATAATCCTTTTTAGTATTTGAATCCAATACTCACTTTGTTTCTTTTACGGGATTACGGACTCATTTAGATTATCTACTGAAGTAAGTTGTCTTTCTCGCAATGTAAATATTATTACAATGCCAGTTATCTTCAACTTGAACTTAGACAATCAATAAGCTAATATTTGTTTGTCACAATCTTGCTATGCATGCAAAATGTGAAAGATAAAAAAATAAAAAAGACATAATACTGAAATGTGAAATTAATTTTATTTATTTATTCATATTCAAATAAATATGGGCACATTTCCCAACAATAATTGCATAAAATAATGCACTAAAAATAGTTTGGGAATCATTCAAGGACTAATATGCACAAAACATAAAATTCTGGGTAAAACTGTAAAATTTAAGAAACAGGGGCACATGGTCTTGTGGCCAGGCCGTGTAGAATGGCTCAAGCTATGTGGAAGGGTTACATGGTCGTGTAGTAAACTGAGGCCGTGTGGAAAACGCAAAAATTAAGCTACAAGAGAGACACAGCTGTGTGGCCAAGCTGTGTGAGAAGTGAAAATCCTAGGGTTTCAGTGGCACATGGTCATGTGAGAGGCCATGTGATCCACACGGGGAGCCCACATGCTCGTGTGGCCTGGGCTAGGTTTGATTTTGACTTGATTTTCTCGTAAAAAGAACACACCTGACTTCCGAGGTCTCATACTATGATCCTCACATCCAAACCTATCTTGGGATACCTACAACAAGTCTTTCAATCGATAAATTCGCAAGAATTAATATCAACTTCCAAGATTTATCGAAATTATCAAGATTTTCAGGAAAACTTGTTAAAGATTCAAAATCGATTTGAAAGATTGTCAAGAATGATGTTATTCTAGAATTCTAGGGTTTTACGAAATTAGAAACAAGAATGCTTACCGATCTTGGAATGTTAGAAATGGAATTGACGATGTTACACTTAAATCGACATGAAAAATGGATTGAACAGGGTTGATTTCTAGTTCAAGATTCAAATGTAAAATTTCCAGTAAAAAAAGATTCTTTTTGAAAAAAGAAAGGAGGAAATAAAAAAAATGTATTTAAAGAAGAGAGAGGAAAAAAATTTCTAAATAGGGTTGAAAAAATTAACTAAGATTCTATTGTGATTAGGAAAGGGGATCAAATGGCAAGTTTAGGCAAATTTTAGAGGGCTAATTTGATAAATTACCCATTCTGCCGAAATTTAATAAAAATGGAAAGAATTTGACGTGATTTGAACCTAGGTATAGGGAGAAAATATACTAAAATCTTACCGCTAAACTAACAAATTCATTCTAAATTACTTTTTACCATATTCAATACATATACTAACTTAAATTTATTCCCTAATTGCTGGAAAAAAAAAAGAAACTAGGAGTAATGGAATTGGATCCTTGATTCTCTAAAAAAATATCCAAAGCTCTTAATCATCAATACTCTCGGTTCTTTGGTATTCATTCTATCTATCCCCTATATTATGGGTGTTAACCCATAATTGTAATAAAAATTTTTGCTTCCAATTAACAAATAACTTTCCAATTTTATTCCAACCTTTTTAACTTAATCACGATGGATTGTTGACTAATAACCAAAGCCCTAGAATTACATTGAATTTGCCACTTGCCAGCAACTTCAGTAGCAGGTATAGCTTTGTGTTTTCGGTTTGCCCACTTTTCTATCACCCCTTTTTAAGTACTCATATTATTTTGCAAGCAACGGTTTAATAATTTCAAATAAGATTGTCAACGTCCAATATGTGAAATAATATGTGATTAATGCATGAAAAGTCATTAATTATGTACTTATTAGTATATTTCTTGTTTAGTAATGAAACAAAACCAAATTTTAGTACTACAAAATTATTTTAAAGCACAAAAAGAATTGATATAATGTTACTCTATGTCTAATGCAATAAAAAATATGTAAATATTTCATAATACAAAATTAATTCAATGCTCTAGAAGAGTTAATATATTATTATTCAAAGAAACAAAGTAAAAATGAACTATGTTCTAATCAGTCTCAAATAAATTATTAATTTTAGAATTTATTCACTATAATGGATATCATACTAAAACCGTGAATGAGAAAAATATTAATTTTGATTGGTTAAATCTATTATATTCGGTAAAAATTTTGTATTAAAAAGCTATCTTTTTTTTCTTTAGGTACTATTATACATATATTAGTATAGTTAAATTATATATATATATACTCATAATATTATTGTGTTGGTTGAAATATATTGGGTTGGACTTAGAAAGTTTAAAGGGTAAATTATTCAAATATTATAAATATTGATTGAACCAATTTTTTATCATATTATTCAATTGCTAAATTAATGGGTTAAATACTTTGTTATAATATGTAAACTAGTTTCTATTTATGTATGATGTACAGGTTGAATGTATATATTAACATTTAGAATATAATATATTTATAATATTTTGAATATATTTCGTACATAAATATTGGGAGTATAAGGTATTAAAAGAATGATATTACAATTATTATTTTGCAAAAGAATTTAAAGATGAAATTTGGAATTTCATAAATATGGGAATAATAAGAATGCAACTTTGGATTATGATATTGCAAATTTACCGTCGTAACAATCAAAACATGTGGTATTTAGTTGAGTTAATGTAAAATAAAATTATGAATTGTGGGTTAATAAAATTATTGCATGGGGTAAGCTACACAAAGAATAGAAATATAATACTAGAAAGAATAGAAATATAATTATTAGGCAAACAATATAAAAATATTAAAAGGGAGAATAACACTTAAATCACATTAAAAAATGATAAACATGTTCTCAGGTGATAGTAAAATATTCAATAGTTTCGACCAAGCTATGGATGATACAAATAATAACTATCTAGAAGAATTCTTGAATACACTTCTACCAAATAGTTTGCCTCCACACAAATTGATCTTAAAAAATCAATTGTCTGATAATAATTTTAAGAAATTTGGATCCATCAAATGGCTTATGCTATGGAACAAAAATGGTTTGCAAACATTTCCATAATAAT
Source organism: Gossypium hirsutum (assembly GCF_007990345.1). Classification (NCBI taxonomy): domain Eukaryota; kingdom Viridiplantae; phylum Streptophyta; class Magnoliopsida; order Malvales; family Malvaceae; genus Gossypium; species Gossypium hirsutum. Next base: position 6,249,803 of record NC_053425.1, read on the forward strand.
GTAATACACTATGAGATAACAATTGATCAACTTGCTCGAAATCAAATCTTTTTATCAAGAATTTCACTCTCAACAATAGAAAATGAATGATATCCTTTTCAGTTCAAGCGAAAACAATTTCCAATACGTCTTTGTTTTGTTATGATTATTAACAAAGCACAAAACCAAACAATACCGACAATAAAAGTATATTTGCCACTACATGTTTTGTCTCATGATCAATTATATGTTGCATTATCTAGAGGGGTTTTAATGTCTTCATAAAAAATTTTAGTCAAGTCAGACAAAAAAAGCACGAAAAAAACATATGCAAGAAGGTGGTACAAATTTAATTTTATAAGTAAAAATTTATTAATATAACTAATTTATTTTTTTCGAATTTGCAGACATCAAAACAATGAATTATGATTATACAATATTTCCTTTTAAACATTGTATGCAAATAACATTTTTATAATATTGTACTATTACTGACAAAATATTATTCATTTTAATTATTATTTACATTAAATATGTTGTTTTTCTTATTACATTAATCACAAGAATTATACTGTTGGAAATTGGGGTGGGTAAACTTTTTCCCTTAAATATTACATGCTCTAATGAATTTGCCTCTAACAGTTGACATAGTGAACTTACCAAGCTCATATGAAGTTTCCATTCGGACAACCAATCACAAGATGCTTTAAGAGCAGGCCGTTCTGCTCTTTGAAAAAAAGGGGAAAAAAACTAGAATGCGATTTTAAATTGATTGGTTTTATTTTAGCAATAATAATAATACAATATGTTTGCAATTTGCAATAATATTATTATTCCTTCACTTTTGGTGCAGAAAAGTGCCAGAAACCTCCATTTCTCTCTGCGTACATGCACATGCTCATTGGAAACCAAAAACTGATGTTCCTCACATGTATCGAGTGTTGAAGATTCTAAAAGAACAAAAATCGGCAAGATCCTGCTGCTAAAGGTTGAAACTAAGGCTGATGATGATGAAGTTTTACACTGATGTGGCTTCTGGAGTGGGAATCTTTAAGGCAGCTTCTATATCCTTGTTGTCAGAACTTGCAAATTTCAAGAAAGTTTCAATGTCTGTAAGATTGAACCACTTCTTATGAGGTTTGGGTTTTCTGTCACTAATGGCAATGGCTATGTCATTAGGGAAGAGGTCTCGTAGGACAAAGGCATGCAATATGGTGGTTACAAGTAGTGCTGTTACTGTAAGTGTAGCAACAATGGAGAGTGTGACACAAAGTGTTTGAGTTACAATATTTGTCACTTCACTTGAATATCTCATGGCTGCTGTCGCCGCCCCGGTCATCGGAAATGTGTATGCCCACCAAGCCAATGAGAACCTGCAAAAGAAGTGAAATTTAGGGACTTCCTAATAGCACTGAATTATAGGTAAACAGAGATGCATACATACTTGAATCCTCGAAAAAAGTTAACCCGAACTGCCTGCAAAGGGTACAAGTTATAAGTCAAATTGTTCATATGGAACTTTTCTTGATGTTCAAAGAGGCTAAACATACCAGTGAGAAATAAAGGAACAAGGCAATGAAGTAAGCAATTCGAGCTCCATTGTCGAAGGAGCCTTGAATCGTAGCCCATGCCATTGAAGCAACACTTGGTGCTGCAACAAATAGAAAGAATACAGGATGGAGATCTTTGGGGAGTGTGTCGTTTGTTGGAAGTCTTTGATAAAGAGTTACAAAAAGAACTACGTAATGAGCTAGACCAACAGCAAAGAAGAAAATAGGTCCTTCTTTAAGCCCCATTGATGCACCCAATAGTGCTCCCACGAAGTTCCCAACGATTGAGAGATGGTTTGAAGGATTAGCCACCTTTGAAAGCCTTCGTTGACCTCCTGACATCCATTGTCCATATATTTTAATCTCCAAACAGAAGATTGGTGTCATAAGAACGTACCATAAAGGTACAGGCAATTTTGAAACAAGTGAAGGTGGCACTCCAAGAGCTAAAAACAAAAGAGCTATCCATGGGGCAAAGAAGAAGTTGACACGGATTGGATGGTAATACTCTCGACGAACTGCTTCAAAGTAGAGAATCACTTTCAGAAGGTAAATGGAAGCAACCATGGCTACTAAAGCGACAGATATCCACCATAGGATATGATTTATAATCAAGTTGATGTGAAGAAACTTTGTAGATGGTGAAGTGGCTAGGGTTTTCCACATGATAGCTTGGCTACTAACTCCCAGACAGATACCAAATGCAGAAATGGGATATCGAAGGAGGAATGGCCAAGTTTTATTATCAGGAAGAACAATCTCCTCGGAAGCCTGTTAAAAACAAAATAATGTCAGGTTCTTCCAATAGAAACCAATGGTCTAATTATGATTTGAGGGTATTAGAAATGATACCCTTAGGGTCTCTAATTCTGGTCCTTCCAATGCATCAAAGTATCGGTCCACAGGTAGTGGCAATGGTTCAATATTCTCTGAATCTGATTCAATTTCCTGTGGCTTTCCACGTAAATTTGATAGCTGCCTTTCAAGTCTACCAGACCATGTTTTGAAGGAATCAAACCTCTTGTCTTTGAGCTTTTGATGGTTGAGATGTAGTTGTTGATTGATGTTTTTAATGTTAGCTGAAGAATCTGGAACTCCATTTTCTAAACCCTTAGCTTCATCAACATGACAATGGTTAGTAGGAGAAGAGGGCATTGAAATACAAAGCTTCATCTCATCACCATTGCTGGGTTGCCAAACCTTGATTTGGTTTGAGAAATTATTTGTTTCATTTTCCACCTGCAAATGCGCAAATATATTTCAAACGATTTCATTATGTTTAAGTGTAAGTATGACGGTAAAAGTATATGTAATTTACTACTTAAAAAAAGAGTAATTTAATTTTAATATGCAAATCATTTTATTAAAATTTTAACAAAATGATCAGTTTATTTTTTCATATAACTACTAATTACTCATTTTTAGAGTAAGAAAATAAAATATTATTTAACTTTTAGTACAAATATATTTGTAATGATGACATACTAAATGAAAAGAAAGTGGAAGTATGACAAAAATAAAAAGCTAAAAATCTTAAATAAAACCCATGAAATATACTATTTTATTTAAATAAACGCTTACAATTTTATTATACCCAAATAAGCACTTTAAACTTTAATTTATACCAAATAAGCCCTTAATCTTCAAGCTGTATCAAAATCAGCCTCTAACCTTGAATTCATACCTAAATAAATTGTTAACATTAATCGACATTTCATTTGAAATCAGCACTAAATTAGATATAACTCAAAAGGTAAGAACATTCGAATACAATAAAGCATAAGAACTTATTTAATAAAGGATAAATTATACCCCACAATTATTAAACTATTAGTGAGTTTACGTTTTGATCACTTAACTTCAAAATGTTACAAAATGGTCATTAAACTATTCAAAAAAATTTATTTAAGTCACTGAACTATTCGAATATTTTTATTCAATCATTGGCTGTTATATTTTTTTCAAAAAGAAAAGTTTAGATAACGAGCTTCAAGCGACAATTTGACCATCGATACAGTAGATCAGTACCTATCAAAGAGTAGAATAACATACATTAAATTCAAATCAATCTGATGGCTAATATTGGAGATCAGAGAAGAGGAATGAGAGCTTTTGATTGTTGCAGATTATGCGAACAAAAAATACCAAACAACAATTATTTTAACAACCTAGTGACTTAAATGAAAACTTTCATATAATCTAATGATCAAATTGTAACTTTTTTATTTAAAATGACTAAAACATAAACTTATTAATAATTTAATGGGGTTAGAAAAAATTTACCATTTAACTAAAAAAATCTGTCATATTCTTTTTAATACATCTAAATCTGACATAAATGGATTAGTTTACATATTTAAAATCATATCTGATGACAAGGACTATACATAATTTATGAAGACAAAAAGATCCCATATTAAGGCCTCGTTTGGTTTCGCTTTTAGCGCCAGTGAGGTACAGTTGAGGTAGGTTTATGCTTTTAATCTCATTGATATGTTGTTTGTTTCAGCAGTTCAGTTCAGTGAAAATCAATTTCAACCTCACTGCTGTGCTGAAAAGGGGCTGGTGGTTTCAGCTACAATTAAGGGCATTGGGGCAGTGGGTATTTTTAATAGACAAAAATACTCATAGTTTTATTTATTATTTTACCATTTTATCCTTGCAAGTTAAATTAATTTCTCTCCCAACCTCATTTGTTATCAGATTTGGGAAGAAAACAACCGTTTATTTTACCCTTGTATGGGGTGTTTGTGCATACTTCATCCGGCTAAATTATGCATTTGAGTGAAAACTGTATAATTTAGCCTGATGAAGTATGTATTAACAATATACTTAAAATCTAGTTGGCACTTAAAATCATTGTAATATATGTAAAAACAATTTAAAATATAAATTTATTAATATATATATATAATAAACTCAAATAAACAATGAAAAGATAATAAATTTTTAAATATATATTTGTTTAATTTAAAATAGCTTTTATAAAATATTTTCAAGAAATCTACCAAACAACCGAAAATATTTTGCATAGATTCATCTAAACACCAGAAAAGTAAATCATTTCCAGAAAAGTAAATCATAATTTTTAGAAAATATTTTACTCGCAAATAAACAGAGCCTTATAATAAAATATTAGAAGATACATTTTAATATTTTATTAAATAAATTTATAAATTCACATATTTTAATAATTTAAAAAAAGTAAAATAATTTAAAAAACTTCTATTATAAATCAATTCTAATATGATATCTTTAATAGTCATTTTTTATTCTCACCTCACCGCTACAGCTGCGTTTGAATCCAAACACACACTCCACTATTGTTTCTAATCTCACTGCTACGGTATCTAATCTCACCACTATAGTAACTAATCTCGCCACCACCGCTGTTTTTAACCTCACCAGAGGTAAACACATCGCCCATCCAAACTAAGCCTAAGTATTGCCACGAGAGAAACACATTTACTATAAAAAAAAGGTGTAAACTTACGCAGATGCTATCAAAGCCAGATGCATGACATTCCTTCACCTCTACAGAAGCCGGAAGCTCGCCGTTATGATCCATTCTAACCTCCAAACTCGGCTGCTTCACCTGGGATAATGCGGGGTCGCTGATCTCCGATGCCGATGCTGGAAGCTCTAAAACAAATGGGAAGAACAGTGAGAAAATATAAATGGTTCCAAAACGAGTTCTGTGAGTTGAAGATGAACTCTGAAATCAGAACAACAGCATATATATATATGTAGGAGAAAGAAATCCGATGTGGTCCAAAAAAACACACTAAGAACCACAACCAATACACGTTTTCTAGAAACAGGCAGTCAGGCAGGCAGACCAGATATAAATTTGAGTCCAATGTGGGTCAGTCTTGTGCTAACCGATGTACTTTAAATTGACGCTTTTTTTGTTATTATTATTGCGGCATTATTTTCCTGGAAAAAGACAAATTGTGTTCGCTGTAGATTTTCTTTTATAAAAAATGATCCAGCTGGTTGGAAATTAAAAAAATGGTAGTTGATGAGCCATGGGAAGCATCATTAATTACCTGTACTTTTGTGATGATTATATTAATTATATTTTCAAAGGCAAACACAGTTCATCTTTGCTATTATTAAGAAACCTGCGGTTGAAAAAGGTACAACTAAATCTAATGCTATGATCTATATCTGAATTCTGATATGATGATTCGAAGAAATAAAAAAAAAAACTAAATAAATTAAAGCCACCATGTTTGAAAGTGACTGAAGAAAATAGTAAAGTCTTAGCACAAGTTTATCTAATTATTAAAGTATACTACACTTGGTCAAACGGTATGCCTAATGTATGAATAATATTAAAATGATTGTATAAAAAATTTTAATAAATAAAAAATATATAAAATTATTAAATATTAAATATTAAAATAAAATAAATATTTTTAAAAAATAATTAAAAAATAATATGAACGGGTCTAAAATGGGTTCGGGTTAATAATTTATAAATATTGATAAATTTAGGTAAAATTTTAAGTCTAATTTTTTAGGTCGGTCCGAATTTGAGCAAGCATAAAATATGTTAATATCATGCTTAGGCCCAACCCATAAACACTTGTAATTAACATATAGACGGTCATGTATAAAACTTTAATATTTTAATCAATATTTTCATTAAAAATAAATTTAAATATAATTAAAATTTACTGTTTTAAAATGATTTAAGGTTGAATTTAACTCAAAAATAAAATAACAATCAAACTAACAAATATATATATATAAATATTGAGGAGTTAAATTTCACATTATATCTAGAAGAAAAACAAAAGCCCAAAACATGGGTTTAATGAGTGGACTTGATTTGCCTTTGATAATCTAATGAACTATAGAGGCTATTTGAAAAGTTAAATGAATCGGTAAAGAAAAAATAATTTCCACAATAATGCTTATAAAATTATTTAACTATTGAATTTCATTGATCTAATCTGAAGGGAAACTTTATTCTGTTTGTTTTTTTCATCAAGCATTCAATTATTAATGAAAATTTAAGAAAACAATTTCTTAAATGCATTAAATGATGCTGAAATATTTATCATTGAAATGATAAAAATATGAAATGGAAACCAAGAAAAATTAATTTGTAGATTTGTTGATAATTTTAATAGGATTTTTCTCCCCGAATTTCTCATCTAAACGCATGTTCTTTTTGGAAATTATTTATATTTTAAAATATAAAAATAAAGGATAAATAAAGTATATTTATTTTGAAGGTTTATTTGCTGCTTCGGCTAAGTCGGATTTCAGTAGTTTTGTGATTTTACTCGCTTCTATGGAGTCTAGTCAGAATGCAGCATTGTTTGCGCCATGAATTCAAAGCGGCGGTCATGAAGATGCACCCGGACAAGGCTTTAAGTTCGGACGGTATGAACCCTGCCTTCTATCAATCTTGTTGGCATGTTGTGGGTCAGGATGTGTTCAATGTGTTGTCATTGGTTAAATCAAGGAGCATTCCAAGATTTTATGAATAACACTTGCTAAGGAATGGAAACGGTTATGGCAGTTAGTAGCTAGTAGTTAGATCTTAGTAGTTATGGTTGTCACAGTTAGTTAACTATTAATACATTGTGTTATAAATGCAGTGCAATGTACTCTGAAAATCAAGATTATTCAATCAATTTACTTCTCTTGATTCATTTCTATAGTTCTCATTATGGTATCTAAGCAGTAAGTTTTTTTTTTCTTTGTGTTTCTTCTTTGTGCTTCTACCATGGCGATAGAAGCAGTTTCTGGCAATGATGATGATTGTACATACCTAATTTTGCCAACCCATTCCTAAATACTAACCCAAACCCCAAATACTAACAACCAAAACCCAATTACAAAAAAACCATCTAACCCACCAAACCATACCCATAACCCAATACTAAAACCCACCAAATAATACCCAAATCCAACATACATCAGCCCAAACCCAAAACAAAAAAAAACACAAAAACACCTAACCCTAATCAGCCCTTAGCCGCAACCACCCTCCCCACTTGCTCCTGACTGTCAGTCTCTGCCACCACCATACCAGCCTCTGCCACCATCACATCCACCATCTGCTCCACCTGCAAAATCAAACAGAGCACGCAAGCAGCAAAATATAGGGAAACAGATTTGTACAAAGGCTATAAAAAGCCATCAAAAACATTTTTTTTTTGATAAGAAAGAAAAAGCATTCGATTCCTAGACAATACAAGAATAGCAAATTCCATTGATACAAAAGCACAAGTATAGTACCGAATCAGAGGACCAAGATATACAAAACTTGAAAAGCAAATACCAAAGGTGATTTATTTTATTTCTTTCCCATTCTTAAACCTATTGTTTTTATAAACATATATATTTAACAGATACATATTTAAAAAATAATAATAATAAATAAAAATAAAAATTTTACCTTTTTCGGCCACCGTGCACATGGCCGAAAATCGCCCCAGCTCTCCTCTCCCCTCTCCCCTTTCCTTTTTTTTTTATTTTTGTTGCTGCAAATGAGAATTTTAAAAAATTTTGGCCCTTATATAGCCTCCCAAAACGACGTCGTTTTGGAGGCTGCCCTTTAGCCCCAAAACGACGTCGTTTTGCCATAGCCCGACCCGATCCGACTCGCTCCGGCCTAGGATCCGGGTTTTTTTAACGGAAAGGCTAATTGCACTTTTAGCCCTTCCGCTTTTTATAGATTTATAATTCATTTTTTTATTTTTAATTTTGCCCAGAAGTTTTGTTTTTGTTTCATTTCGGTCCCTCCGCTGCTGTGGGCTTTAGGCCGAATGGTTTATTGCCCGATCTAGTCCCTCTGATTTGTTCGCTCGTGTAATTTAGTACTTTTTCCCTTTATTTCTTTTAAATTTACCCTAGAACTTCATTTTTAATTCCATTTCACCTTTTTACTGTTTCTCATTATTTTATTTTAATTTTACTATTATTGTTATATTTATTATGTATTAGCATCAGTATTATTTTACTTAATACTTAGATATATATTATACTGTATTATTAATAGTTTTTGTTATTATTATTTCTCTTAAATTTTATATTATATATTTACCCTTTTAATATATTAGGTATATTTTACATTCTATATTACATATGTAAATACATTTATACTATATTAGGTGTATGTCCTTAAATGTTGTTAGTCATATTTATATATATATATTAAATACTATATCAAGTATGCATATATTATATACGATTTTTGCTTAAATATTATATTATATGTATTTAAATATTAATATTATGTATATACATTTTCCATGTATGAATATATGCTTACGCACATGTAGCGCTATTAATTCTCTTTATTTGTTTTTTATTTTCACCTATACATTTTGTTGTTTACATATTCTTTTGAGACTATTATTCATTAGTATTTTACTATTACTATTATTAGTATATATATATATCATGCTTTTAATACTATATTTTTAAATATCATATTATGTATATATTATTTCATTTATTTTTTCCTATTATATTAGTACATATTTTATTATCCGTGTATATAATAGTATTATATAATATTATTTTCATATATCATTATATTATTTATTACACCTTTCATTATTATCACTTGTTATTTTTATTTTAATATTATTGTGTATATATTTTTCATATATGTCATGTACATACGTTTTGTCAATGTTTATTTTATATATATATATATGTATATACTATGTATATATTTTAACATTACTAGTTATATTTTTACTATCTTAGGTATATACTTCAAAAACTATATATGGTATATTTCTAACATTATTACTATTTATATATATATATTATGTACATACTCTTAATATCATTATTATGTATATATATTCATTGTTTCCATTTCATGTTTAATTCTAGTATTACGTCTAATATCGCATATATCTTTATCGTTTTTAATATTATTGTCACACTTATATTAGCTTCAATATATTTCTAGCTCTGTCTTTTATTCATTTTTATTTCATATCAATTTGCTTTGCGTTATTTCGAAAATCTTATTCTCGTTTTCTAATTAATTTCAATACATAAGGCAATGTACCGATTTAATATCAAGTCATCGATTTCATCGCTATGTTGGGTGAAATTCGTCGGCTCGTGTTAAAAACGGGACACCCTACTAAAAAATGGAAAAACTAAAATTTCTCGTCTTTTCAATCAGATCACGATTAAATCTTACATTGAACTCGTATTTTTGAAAATCAAGACAACACGTGTTTTACAAGATACCAATTTTGGGCGTTGCGAGGGTGCTAATACCTTCCTCGCGCGTAACCGACTCCCGAACCCAACTTTGCTCTATTTTTCACATAGACCCAAATTTGGCCTTTATTTTTGTTCAAGAATAAATTTTCTTATCAAAAAAGTGATTTATTAGGTATTCGATCACACCTAAAAAAAGGATCGGTGGCGACTCCCCTCTTTATTTTAAAATCAAATTTCAGTTTGTCAAGTTTTCACTAAATCGCCACAATTAGTGACCAAGCGAAAATTTTACGTCGCTACAATGATAATCGTCAATCAATCAACACGGCTACACATTTAGCTGGCTCCTCTTCTAATCTTGGTTGTGATTCATTGCAAAAGATTCAACAATTTCCCAAACATGATACGGTGAAACTAGGTGAGCATAACTTTATTTTATGGAAACAACAGGTTCTGTTAATTCTTGAGGGGTATGGGTTGCATGAGTTTGTTCTTGGTATTATCAATGTTCCTCTACAGTCTATTGTTGACAGAGATGGCAACCTTGTTGCTAACGCTGACTTTTTATTTCATAAGCAACAAGATAAGCTGTTAGCTTCCTGGTTATTGTCTACTATCTGTGATGATATCTTGGTGCATCTTATTGGTGCTCGATCGAGTTTTGATGTATGGAACATAGTTGTTCAGCACTTTGCTACCAAATCCACTATAACAGTTTCTACTCTAAGGCATCCTTTGTATTCCCAAAAGAAAGGGCAGTTAACCATTAAAGAGCACTTGGCCAAGATCAAAAGTTTGTGTGATACCTTGATGGCTGCAGGCAATGCTATTTCTGAGCAGGAACAAATTAGCATCATTCTTACTGGTTTGTTAGTAGAATATGAGTCAATTCGTGTTGTGGCTTCAGTAATGAGTGTTCCTCTTGATCTTCTTGCTGAAATGCTAACTGATTGTGAGGCTCGACAATAAGATTTTGTTTCGAGTATGCCCTTACAGGTTAACGTTGCTCAACAACGTGGTACTGATGATAGAAATGCATGACAGTTTGACAGAGGTTCTAGACCACCCTACAGGGGTAGTGGTTCTAAAACATTTCGAGGCAGAGGCCGAAGGAGGAGGTTTGCTCATAACAAACATCAATGCTAGTTGTGTGGTCGAATTGGTCACACAATCCAGAAGTGTTACTATCGATTTGATGAGTATTTTGAAAGTGTTTCTAATCAGACAATGCAAGTACACTGTCATCCGTTTCAAGATTCTTCAAGATCACCATGTGAAGGCTCTCATTGTTGTTTCCAAAGGAACATTGTGCAACATCTTGGTTTGCAAGCTAATGCTGCCTCTACAAAAGGACAGTTTCCCACAAGCTATCTGAACACAAAATTCTAGTATCCAGACTCAGGAGCATCCACTCATGTTACTAATGACCTGGATAATCTGCAGGAGGCAACACAATATACAAGTAACAACAGGCTTTTCATAGGAAATGGTGTGTCTGTACCAGTAGCTCCCATTGGCTCTTCCTTCTTTGCCAGTTCAAACAGAGTTTTTCATTTGAAAAATGTATTGCATGTTCTACGAATCTGCAAAAACTTAATGTTTGTTGCCCAATTTACTAATGATAATCAAGTTTATTTTGAATTTTATCCTTTCTATTGCTTTCTGAAGGATATCAAGATAGGGTATCTTGTTGGTGGGCCGCATTCATGATGGCTTGTACTAGTTCGATCTGTCAAGCACTCAGAATTTCAACACTGCTTCAAATTCTTTATCTATTGCTCACACCACTCATATGAAGTCTCCTACTTCTAGTGGTTCGATCTTTCATTTATGGCACAAAAGCCTTAGTCATCCTTGTAATAAAATTGTTATGACAGTTCTTCAAAAATATAATGTTGTTTTAAAAAATTGTAGGTTAAGTTCAGTTTGTTTAGCATGTCAACTTGGCAAGTTTCATAAGCTTCCATTTTCTCTCTCAACTACTATTTATGCAGCTCCTTTTGAACTCATTATATCTTATTTGTGGGGTCCTGCTCCTGTAGCATCTGAAGGTCACTTTTATTATGTCTCATTTGTTGATGCTTATTCTAAGTACACTTGGATGTATCTTATCAAAAGCAAGTCTGAGGTATTTGACAAGTTTCTTTATCTGATGTAACACCCCTTAACCCCAACCTGTCGTCGGAACAGGGTTACGAGGCATTACCAAAATTAAACACTAATAACGAACAACACCGAGTCATAAATCTATATTTCAATTTAAAATTTCTTAAATTCCACCTTTAAGACCCTAATATTTACCTACGATGCCCAAAATATACTTAAGAAGAGTTTTGGGATTAAACCGGAAACTTTGGAAACTTTTCCTTGAGAATAGGGGCACACGCCCGTGTAGCCTAGGATATGCCCGTGTGGCCTGCCCTTGGGGCTCACATGGCCATGGGGCCAGCCTATGGGCAGATCTGACTTACTCACACGGTCGTGGGACTAACCTGTGGGCAAGTCTGACTTTGCCACACGGCCTGGGCACACGCCCGTGTGACTAGGCTGTGTGAAAACCTAATTTTTCACCATTTTTAAGCTATTTTCACATACTAAACACACCTAATTCATGCCCAAACATTTACTTATAAATCTTGATCAAATAACATTCATCTATTCATTTCAAATACTTCTTAAAAGTTACAAATTACTTACACCCAAAACATAAATATATTAAGGTGACTAAAATAAAACCTAATACATGCCACATTTCCAAAATATAGATTCATCACCAGAAACTAAGCTGAGGTCAGGATTGACTTGGATGTTTACTGAACTTCAACTTTACCAAACCTGCGCACGGGAAATAACCGTACGCTAAGTATTGGAAATACTCAATGGTATTATCATAATTCAAATTATAACAATAATAAAATATCATAACATACATAGATAATTAGCAAATCATACATACAAATCATATATATATAAATTCATACCAAACTATTATATTTCCATCATATATTTTCCAATGATAAATCCAATAAATCATCAATGAGATTTCAAATAACTCATGAACCTATGATTCATCTCTCTGCCACATATAATTATTCAATTCACATTTCAAATATGAACATTTCATGAACTTTTGGTTTATACCTTCAATCTCTTTACAAATTTCATCTCACATTCCATCTTACAATATCACTTTCTCATTTCATTCAATAGCTCAATTAATCAAATTCATATGATTTTATTATTTCACTTATTTTCCCCTATTAACATGACTCGGACTTTGGCGGATACACGGATCCAACCAAACACACTTGAATGGCAACCAACGCCTCATCGGATAGTTCGAAGCAAATAAGTGACGACCAACGTCTCATCGGCTAAACCAAAGCAAAGTGGCGACCAACGCCTTATCGAATCTATCCGAAGCAATAATGACATATCAAGTGTCTCATCGACTCGAAGTTGAAGTATCCCTGAACCTTTCCATTCCTATGGTGTGCCAACTATATCCACTAAGCCTGACTAGTTAATAGGGTATCGGATTACTTCCTCTATTTCAGTCAATTCACATCAATTCCACTTTGACCACATTTTCTCACATATTTCTCAATTCAAATTCATATGCATACCAACATTACTCAATTCAATCATACAATTCAATTTCACATACATATATTTATTCATCAAATAAATCTAATTCACATTCAACTTAAATATTAATATTTACCTCACATTCAAATTCCATACACATATATTAAAATAAAACATTTAATAAGAAATAACTTGAATTATGATAATACAAATCGATATTTTTCTCAAGCTATTCCTCGATCACTTTTTCTTTTCCCTTCGTATTCGACGTCTCGGTTTCCTTGTTTGCTATGAAAATTAGCATAAATACAATTAATTAATAACACACATATTTTATATAAATTAATAACTTTTCATGCAACTTTTATCTAAATCCTAAATTTGTCCTAACCATTTTCATCTTCTTCCTTTTTACAATTCACATCATTTTCTTATTCAATTTCCATCAAAACTTAAATATAACCATCAAATTTTCATCATTTTACCATACTTTCAAACTTCTTTCAATTTAGCCCATAAACTCAAAACTTATAGCCTAGTTTACAATTTAGTCCTCTAATCAATTCTAATAAATGATTCTATCAATTTAATCCATAATTTCATCATTTTCTCAACATAAACCCTTTTCAAAAATCTATTAATTTTCAATATTTCCACATAAACTCAAAAGTATTCAACTCTAGGACTTCAAAAACATCAAAATCACAAGAAAATGGCTTAATTAAACTTACCAATTAAAACTTCAAGCATTAAAACCCTAATTCTCTCTTTTTCTTTTCTTTCCTTTCTTTCCTTTCCCCAATTTCGTGACTTCCCTGTATCCTTTTCTATTCTTTTTCTTTTATCCTTTATTTTATTACATTATTTACTTAATTAATATTTAATTATAAAATATCTATATAATAACAAATAAAAATAATACATGTGTATTTATACACACATGTACACATGTGTTAATTTATCACCATACAATTGTCACCATTTGTAAATAATAATAATAAATAAATAAATAAATAAATAAATATATTTTACTTAATTTATAAGTAAATATATAACATACATTTGTATTAATAATTTAAATACACATGTATTTATTCTCTATCTTACTCATGTCACTAAATTGGTTTAATTACTAATTTAGTCCCTTATCATTTTTCTCTATTTTAAAATTAACCTTTTACGCTTGATCTCGTGATTTCGTGATAGATTTTAAATATTTATAATTACTCGTTCTTGAACTAACTATTATCGCGATGTAGGCAAGTGTACCTATCGAACAGTAGTATAGTTTTAGCAAGACCGGATTGTCGAACCCAAAGGAGCTGAAAGTACTAATAATGACTGTCTTTTTATTATCTAGCCTAAGAATAGAGAGGTTTCTGTTTTAACTAACTAATTATCTAAACTAAGAACTCACAAAGAAAAGAATTGGGGAATTGCTTTTGGGGGAAATCGATTGACTTGAGACAATACCTAAGGAAAAATCCACCTAGACTTTACTTGTTATTCTAGCTCCGAATCGGACGATTTATTCATTCAACTTGTTCCGTAGAGATCCCTAAGTTATGTTATTATCCCTATTCAAGATTAACAACGTCTAATCCCTAAATTGAATAATTGAGACTTTTCTCTAATTAACACCCTAAGGTTGCATTAACTCGATCTATGGATCCCCTTATTAGGTTTCGCCCTAATCTGGCAAAATCTTGTCACCCTATGTCTAGGCGCGCAATCAACTCCGCTTAATTATGACAAATGTACTCTTAGACAAGGTTTATTCCTCCTCTGAATAAGAGCTTATCTTGAATCAGTATCCTGGGATATCAAAACAAGAATTAATAACACATAATTAAGAACAAGTTAAATATTTATCATACGATTCAGAAAATAATAACAAAATTCGTCTTAGGTTTCATTCCCCTTAGGTATTAAGGGGTTTTAGTTCATAACTAAATAAGAAATCATCTCAGAATGATAAAGAATACAAAACATAAAGAAAACCCAAAACTCCTGAAGGGAAATTGAGGAGAGATCTTCAGTCTTGGTGATGAATTCGGCTTCTGAGATGGATCAATTGGCTTCCTTGGAGTAATTCCTTACTACCTATTCTCTATGTGTCTTTCCTTCCTCCTCTAGGGTGTATTTATAGGCTTTGAAATGCCTAAGAGCCCACAAAATTAGCCTTTTCCAAATTGGACTCAACTTAGGCTCGGCAGGGACACGTCCATGTGACACGCTTGTGTTCGATTACTTCAGGCCGTGTTCTAGCCTGCCAACTTTACACAGCCGTGTAGTCGGCTCGTGTGAGGAGGTCCAGGCCGTGTTGATTTCGTACTTTGGCTCATTTTCTCCGTTTTTGGCCTGTTTCTCGTTCCTTTCGCTCTCCTACGCTCTCCTAAGTATAAAACATGAAATTAAAGCATTAGGAGTATTGAATTCACCAATTCTAATGGGAAATCATCCATAAAATACATTAAATATGGGGTAAAAATATGTATAAATTACGGTTTATCAAATACCCCTACACTTAAGCATTTTCTTATCCTCAAGCAAAATTCTCAACTCATAATCAAAATAAATTCTTCTCAACTTATAATTTCTATCGATAATATCTTAAAACAATCCATAGGTAATCATACATTGAGAATTCAACTAAAAAGTTGAATATTTAGTCATGTAAACATAGGTGCCTCCCCTCGTCTAAGTAATTACCTTTGATTCAGAATATCACAGAGTTTTACATCCTCACTAATGATTCACTCAAATCACTCGAGGTGTTTATGGACAATAAATGAAGCACTCAATAGTCAATAATGAAAAGTCATTACCATAGGCTTGCATGAAAATCAAATCTCCACCACTATAATTTAAGATGATATATCAATCAAAAGGTCTTTAGAGGGTTGTAATGAGGCTTGGTTAGGGGGTGTGGTCACAAGCTGAAAGAAATGGTTGAAATCGAGATTGAATTGAAAAATTGCCTAACTAGAAAAAGAGTTAATCTTCACTTACGTACAACAGAGCTTCTTCTCAGAATATGGAATTACTAATATGTATACATAGTTTTTTTTAAGAGCAAGTCACATAACATAGACTAACTATTAAGAACAAGACATAGCTAAGCAATCCATTCAACTTAAATCTCGACAAAAATAGGGATTAATTTAGGGGATTTCAACAATAATGCATTAAAGGTTAATATTAAGGATAATACAATGAATGGCTTGTTAGGCTCAAGGGGGTTTACTAGGGGTTAATCATGGAGGTAGGCTTTTCATGGCATGAGTAGGTTAATCCTAAGTGCCTTAATCATTTTGACATATCAAATCAAATGGTGTGGTCTCGACATGCATAATCAAGCAAGTTTTAGAAAAACAGTTCAATACTGACGCACTCAAAGCAATAATAAAAGTGAGCATAAAAAGAATTAGATGCTCAAAAGGCTCAAAAATCTCACAAAAATTATGGCTTTTTGATATTTAAAAACTTGTGAATTCCAACTCAAAGTAATACATCAACTTTGGGGAAACAACCTAAGATTTTAAATTCTTAAAAATCAACTCATCATGCTTGATTCTCTAATGTCTCAAAGTTTAAATAATCAATGCATAATTTCCTATGTTTTAATTCAAAATACATTAATCAAAATCATAAATCAATTAAAATTTATCCTAAATATGATATGAAAGCTTTTCAAGAGAACTAGGCAATAATTCAGGGATTTTTCTGATAATGAAATAAATATCCCTCACATTTGAGACGTACATTGCCCTCAATGTACAAAGATAGATATTAAAGTATAAGAAAAAGAGAGAAGAGAAGTGAGACTTCCTGTATGATGAATTCCTCAAACTGGAGTTTTGGAGAGTAATCGATTCGAGAGTGGAGGTGGATATTCTGGCGGTCGTAGAGGTTCATTAGTCCATAAGTCCTGCACGAAAAGAACATTATATCTAGTGGTAGCTATGGTCGTGGTCGAACAGGACATGGTAGTCGTGGAGAACCTTTCCCGGTGGAGTTTTAGTTTCTATGTGATGATTAGCTTAAAAGCTCTATATAACTGTGATAAAATCAAGAACTTTTTAGAGGATATAGGGAGAATAATTACTCATAAAGAAATAACCGAAATTAATAATTAAGAATAAAATTCTAAAATCTAACAAAAATAAAAAGTAGTTTTAATAAAAATTAAAAAAACATAAAATTATAAATAAATGTTTTTAAACATCTTCATCGCTGGATGGTTCGCGAGGTGGGACTGGCGATGAGATGTGGAGGTGCTGACAAATCTATTGTAGATTAGCATCAATGTTGTTAAATCGTTGAAAACACTGCTGCTTGAATCGAGTGAGGCGCTCAGAGATGTCAGCGTATGAAGTCGCCGCATGAACTGGACGAGAGGGTGGTGGCGGCTAAGTCGGTGGGTCCTTGTGCTGTAGAGGGACATCATCAGGAATGTCCTCGTAGGCCTCCTCCTCGGTGGATTAGGCGAAACGATACTAGGGAGGGTAGGTTCATTGGCACCTCTCGATCATTCTTATGCTAAGCGTGCTCGAGATGCCTTGTGGAGATATCTGGCCGAATAGGGTGAGGGATGATTCTTGAGCCGCGGTGTTGAAGAGCCCAAAATATAGCGCTAGTCAAGTTACGTAGGGGCCAATAGAGATGACCCACTTCCGATGCTGCTCCGTTTGGTGCTGAATCGTGAGGGCGATGAAATAGGCAAGGTCGAACACTATAAAAAGTAAGCGTCGTGAGTGTTGACGACGCCCGTACTCTCTCACCTTCCTGTAATCGTGTGAGCCAAAATAGCGTGTAGGCATCTCAAGGAAGGTGGGAGAACTGATGCCTTGGAGTGGCTAGGATTTAGGAGGCTGCGTCAGGGGCCAAAATGTGCCAGCACTTCGAGGGAGAGAAATGTATGTGGCGAGTGAGAGCATCTAAGTCATTCTCTTTCTTGAAATCCTCCGTATATAAACCCAGTGCAGCACCGAACTTTGGGACGCTTAGCTGGTAGATTAATCTGCCTAGGCGAAATTAGACTGTGCCAGGATCATCTTAGTTCGTCATTATAGTCTGAAGATGGAATATTAAGCATAGTTCCATCGTGAGCTCAAGGTATGTTGGCTAGATGATCCCAAAAAATAGTTCTCAATGGTCGGTGGTTAGGAGGGCTCGAATCGCATCAGCCAACTGAACTTGTTCTACGGCAGCCCAGTCGATGCAGCGGCCCGCAATTAAAGGTCGGGCCTGAAGTATTTGGAAAAGTTCTTCCTAGGGCCCACGGGGGAACTGTAGGAGAGGGTGACAAATTTTTGCGGTTGGACCCGCGGAAGAGGACGCTCCTTTCCTCTTCTTTGAAGCAGGTACAGCGGTTTTTTTTCCTCTTGAAGACGACATTGTATACCTGAAAGTAGAAACATCAATTCGTCTTTGATGAGTAGACAATTAATAATATATAAAAGGAATGCGACTAAATTCGAAAAGGAAAATGCATAAATATATTCAGCCACAACAACTAAATTCAATTAAAACAATAAGTTCAATGACCCATGTCTTTGTGTCATTAGCATGGTTTTATAAGTAAAAATGGTAAAGAATGGAATGCAAAATACTAGATGAATGAAAAGAGATGTCAACACAATATGCATGATTATTTCCAATATCCTAGCCATGAATATTCAATTCTAACTACTTAAATGAAGTGTAGGAATCATGTAATGAGTAAGATTTTAAACTTGAGAAAGATGATAGCTTGACTGATAAATTAAATTTATATGATTATCAATATGGAAATAACATGAAAAATATAGATTAATATGATAACTAGCATTATAAATCAGTGAAATAAAAGAAAAAGGTGTAAACAAACGCTAAGGGAAGAGATTGGGCGTCGAGAACGGTGTTGGAGGCTGCGCACGGGCGTGGCAGAGAGTCCGTGTGAACTTGCAGCGGCTAGGGTTAGGGTTTTTAAATGGAAAAGAAAGTGAATAGTACAGGGTATTTATAGATTTTAGGCCACACGGCCAGGGTACACGTCTGTGTTCTCCAATTTTTACCCGTGTGTATCGTGTTGTTCCTATTTGGGCGCGTCTGAAATTCATCCCACGCCCGTGTACCTTAGGCGTGTGGGTTCACACGGTCGTGTCGCACGACCGTGTCTAGCTTCATTCGCTTCTTCTACCCCCGTGTGTACGAGCCTTACGCCCGTGTCAATCTAACAGGTTCGACCACAAGTGTTAGACACGGGCGTGTCACACGCCCATGCTAGTTTCTCAGTTTCAACCACTGGTCTTTCATACGGATGTGTCGCACGCCCATGTTGTTTTGGCAGGTTCGAACACAGCCATGTCGCATAGCCGTGACGTTTTATCGTAGCCCGTGTTTGGAGAAATCCTTGCCCTATTTTTACACGGCCATAAGCACGCCCGTGTGCTTGGCCGTGTCTCTATGGAAAACCTGTATTCGAGAGCTCTGTTAGTAAGTTAGATGTTGAAGACTAAATTTTTAAAGAACTTAATACAGTTACTGCTCGGGTTGCCTCCTGAGAAGCGCTTATTTATAGTCTAAGCTCGACTTACCTCTCCGTTGAATGATCATGATGGTTCGAGGAGTTTATACTCCTCATTCCTACTATCAATCTTAAAATAAGGTTTTAAACGGGTGTTGTTTACCTTAAAAGTGCCGAACTTGGGATGACTCACCTCCACTGTACCGAATGGAAAAATGCTGAGTACCGTAAGAGGGATTTCTTCATTTGATGTGGTAGTGACAATGTGGGGATCTGTGGCATCTAATAAGACTTTATCTCTAACTTTAAGTTGATTTGGAGAGGTGTCAAGATCATTCTAGTGTAGTTTCGGTTTATCGTGTGTTCTTTGTTTATGTGTTCACCATTCATCTAGCTCCTCTATTTGCAGCCTTCGTTCTTCATGAATAGATGTTTTACTATTGTTTGAGAGTGGCTCATGTGCTTCTTTTAGACTTATCTCCTACAAAGTGGGTTATATCATGTGGTTAGTTTTAATAGAATGGTTTAGACAATTACCTTCAATTTCCGATGTGTTGTCAGAATTGCGAGCTTGAAGGGTGATTGTTTCGTCTCCTACCGAAGCGTGAGCTCACCTGTACCAACATCAATAATTGTTTTAGCAGTTGCTAAAAAGGGCCTTCCTAAAATTAAAAGAGTGTTGCTATCCTTCTCTATGTCTAAAACAATGAAGTCAACGGAAAATATAAATTTATCGATTTTTACTAGCAAATCTTCAATAATACCCCTAGAAAATCTTATAGTTTTATCTGCTAATTGAATGCTCATCCTAGTCTGTTTGGGTTTCCCGAGACCTAGTTGTTTAAACATTTTATAAGGCATGACGTTGATACTAGCCTCTAAATCAGCTAATGCATTATTAACATCTAAACTACCAATTAAGCAAGGAATCGTAAAACTCCCTGGATCTTTTAGTTTATTCGGTAGTTTATTTTTCAGAATAGCTGAGCACACTGCGTTTAGCTCCACATACGACGCCTCGTCCAATTCTCACTTATTTGCTAAAAGCTCTTTTAATAATTTTATTGCGTTTGGCATCTGCGATAGGGCTTCAATAAAAGGTAAGTTAATATGTAATTTTTTAAGAGTTTAAGAAATTTACCAAATTGTTCATCTGAGCGGTCTTTTCTTGTTGCGTTGGGGTATGGCACATGAGGTTTATATTTGACATTCACCAATTTGTTTGTATTTTGATCTACCTCACATTGACCTTTGCTTACCATAGTTTCTTGCCTCGGTTCTGGTTCAGGCTCTACAAATCCTTTTTCATTTTGAGCATTAATCGCGTTGAGCTGTTCCCTTGGGTTGGGTTCAGTATTACTTGGCAAACTACCTTGTGGTCGTTCGGAGATTAGTTTGGAAAGCTGGCCTATCTGAGTTTTGAGCCCTTGGATTGACGCTTGTTGATTTCTAAGTGTTGTCTCGGTATTTTAAAAACGGGTTTCTGATACCGATATAAACTTTGAGAGCATCTCCTTAAGGTCCGGCTTTTTTTCTTGTTGGTAGGGTGGTTGCTGAAAACCCAGAGGATGTTGTGGTCTTTGATTTCCTTGACCGCCCCACGAGAAATTGGGATGGTTCCTCCAACCTGCATTGTAAGTGTTATTATATGGATTGTTTTAAGGTCGAGGATTATTACCCATGTAATTTAATTGCTCGTTATCCATATTGTGGCCATAAGGTTGGTATTCCGAATGGCTTGTTCCACCTCCACTTGCTTCACACTGCATCACTGGGTGAACCTGTGAAGAACTAAGAAAACCATCAATCTTTTTATTTAAGAGTTATACCTGATTAGAGAGCATGGTGACCGAATTGACGTTATACACGCCGGCTATTTTCGTTGACTTTGTCCTCATGCCTTGCCACTGATAGTTATTCAGTAACATCTCATCTATAAACTCAGAAGCATCTTCAGGTGTTTTATTATTGATGGTACCTCCAGCAGCTGCATCAACCATTTACCGAGTCGAAGGATTCAGACCATTGTGGAATGTTTGAACTTGGAGCCAAAGCGGTAACCCATGGTGAGGGCACCTTCTCAAAAGATCATTGTCTCTCTCCCATGCATCGTAAAGTGTTTCTAAATCCATCTGCACAAAAGAACAGATATCATTACGTAATTTAGCCATTTTAGCCGGCGGAAAATATTTTAGTAAAAAAAATTTCAGTCATTTGTTTCCAAGTAGTAATTGACCCTCGTGGTAACGAGTTCAACCACTGTTTAGCTTTGTTGCTCAATGAAAAAGGGAATAGACGAAGACGAATAGCATCATCAGAAACACCATTAATTTTAAATGTATCGCATATTTCCAAGAAATTGGCTAAATTAGCGTTAGGATCATCATCCTGCAAACCATCAAACTGAACAAATTGCTGTATCATTTGAATAGTTTTAGGTTTTAATTCAAAAGTATTTGCAGCTACAGCAGGTCTAACTATGCTTGATTCAATTCCTGTTAAAGAAGGTTTATCATAATCATACATAGTCCGTGGAGTAGGATTTTCATTACCTGCAATCCGTGGAGTAGGATTTTGATTAGCCGCAATTGCAGGAGGTAGCTGATTGCCTTGGTTTTCAGCCATCTCTTCTGTTGGGGGTTGAGCATCATCTTATTGCTCGTTCTCTGTGTATTGTAAGCTTCGTTTTATTTCTCTTTGATTTCTGTGAACTGTATGATCGATTTCTTCTTCAAAAAGTAGTAGTCCTGACGGGTTTCTTCTAGTCATAAACTATAAAAACCTACCAAGAGAAGGAAAAAGTAAATTAATAAATAATAATAATAATAATAAAATTAAATTGTAAGAAAAATAAATGGCTAAAGTAATAAAAATTGAGCGTTCCTAATATCTTAGTTCCCCGGCAACGGCGCCAAAAACTTGATCCGTGATTTCGTGATAGGTTTTAAATATTTATAATTATTCGTTCTTGAACTAACTATTACAGCGATGTAGGGAAGTGTACCTATCAAACAGTAGTATAGTTTTAGCAAGACCGGATTGTCGAACCCAAAGGAACTAAAAATACTAATGACTGTCTTTTTATTATCTAGCCTAAGAATAGAGAGGTTTCTGTTTTTACTAACTAATTATCTAAACTAAGAACTCACAAAGAAAAGAATTGGGGAATTGCTTTTGGGGAAAATCTATTGACTTAAGACAATACCTAAGGAAAAATCCACCTAGACTTTACTTGTTATTCTGGCTCCGAATCGGACGATTTATTCATTCAACTTGTTCCGTAGAGATCCCTAAGTTATGTTATTATCCCTATTCAAGATTAACAACGTCTAATCCCTAGATTGAATAATTGAGACTTTTCTCTAATTAACACTCTAGGGTTGCATTAACTCGATCTATGGATCCCCTTATTAAGTTTCACCCTAATCTGGCAAAATCTTGTCACTCTATGTCTAGGCGCGCAATCAACTCCGCTTAATTATGACAAATGTACTCTTAGACAAGGTCTATTCCTTCTCTGAATAAGAGCTTATCTTGAATCAGTATCCTGGGATATCAAACAAGAATTAAGAACACATAATTAAGAACAAGTTAAATATTTATCATACGATTCAGAAAATAATAACAAGATTGGTCTTAGGTTTCATTCCCCTTAGGTATTTAGGGGTTTTAGTTCATAACTAAATAAGAAATCATATCAGAATGATAAAGAATACAAAACATAAAGAAAACCCAAAACTCCTGAAAGGAAATTCATGAGAGATCTTCAGTCTTGGTAATGAATTCGGCTTCTGAGATGGATCAATTGGCTTCCTTGGAGTAATTCCTTACTCCCTATTCTCTGTGTGACTTTCCTTCCTTCTCTAAGGTGTATTTATAGGCTTTGGAATGCCTAAGAGCCCTCAAAATTAGCTTTTTTCCGAATTGGACTTAACTTGGGCTCAGCAGGGACACGCCCGTGTGACACGCCCCTGTTTAATTACTTCAGGTCATGTTCGAGCCTACCAACTTGACACGGCCGTGTGGTCGGCCCGTGTGAGGTGGTCCAAGCCGTGTTGATTTCGTACCTTGGCCTATTTTCTCCGTTTTGGGCCTGTTTCTCGTTCCTTTCGCTTTTCTATACTCTCCTAAATATAAAACATGAAATTAAAGCATTAAAAGCATCGAATTAACCAATTCTAATGGGAAATCATCCATAAAATGCATTAAACATGGGGTAAAAATATGTATAAATTACGGTTTATCAACGCTCTATTCAATTTAGCCCTTTTTAATAATTACTTCTAATTAAACTAAATTCACCTAATCAAAATCTAATTCTACCCATAACTAACTTCGTAAATATTTTTAATAAATATTTACGGACTTGTTTTCTTAAGACGGATGCCTTAAATTCACTTTTCTGGTGCCCGTGAAATATGGGTCGTTACATCTATAGAAATTTGTTGAAGTTGAATTTGGATGTAAAATAAATGTTTTTCAAACTGATGAGGTGCAAAATTTCATTCTTTTCTAAATTTCTTATTTCAGTTGGGGATTCATCATCGACTCTCTTTTCCTCATACCTCTGAACAAAATAGCTTGGTAGAGAGGAAACATAGGCATATAATTGATACTGGTCTGACTTTGCTGGCTCAGGCTAATATGCCTATGCATCTTTGGTCTCAAGCTTTCATTAGTGACGTGTATCTTATCAACAGACTTCTCACATCAGTGCTCACTGGCAGGTCACCCTATGAGGTGTTGCATAAGACTGTGCCTAGCTACATGTATTTTAAAGTGTTTGACTGTAGGTGCTATCCTTATCTAAGACTTTTTAATACTCATAAGCTCCAATATCGTTCTAGGCCTTGCGTGTTCCTTGGCTACAATCTTGTTCACAAAGGATACAAATGTCTTGATGATACTAGTAGGATCTTTGTCTCTAGGCATGTGGTGTTTGATGAAGTCTGATTTCTTTTTACCAGTTCTATTGGCTCAAGTGGTGGTTCTGTCACTTCTTGCACTTAGCCTAGGTTCTAGCATTAGCAGTTTCAAGTTCCAATTATCGTCTCTTCTGTGGATCAGCCTCGATTTGGTGTTCCAAATTTGTCTGTTACTTCAGCTCAGAAAATTTCATAAGCTGTGTTAGGGTCTGCTGCTCCTCCTTGTGGTCATTTTCCCTTGGAATCTACTGACTTCATATTAAGGCTAGATGATAGCCTCTCACTAGGGAATGAAACTTGCAGTAGCCATTCTGCTAATTCTTCAACTTAATCTACTCCTGTTGTAATTCCCCCAGTGCCTTCAAGTTAGGATCATTCCTCAGGCTTACCTGCCAACTTTCATTCTATGTAAACCAGGTCCAAAAGTGGCATTTTTAAGCCCAAGTTATTCCCTACTGAGTTAAGTGAGACTGAGCCTGTTACAATTGAAGAAGC
Organism: Gossypium hirsutum; assembly: GCF_007990345.1. Taxonomy (NCBI): domain Eukaryota; kingdom Viridiplantae; phylum Streptophyta; class Magnoliopsida; order Malvales; family Malvaceae; genus Gossypium; species Gossypium hirsutum. The sequence continues at coordinate 6,275,065 of NC_053425.1, forward strand.
CTTTGCTAGCAAAGAGTGGAAACTAGTAGCTCAGCAAAAGTATGACACTCTGTTAAAAAATAACACATGGGATTTGATTCCTTTACCTGTAAAACGAAGTGTCGTGGGCTATAAGTGGGTGTTCAAACTCAAACATCGTTCAGATGGCACTATTTCTCGCTACAAGGGTTGATTGGTAGTTAAGGGTTATCTTCAGTAGGCAAGTATTGACTTTCAAGACACTTTTAGTCTAGTTGCAAAGCCAACAACAATTCGAGTTGTTTTGACATTGGCTGTCAAGTTTGGCTGGTAGCTAAAGCAGTTGGATATCAACAACGTGTTCCTCAATGATGACTTGTTTGAGGAGATTTATATGGTTCAACCTCCTAGCTTTGAGTAGAACCATAATGACCGATCGCTGGTGTACAAGTTGAAGAAAGCATTGTATGATCTTAAACAGGCTCCTAGGGCTTGGTTCGCCAAGCTGCTAGATTTTTTGCTCTATTTCCACTTTATTTTGGCTAAGTCAAATGGTTCTCTCTTTGTTAGGAAAACTGAGGGGGTGCTTTTGTATGTTCTAGTATTAGATGACATAATTGTCACTGGAAATTATCAGGACAGCACCAATAGCTTTGTTTCAACCTTGGATATTCAGTTTTCCTTGAAGGATTTAGGGCCTCAGTTATTTCCTTGGTATTGAAGTAACTTCCACTGCTGATGGATTGTTTTTAAGCAAGCACAAATATGTTCTTGATCTTCTAATAAAGGCTCGAATGAATCAGGCAAATGGCTCACCTACACCCATGGTCACTTCATCCAACTTGTCTCAATATATTGGCTGTGCGATTAGAAATATGTCTGAGTATAGAAGCATTGTGGGAGCTCACCAGTATGTGGTCATCACCAGACCAGATATTACTTTTGCTATGAATAAAGTGTATTAGTTCATGCGTCGACCTTTTGATCAGCATTTCAAGGCTATCAAATGCACCCTTAGGTATCTTCAAAGTGCTATAGACTATGGTCTTCACTTTACTACAGCTGCCAACTTGGATTTTTTTAGCTATTCTGATGCAAATTGGGGAACTGATGTTGATGATCAAAGGTCTACTACAGGGTTTTGTGTGTTCCTTGGGGGTATCCTTATAGCTTGGGGATCAAAGAAGCAACAGATTGTCTCCAGGTCAACAGTAGAAGCTGAATATAGAAGGCTAGCTCATACAATTACAGAGGTGGTTTGGCTTGAGTCTCTTTTGTTTGAACTGCATGTTTCAACCTCAAGAAAAACCACAGTATTGTAACACCCCCAAACCCTTATCCGGTACCGAAATAGGGTTACAGAGAATTACCAGTCATTTTAGTTCAAATATAAACATTACGCAATTAAATAACATATATTTCATAAATTAATCAATCTAATGACCTGACCTATTTATTTATATAAATACTTTAACCATAATATCCAAATTAATTCGAAAACCACCATTTGAACTAAATATAAGATTATACTAATTTTAACCAAAATATACCATTTAATAGCTATAACCCAAAACATATTTATATAATTACCAATATTAACTTATATTTCATTTACAAACATGTGGTAACGAGTTACCAGTTATGTGGGTATAGTGTACAAATGACTTTTGATGAAAAATTTCTAATTGAATCTGATTATTGTCTGTTATTTAGAAACATAAGATGTACTGAAGAATTCAGAACTACTACAATCTCTGATGATATCAAAGTGGAAATGGATAGAATTTTTACAGAATTTGAACTGGAATTATCTCTGCCCGTGAAAAAGAAAGATGATATTTGAATAATCGTCGAAGGTAAGGCGAAGTCTGTATATTTTATTCTAGTATGAATAAGTTTCTTATTTAGTAATTATCTGAAATATGGGTTTCTAAGATTGTTAGATTATATGGTATGGTAGTTTCTATTATTTCTGACTGAGCTAAATGGTTTATATTCAGATTCTAGAATGAATATAAGAAGTTCTGGGTACGCGATAATAGTTTTCAGCACTGTATGAAGCTCTGTATGATTGTGAATGTAAAACTTCATAGTGTTTGACTGGATGTAGCGAGAAAGGGAATATGTGGAGTTGTTTTGATTGTGAAATTGAAGAAGAGTGAAAGAGATTGAAATAGATCGATAGCAGCTTTTGAAAGATGGAAATTATGTATATCAAATATTCTGCTAGTGATAAAGTATTTCTTAAGTTGCATGTTGGAAGAAAATCTGATATTTGATTAAAAAGGTGAAATTGAGCTCACAATCTGTTTGGCTATGTGAAATCACAGAAAAGTCAAACCGATAACATATTGACTGGTTTTACATCTGAAGTTATAGAAAATTTATGAGATTTTTCAAGATTTAGTGCTGAGAAGATATAGATCAGATTTTCCACATGTTACTTCGACAAAGGATAATGAAAGTTGAACTAAATCATGGTATGAATAAAAATAATTGATTGAGGTATTACCTTGAAAAGTGAAGTCATAATACTGAAGAAATCACACGGTAACCGAGAGAAACAGTGAGATTTCTGTACCTCCAACTCTTTTCAGGAAAATTTCGAGGACAAAATTTATTAAGGGGGGAGAATTGTAATGACGCGAATTTTACTGTTACCGAAAAATGTATTTTCGGGTCTCCGTTTCTGAAAAATTGATTCGTAAATATTTATTAAAAATATTTACGAGAGTGGTTAATTAGAGTTTAATTAAGTGAATTAGCTTAAATTAAGGATAATTGGATAAAAGGATTAAATTGAATGAAGTGTAAAAGTTTAATTATAAAATAAAGAAGAAAGGACTAAATAAGTAAATAAGCCAAAAGAGAGTGCCAAGTGTATGGCAAAAAAACAAAATACAAGCGTAATAAATATAATACACACATTTGTAATACATGTATGTATTTGCTTATTATTTAAGTAAATATTAATGTATTTATTATTACTAAATTGATATTATATGATAAATAAATAAAAGTAAGACAAATGTGTGGTAATGATTGGGTACAAGTGTATTAATAAAAATACATAGACTTGTAATGCTTGTATTTAAGTATTAATAGATATTTATTATTTATAAAAGGTATTTATTAATTAAATAATTATATTATAAGATTTTTATGTGAAAAATAAATAAAAAGTTGACAAATGTATGGTATCTATAGTGACATGTGTAATATTAATATATGTACATTTGTAAAATACATGTAGATTTACTTATTATATAAGTATATTATTATTATTATTATTATATATAAAACAAAAGAAAGTAAAAGAAAAAGAAAAAGAATAGAAAGAAACAGAGAAGAAATGAAACAGGGAAGAAAGAAGGAGAAAAAGAAAGGAAAGAAAAGAAAAGAAAAGGGGGAAATAAGGATTTTGAAGCTTGGAAGTTTATGGAATCCTAGAGAAGAGTACTACATGAATTATATCAAAAGTTAGGAAGTTCATGAATTTTTATGTGTTGATTAAGTTGAACAAATTAAAGAATTATGAGTTTTATTGATAGGAATTTAAGTTAGAAGTGGGAAATGATTAAATTATAAAGAGAAAGTTAAGTTTTGACATAGTAAGGACTAAGTTGAAAGAAATTCAGAATTTAAGTTTTATGTTGAATATGAAAAGCTGGAATTTATTTTAAGCAAGTATAAAGATGAAAACTTAAGTTAATTTTGAAGAAAAAGAATGGTTATGGTGGAAGGACTAAATTGAAATTTATGGAAAAGTTACATGGAAATCTTAAGAATGTGATATTAATGACTTTGAAAGAATGTAAATTTTTCTGTAGCTAACGTAGCACCGAAAATGTCATCGAAGAAGGGGAAAGAGAAAGTGGACGAGGATATCGAGTAAACTCGAGAATTACGGTTTGTATTTCTATAAACTGAACTTAATAGTTAATTGTTATGTTAATATTTGAATTGCTTGAGAATGGAAATGCTAAGATAAGAATTATAATGTTTTATAATTTATTGAATATGATTATTAATTGTTGTATGATGATTGATATGTGACAAGTAAGTATGAAATATTTGAATGTGTGATTATTGGAAAATGAATTAAAAGGTATGTTGTATTAAAATTAAATTACATGTGAATTGATATGGAAAGGTATTGAAATGAAGTGAAAGTAAATTAAGAATGGAAAGTGGAAATTGAAAGTTGACTGAATACCTTATTAACAATGTCGGGCTAGTCAGATATAGTTGGCATGCCATAGGACCAGAGGAGTTAGGGATATTTCGACTGTGTGTCAATGAGACACTATATATGTCGACTACTGTGACTGTTTTGGATTCGTTCCGAAGAGGTACTCTGTACTCTGTACCTGACTGTTATTGTTACTGTTTCAGATTTGTTCCAATGAGGTACTTTGTGTACCGCTACTGTTACTGTTACTGTTACCCTTACGGTGTATTCCGGCTTCAATCGATGAAACACTGTGACATATCTCTGGTGTGTGGGTTGGATTTGAGTTCGTGTATCCGTCAGGTCCGAGTCATGTTAATAGGGATAATCAAGGATATCAAAGAATGAATATTATTAATTTATTATTTATTAACTATTATGTCTATAAAGACTGCTTGATTGCTTGACAGATGAAGATTACTGTATAGTAATGAAAGTATACTGAAGACCGATTAATAAGATTTTAAGGCTAAATAATGAAGAGTAAATGGTTGAAGTATTAAGATTCTAAAGTTAATGCTTAAAGTCTAAGAATACATGAATGTTAACTGCTAATGAAAGTAAATGTTATATTGATTGATGAATGATGAAATGGAAGGTACAAATGGATAATGAGGGTAGACTGAATCAAATGGTAAGGTATATATGTTATGAGATTAAGTTAAATGACTGAACTATAGAGACTATGAAGTTAAAGTTTAAAGCTCGAATGTATATATGAATGACGAGTATTATTATTTAATGATTTACAAGTTTACTATGATTATTATATGACTTAAGTAAATGTTAAATTCCTTATACTATTCAGTAATTCTGTTTATAGAAATACCACTGAGTTTATACTTAGCGTACGGTTTGTTTCCGTGCGCAGGTTAAGTTACGGTTAAGCCGTCAAATCAGCATCCCAAGCCGATCCCAGACTGGATAAAGTAAACCACGTTAATTGTTGATAATGGCATGTACATAGGTTCATAAGTGTGGTGTTGTAAAAGATAGTAAATATTTTAAAACATGCATGTTTGGAAAGTTAATTTAAGTAAGTTGATTATGATTGTATAAAAAGAGTTTAAGCCGATTTTTACTGTGGTGCCACTGAGGGTACATTGGTTGAATGTCTCGTTATTAAACTGGACAAGTACTAAGTATGTTTAATCTAGCTTTAACTATGTTAATAGTCGATATAAAAAGAAATAAATAAATATTAGCTTGAGGTTTAAGTCTTGCAGGATTGGTAAATCTGAAATAAAAGCTTATTACAGGTCCACACGGCCAGATCATACAAGCGTGTGATTGAATCGTGAGAGACATACGGTTTATACACGGGCGTGTTATCAGGACATGTGTCCCTAACAGAATACTTGGATTGCCACACGGGCAAGAGACATGGACGTGTGTCTCAGCCGTGTGAAGGACACGGCCATGCAGCACGGGCATGTGCTTTGGCTGTGTGAAAACTGCAGTAAGTTCGAATTGAAAATAAATCCACACGGGCTAAGTACACGAACGTGTGCCTTAACCGTGTGAAATTGGCAGATTCTAAAATGAAGCAACACGGAATGCCCACACGGGCGTGGTAAGGGGACACACGGACGTGTCCCATAAGCCACACGGGCGTGTGGTATTGTTCAAAAAGGGGAATATTAAAGTTTTACGAAAAATTTTATAAGCCTCCAATCGAACCCCGGTTGGATTTAAATGTTTATAGTAAGCACTGTGGGCCTATTAAGGATATAATAAGATTCATATCAAGTAACATTACTCAAATATTTCCGTTTCAAGTGTTAAAGGACTGTAAAGACCCGTAATGCTCTGTAATCCTGTTCCGGCGATGGGACAGGGTTAGGGGGTGTTACAACAATAGTCATAAATCATCATAATCTTAATTCAATATAAATATAATAATATATAATACACAATTCAATTCCATTTTATTCAATTCAACACCATAATTATCCAATATTCAAATATCATATTAATCACAAATTCAAATACATTCAATTCAATATCAGAACACTAATACTTACCTTAATATCTTTTCATACACATATAATCAAAATTCAACAATTAATAATTAAATTCGACTTATAGAAATACAAATCGTATTTTTTTCGAGTCACTCGTCGTTGACTTTCTCTTTCTCCTTTTTAGTCGATGTCTCCGGTTCAACGTTAGCAATCAAGCTTTAAACCTTGAAATCCATATTTCCCCTTTCTTTCTTTCTTTTCTTTCTTCTCACCTATTTTTTGTTTTGCTGTTCTGTTTCTTCTCTAACTTTGTTTCTTTATTTCTTTATTTAAATTATGTTTTTTATATTATATTATATTATATTAACTAAATAATTATTTCTTAAATTATAAGTAAATACATGTATTTATTACAAGTGTATGTATATTATTTAATACACATGTATTTTATTTTTACCACACACTTGGCATCTATGGCTTAATTGCTAATTTAGTCTTTCATCTTTTCTTTATTCTACAATTAAACTTTTACACTTTATTCAATTTAATCCTAACACTAAATTAACATTAATTCAAGCTAATTCGCCTAGCCAAAACCTAATTAACCTCACAATTAACTTCGTAAATATTAATAAATATTTACGAACATGTTTTAATAGAACAATGACTCGGAAATACACTTTTCCAATAACCGTAAATTTCAAATCATTACAAGTATGGTGTGATAACTCAGGCGTCATTGCTGTATCTGCAAATCTAGTGTTGCATTTAAAGTTTAAGCACGTTGAGTTAAACCTGTTATTTGTTCGAGAAAAGATTGCAGCTGGAAAGCTTAGTGTGGGGTATATTCCAACACATGAGCAAGTTGCAGATGTGTTTACCAAAACCTTGTCAGCCCCTTGTTTACAAAATTTAGATCATGTCTTAAAGTGGTTGCAAAAGTTTGACAAATCAATAAAAATCGAGAAGATGGAGGCATGTTAAGGAATGGAAACTGTTATGGCAGTTAGTAGTTAGTAGTTAGAGCTTAGTAGTTATGGTTGTTATAGTTAGTTAACTATTAATACATTGTGTTATAAATGCTGTGCAATGTACTCTAAAAATCAAAATTATTCAATCAGTTTACTTCTCTTGATTCCTTTCTATAGTTCTCATTAACACTACAATTGTTTTGATTTGTAATATGAATAAGCCTGACTGTATGAAGGATCTGAGGCCTATCGCTTTGTGCAACGTCTTGTATAAAATTTTGTTGAAGGTGCTTGCTAATAGACTGAAGGTTACCTTACCTGGTGTTATTTCTCGGATGCAATCTGCCTCTATGCCAGGTTGGCTTATAACAGATAATGTTTTGTCGCTTTTAAGTTGATCCATCATATACGAAATATGGGTCGAAGGAGGGTGGGAGAGGTAGCGTTGAAGGTTGATATTAGAAAAACTTATGACAGTTTCTGTTGGGGCTTCTTTGAGTTTATTATACAAAGAATGAGTTTTGGCAGACAGTAGATATCGTGGCCGAGAGGTGGGGCTAATTGTGCCAAGCAGGGTTTAAGTCAAGGGGACCAGTTACCCTCTTATTCATTTATCTTGTGCATAGAAGGTCTGAGTCATCTTCTTCGCAAAGCTATAACTCGAGGGGATTTGCATAGAATACCGGTAAGCTGTTGGAACCATTCTGTATCCCATTTGTTGTTTGCAGATGATAGCTTCTTTTTCCAGGCTACAAGTTTGGACTATACTACTATGAAGAGCATATTATCTTGTTATGAAGTTACTTTTAGGCAGACAGTTAACTTACAGAAGTCTGAAATTTTGTTCTGCTCAAATACCAAGTTACAAGATCGGAATGCTGCTACGTCAGTATTAGGGGTCTCAACACCATTTAACCATGGTCGATATCTTGGGTTGCCATTGTTGGTGGGTCAAAACAAGAGGAAATTTTTTTCTTTTATTAAGGAGCGGTTTAGCAGGTGTCTTTTCTCTTAAAAGAATAAATTGTTGTCCAAATCGGGTAAGGAAGTTGTGATTAAAACTATGGCTCAAGCTATTCCTATGTTCTGTATGGGTGCTTTCTTGATACCTGCTAGTATGTGTGAGAAGCTATAGAGGATGATTAATTTTATTTGGTAGGGTCAGGAAACAATAATAGGCAAATGATTCATTGGGCACTATAGGATACGCTCTGCTTTCCCAAGGAGCATGAGGGTATGGAGTTTCGGAACCTTTATTGCTTTACTTTAGCTATGCTTGGTAAATAAGCGGTGCGCTTGGTTACTCACCCAGATTCTCTTATTAATTGTGTTATCAAAGCCAAATATTTCTCTGATGGGGATGTTTTTACAATGAGTTAGGGTTTATGCCCATCGTACACTTGGAGGAGCATATGCAGCAAAGGACTTACTTACTAGTGCACCCGGTGGTTTTAGAGGGGGAGGGATTGAGTATGAAGCTTTCAACCATCCTTGGTTGGGAGATTATAGTAGCTTCTTTGTTGAGTCCCTACCTTTTCCGGGCATGGAGAATTTACGGGTAAGTGAGCTTTTTTCAGTTGACTGTCTGTAGTGGAATATGGATTTGCTTAGATGCATTTTCGCTCCCATTGATGTGCATCGTAGCTTAAAGGTCCCTATAAGATACCATAAGCAATTGGACAGGCTTGTTTGACACCATAGTAAGGACGACTAGTATAGTGTCAAGACCGACTATCGAGTAATAGTGAACTTAGCTACCACGGTGTATCATTATGTTGTGGAGGGACCATTTTCGCGCCTTTGGAATTGCATGGTCCTTGAAAAGGTCAAAAACTTTACTTGGAGAACACTTCTAGCTTCTTGTCAATTCCCTTATCTATATGACAATTCACGTATATGTGACATTAGTAAAATTAAAAAACATAATTTTTTTTATTTAGGATAATTTAAAAAATAATATAAGTTCACTAATTAAAAAAGACATTTAATTAAATAAATGATTAATATATATATTATTTTAAATTAGAGCGACAAAAACGTCATTATGCCGAAAGGAAAAAAATTCTCTTCTCAATTAAAAGCTGAAACGCTGCGTTTTCTGAAAGGACCTATAAGCGGCATCGTTTCGGGGTTAACATCCTCTATATAACCTCAGCGTGATATTTCAATTAACATAATTAAAATTAAACCAACGAAAGAAATCCCTAGAAGCTTAAAGAAAGGGGGGAAAGATGAGGCCGATGCCGATGGAATTCGTGACGGACCCAGACGACCAAGGTTCAGCCATGGAAGTCGACGATGTTGACACACCGGAGATCTTCGGCGAAGGCGTCATCGCTTCCGACAACAAGCTCGCCGATGCCGATTTCTTCAACAACTTCGAAGACGATTTTGATGACTCCGATATCAACTAAAAAAACAAAGAAGAATCGTTTCAAGTACTCATCTATCTTTTTTTTCCCTTTTTACTTTCGCTTTTTAGGGTCTGAAATTTCTTAAAACTTTGTTCAATTTAGTTTAATCTGAACTGCACTATGGATGCTTATCTGTATGCAAATCAAAATAGTGTAGTTTATAAGTTTAAATCGTTTTAAATAAATATAATTTTCCTTTTAGTTCGTTTCTCTTTTACTTGCTTCTTTCTTTAATAAAATCTCTTCTTCTTCTTCTTCTTCTTCTTTTTTTGCTGTTTGTTTTGACTGAGGTAAAATAAAAACAACGTAATACAAATATATATATATATATAGAAAGTGGACAGGTTTTACATGATTATTTGTTAACACCACTAACATCCCAATTTTTGTAGAAAAAATATATAATCAATTTTTTAATATCCTGGTTGAGTGTTTGTATAATAATGTCATTTTTGTATGATTTTGATTTTATGTAATAATATATGGAAAATTGATTTTGATGAAATTTTCATTTAAAAAAACAAATATATTTATATTAGAACTTATCTTAATTCAATAATAATCATAAATTAAATTTCTTATTATTTGAGTTTATTTGACATTTCAATTTTAAATTTTACAATATATTGATTGTGTAGTGACACCATTTCCATGAATTCCATCGAAAATCCGTTTGTGTTGTTTATTTATTTGACTAAATAACATTTACACTTATAATTTAAATATAAAAAATGAATTTTCTTTTTTTTTCTTTATTTTAAAATTACCAAAAAGTCATTTTTATTACGAGGTTAAATTAATTTTTTTAGTTAAAACGACCAATAAAATTTATTGTTATAATCAAATTGAAAAAATATATATAATCAGTTTATTAAGCTCTTAATAACGCGTGGGTCCAACATTACCAATCATTTTGATTGGTTATCGATATTTATATTTACATTTACTATTAATAATTTATTAGTATAAATAAATCCCGACGATTTTTTTCCGAACGGGTTTTCCCGCGGAAATAAAAACGATGTACGGATACGAGAGCCTGAGTCGCACGGACGCCCGCAAGGCGGAGCAGATAGATCTAGAGTCAGGGGAGACTCTTTACCCGGGACTCGGCTATGGCGAGAATGAGCTCCGATGGGGCTTTATCCGCAAGGTCTACGGCATCCTGGCGGTGCAGCTATTGCTTACCACCGTGGTCTCCGCCTTTGTGGTTTCGTCGCCGTCGATCATCGACCTCCTACGTGGAAACTCAGGCCTCTTGCTCTTCTTCTGTTTAGTCCCTCTCATCTGTAATGTCCTCTCTCTTTTCTTTTACCTATTTTTTTGTCCTTCGTACGATAGCATTTCACCTGCTATTCTTTTTATTTCAACCATGTGATTATCCGATCGAAACACAAAATTATGGGGTATTTGTTCAAATTTATTTTGATATGGATCAAAATATATTCAAGTTTTCAAATCGATCATAATTATTAGAATTATTAATTCTAATAATTCTAGTAATAGTTTTTCAAATGTGTATTATTTGCAGTTATAATAATCATGTGCTTCAAGAGATTTCCTATAACTCTTTACCATTTTTTCTTTCTCTTCAGTTGGTTAATTATCGGTTATAATTAGAGGTACTCATAGGTTAGATTAGGCAGTATTCAGATCAGGTTTAAGAATGATATTAACATATTTTATAATTGTCCAAACTTTGTTTGGCCCAAAATTTGGATCTAAAACTTGCCTAAACCCGCCTATATTTGTAAAAGGTTTACCAAGTCCATTTTAAGCTCGTCCATATTATTTTATAATTTTTTTTAAAAATATTTATATTATATTATTTTAATATTTAATAATTTTATACATTGAAAAAAAAAGTATATAATCATCTTAATATTATTTTAATGTTTACATAGAAAGTAGTATCATATATTTAGTATAGATTTTTTTTTAATGTGTTCTAAATTACATAATATATAAAAATAACATAATATAAAATATTATAAACTTAAAACAGGTCGTGTTCGGGTCTTGAATGTTTAAGCTTGAGCTCAACTTATATTTTAAACGGGTCTAATTTTTTTGTCCAAATCTTCTCAAATTTTAGACAGGCCTTCAGGTCTGGACAGATGGCCTGGACAGATAACCTAACCATGAACATATCTAGTAGTTATAATGCATTTAGCTTGATTCATAGAGGACTCTTTTGTCTCCCAAGCAATTACTTCAAATAATTTTAGGAGCTGTTCTTCATTTATTATGTCACATTACCACACTTTGTCTTTATTTCTTACCTACAAAACTCAATCCATGCAGTGGTGTGGCCCTTGCACGTCTATCACCAAAAGCACCCACTGAATTTTATCATCCTTGGCGCCTTCACCGTGTTTCTGAGTCTCACAGTCGGTGTGAGCTGCGCCAACACTGATGGTTAGTATCCCTACTCCATACTTGCTGTCAACAAGTTCTAGGTCTAGTTATAAATCTGGGATTCTTGAAACTAAACTGCTTTTCATTGCATGGATTCAGGAAGAATAGTGCTTGAAGCACAAATTTTAACAGCAGCTGTGGTTACATCTCTTACTGGCTACACTTTCTGGGCGTCTAAGAATGGCAAGGACTTTAACTACCTTGGGCCAATTTTGTTCACCAGCCTTGTGATCCTCGTCCTAACCAGTCTAATCCAGGTGAGACATCTCGGTCTCAGTTCAACAATATACGATTATTTGTGCTTGCACATGCTCGTATGTACGGTTTCATGTGTCTTGGTCATCATTCTATGCAATTAGAAGTTCAACACTATAACATCACTTGTGCTTTCACACACTCATATGCAGGTTTCTTCCGACCTAACACATGTTTTATTATCATGCAGATGTTCTTCCCACTCGGCCCAACCACTACTGCCATCTATGGTGCAATCAGCGCCTTGGTATTCTGCGTGTTCATAGTCTATGACACCAACAACTTGATCAAGCGCTTCACATACGACGATTACATATTAGCATCCGCCACTCTCTATTTAGACATCCTGAACTTGTTCATTTCCATTATGCGGGTTCTGAGATCAGGTGACAGTTAGTTGTATCATATTCACTCACAAGGTCAGGTTGGCAAGAACCGAAACAAGGTGACACTAAAATACTTTCGCCGGTGGTTTCTTCACGAGTACCAAGCCAGCTACTTCTGTTTGCAGTATTTCTAACCTGATCAGTATCATATGGGGGATATGCATAATTGGAACTATCCTAACTTTATATCATTGGTTCTCTCTTCTTGTTCAATACCACCTTTTTTTATTCTTAATTAGTTTTGCTTATGAGGTTGCTTTATTATATGTAATATTCATTGTCCATGGATCAATTTACAGATTATCTTATCTTTGGGTTAATTTTCTAGTATGCCAAACATTCAAAAAAGAAAAAAGACAATTGAATTCAATAACTGTGAAATTTTTACATAATAAACTAAATATTTGGTTGATCTTTTATCATATACAAACTATGGAAGCTGGGTTTTAAAAAAAAGAATCATCCGAAAAGAACCTAAATGATAATATTGCTAGCATCAACGGTTTATTTTGATTCCCTACATCAATATCAAATTAAGCTTTTAACAGGCTCATCCTCAAAATCATCATCAATATACCAACTCAAATCCTCCTCTTCCTCTGCGAGATTAAGCGGCTTCACGGATAAACCCTATCAGTGCTACCAATACGTCATCCCTTTATCACCATTACTACTACGAATCTCCTCCATCTCAGCCCACCCTTCCTCCTAGCCCCTAGGGCAGCAAGTGTCGGCTTGATGCTACAAAAACATCACTATCCTTACAAGAACCTAAGTTTCTTATCAATTAAAAACGAAAACTATCTTAAAAGAATCATTAATACTACTACAGGTATTCAATCAAGCTTTAACAGGCTGATCTTCTTCCTCGTCATCGATATCCCAAGTCAAATCCTCTTCTTCCTCTGCAACACTCAGCCGCTTACATAGATCAATCCTACTAGTGCTCCCAACAACATTGTCCCCTTTATTGTCGTTACTACTCCGAATCTCCTCAATCTCATCCCACCCTTCCTCCTCAGCCATTGAATGTTGGGTCGAAATTATGGAAACATCACTATCCTTACACGAACTCACTTTATCCTCATCCTTTTTCGAACATTCCTCACTATCTTCACGCAAATCATGCTCCTTTTTCTCACTATCAACATTTCCACCCTCTACTCCTTCATCGTCCTCATCAATATCCCAGCTCAAATCCTCGTCTTCCTCCCCCGAAATTGCTCGTTTAACGAGCTTAGCTCTCGCCTCCTCCGCCTTGATTAGCTTACTTAACTTATAAAAGTAGTTACTCCAGTATCTCTTATATTCAAATTCATTTGATTCAACTTCTCTAAAAATATCTTGAACAGCTGAATTTTCATTTAACAAATCTTCAATTTCACCTCTTTTATCTTCCAAATTAATCCCTAATTTCCAATTCCCATAATCCTCCAAATCATCGGGTTCCGTACAGTAAGTAGTTCTACTTGATTGAAGCGCTCGAATTTGCATCTCAAAACGACTGTACCGTTTCTCATTAACGCTATTACTATTGATATTTAATTTTTTGTTTCTAGAATTTTCAGGATCGGAATCATAATCGTCGGAAGGTGATAAGAACGTATCTTTACCGTGAGAGATGATCTGAGCCGTTGATTTCCAAACGGAGCTACCGATGTCATCAATAGCCTGTCCCACCAACTCGAGCTTTTCCTGAGCAACTGAGGCGCCGATATCGAGGGAGTCAGTGACAGCGCGTGAGGCCACGCTCCTGATAATTTCGGTTTCCTTCTTCAATCCCGATCCGAGTTCCTCGAAATCCTTCCGGTAGGATTCAATCACCGATTCCGACTTGCTCGCAAGGGTTTTCACTAGGCCGCCGAAACTCCACGTGGAGGACGATCCCAGGTTTGGAGACGGTTCAGTGGGGGGATCGGGGCTTTGGGGTTGTACATCGTTGGAGAATACAATTTTGAAGAAATCCATTGTGGATTGCACAGATTCAACTGTAAGAGAAACAAAGAAAGAAACCCTCCTTTTTTCTCGGCTTTATATCAAATCTAATGTTTTATTAATGGGAAATTAGGGTTTTTGAAGGGACGTATAGAGGAGAATTGGGAATTAGGAGATTGCCCGTTTTGAGATGGGTCTCATTTTTATTTTTGAATGTTTTTGACGCCAAATTTCAAATTATACGGAAACCGGTTCAGGCTAGGCTTTTGGACCTTTGTTCGTTCCAATTATTATTTAATTTGGTAAATTTTCAAATAAGCCTACTGAAAATAATTAATAAAATCAATTAAGCCCCATCGAAAAGTACAATAAATTGAGCTTTTAAATGTACCCAATCGAGTTTCTTGTATTCGTTTTTCTGTCGAAATCTTTGACGAACGTTAAGTGCTGAAGTGATAAGTTAACATGACAAATGGCATGGAAAAAATGATAACGAGACAGTAAACATAGTCAGTTTGATGTGGAAAAATGATGATGTGGAGGGGTTAATTATATTATTTTACATTTTTACTAGTTCTTAATTTATTTTTTTACAAGGATTTAAGATTATTTAATTAAGTCAGGACAAAATGATAGTGTGAGCAAAACTTAATTTGACTCGAATAAATTGATTTTTTTTAAATATCAAGTTAATCAAATTAAATTATTCGAGTAAACTCAAATATATAATTTGGTTTTTCAAGTTCGATTTGAGTTGATTTTGCAATTCAAATGACTCAAAATGTTCGAATAACTTAAATAACATATTAATACAAATACCCCTTTGGCCCTTGCTACTTTGAAAATGAGCAAATTGGTTTTTCTTAACAAAAATTACAAAAAAAGGATCAAAATAATTTTTAAAATTTTAAATTATTTATAAAAAATTCTAAATTTTCATAATTTTTAAAATTAAAAATATTGAAAATCCTAAAAAATTTTAAAGAATATATAAAAAATTTATAAAAATTTCCAAAATAATATTTTTGAGGACCTAAACAAGTACATTACCAATCTAAGTTTATTATACTAAAGTATCTTTTATTTTGAAAGAGTTTTCAAATACATATAGTTTCAAATTTATGTGCTTTAATGTGTAATTAGTTATATTGTAACAAAATTTTAATTTAGCATATTTAATTTTGTTAAGTTAACTTTAACAATTTCACTCAATTCGACTAAACTCGAATTTCTTTTCACTCAACCAGATTTTAAAAAAATTCAAAAATTTAAATCGATTTAAGATGATAAAATAAGACTCGTCAACTCAACTAACTTAAATTTTTGTCACTCAATTTAATTGAAAGCTCATCCCTACAAAGCGCCATGCATTTCATCAATGGACTTGATGAATGCTTTCATTCTTGCCTTTTGATAAACATAGTTGGAACCTCCAACATAGGGAGATAATAATCTAAAGATCCTTCCATGTCTAGCAATTAACAACATCAAAAAAACACCACTAGTTACATTAAGCGGGATAGTCTAATACCAATTTTTGAAACAAACCGGCGCTATTTGCCTAGGAAAACAGAGTGTTTGAATGGAAGTGATGGTTGTTTTGTGGCATTGCAATAAAACAGAGAAAACAAGAACACAACAAATTGTTTACTCAGTTCGGTTTCCTTATATCTGCAAATTCTCACTTAATAAATAAATCTAATATTTTTCAACCCAATACAACAAGTAATCCAAATCTTATCACATCCTAGTATAGCAAACTATCTTTTATACATAAAAGGTTTAGATCACTTACCTCTAGGCAGTAAACACAAATTGTTCCATAATCAATAGAGAAGTGCTCTCGATACTCAATACAAAAATCTATACAAGCCTCCCAATATATAATATTTTTTGAAATTTGCTAACATACTAGAGATCAATTACAATTAATTTCTCTATTAAACAAGTATAATAACAAGATGCAATATAATAATAAATACCAATATAAAGTGAATTATAGGAGATATGTCTTCAATGCTATTCCAATCCAATTGATCCTATTCCTTAATCTGATTCCATTCAATCTTTTAAGATAAATTATTTCAAATAGATTGATTGTTATAGATACCTCCAAAATATTAACTTCATTCAAAGTAGAATTACCAATTTCAAATATGGGCAGTAATAAATCAACAATTACTTCAAAAACTCCATTGTTGACATCCTGTTGACGGTTCGTAGCATTTCATGCCAGTTGGGAAAGCAAAGAGCATCAAATATATGGAGAAGAACAATAATGTAAATGGCATAACGTGTGAAGTAATAAAAGATAAAACCAGTAAATTCAATGCTAAAACTATTATCAAATGAAATAATTCATGAAACCCATCACTCCGGCCAACTCCAAAATAAAAATAAAAATGCTTGAAATTATGCCAACATATAAAAGAAGAAAGACCTTCTCAAGATATTCAACTTTGGAAAAGGGGTTTGATGTAGAGTGCTATGGAGCTGTCCTTGATCGCTTCGGCTACCTCTTGTGCGGTTTTGGGCCTTACCGGCTTCAAGATTGAGAAGGCCAAGATCAGTATCAACAGTTAAATGAATAATATGACCCAAAATTCATTTATCTTGAGTCTCTACCCAACTTCTCTTTATTTAGGTTAAAATTGAGGAAATTAATTAAATTTATGGATTCGATTTTTGTTGATTATTTTTATTTTTATTTATTTTTAAATTTTCAAATTAATTTAATTAAACATTTTGATTTAATTTAATATTTTTAAGCATTTATATTATATTTATTATTTAGAATATAAAAAATAAACATATATTATTTAAATCTAATAATTAAAGTTGGTTAACCGATTGATTTAAAATCGATTCGATTACCTTAATTCTCGAGCTTTAATTTGACTGGATCTATTTCTTTAAAATTATAACCGGTTAAGTTGGCCAAAAAAAAACACATTCTTTCCCTTAATGAGGGGTGTAGATTGAGAAATGAGAAAATTCTTCAAAGAACTTCATATTAAAACATTTATTGCTTTATAAAATGAAGGTTTAAAGCTGCAAAAAGTCCTCAAACTTTTAAAAAAAAAAACAGTTAAGCCCCTACTTTTTTTTGCACTCAATTGGGTACTTGAACTTTCAAAATACATCAAACCTCAACTTAAAAAAAAAAGCAATTAAGCCCCCTGCTTTTATTAAAAATTAGAAAAAAATTATAAAATTTTAAAATAAATAAAAGCTATAAATATTATTAATTTTTAATAAAAAATTCAATTATTAAAAATTATAAAAATTATAAAAATTATAAAAAAATATATTAAAAAATTGTAAAATTTTATAAAATTGTAAAAAATTAAAAAATATATAGAAATATAAAAAAATTATATAAATTTATAAAGTCATGAGAAAATTATACAAAATGTAAAGAAATATAAAAAATTATAAAAGTTATCGTTCCAAAAGAAGCATTTTATAATTTTTCTATAATTTTTATTGATTTTTATTTTTTTAATTTTTGCCACATGTTACGCCAGCATGTGATGACTTTAATTGAAAAAAAAAACTAAGAGTCATTAATTTTTTTATGATTTTTATAAAATTTAATAATTTTTTTCACGATTTTTATAAAAAAATATAATTTTTAATAAGTTTTAAATTTTATTTTTTTTTATAAATTTTTTTCTAATTTTTAATAAGAGCAGGGGCTTAAATAGTTTTTTAAAAAAATTTGAGGGTCTTTTTTATACATTTTGAAAGTTCAAGCACCCAATTGAGTGAAAAAAAGAAAGCAAGGGCTTAATTTTTTTGAAGAAGAAGTTTGAGGGCCTTTTTTATGCATTTTGAAAGTTTAAGTGCTCAATTGAGTACAAAAAAAAATGAGTGGCTTAATTGCTTTTTGTTAAAAAATTTGCAAGCTTTTTACACCCTTAAGCCTCTAATAAATTACATCATTTTGAGGATGCTTTTGTCCTTTTATATATTTTATATAAAAAAAACACTCATATAATAAAATTTGAACCTAAAACACGAAATATTTAAACATTTGTACTATATCATTTCAACTAAAGTCTTTTTTTACTTTTTAATCATTTTTTAATAAATATCTTATTACATTAAAATTTTAATAAAAGAAAAAATATATAAATTTATTAAATATTAAATTAAAATTTACATAATTTATTTTTTTAAATCACAAGTTTAAAAAAGAACTAGAATAGTTTATTACAAATATAGATGAATCTTGAACAAACATAAATTATTCTAATACTATACAATATTTGACTTGACTTGAATATTATCTAGACCCGGCTCCAATCTGCTTCATAAACACCTTGATCGAGCTAACTTAATTTACTTATTAATTAAAATGTTTTTGTTTAAATTTATAGATTAAACTAAGAACATTGAATAGCAAAAATTCATTATATAGGTTTTTTTTTTAACAATCTTATTATAGGTTCTGATTATATCTGCTTTATTTGACACAATGTCTAAAATTATCCATAGCCTCTCCCCAACTCAGGAGGATAAACGTTTTAACGCACTAGAACATACATCCTCTTATATTGACAACAATTCCATATTAATAGAAGTAACATTTAATCAATCCTATAACTTAGTTAAAAATAATAATAAAATTGGTTAAGTTGATGCAATGCTTGTATCATGCATGCCACATTTAAAAGCATATATTTTGATCATATAACAATATCAACATTATAATCATTATGTCACATTTTTAGCCTTTTCTTTATCTCATTAATAGATTCTTTTGTCTGCCTAATCAAACCAGATGGTGGGGGGGGGGGGGCTTTTTAAGTGCCTGTTTTGGATGCAAGGAAACCCTCTTTACCTAAAAGGAAAAGTGTTAATATCATTATCTATCAACAAAACCTATTTCATATGCAATTTTGTGATTCTCTCTCTTCATTTTCTTTTAAATTTCAAGAAAATAAAATCAAATATTCAAATATTTAAATATTTATAATTTTTATGTTTTGACGTATATGAATATCATAATATTGAGTTAAATTAAGTTTGATTCAATGTATAATTCGATCTTATTTAGATATTTAAATATAATTATAACGGTTGAGGAGACTAGCTAGAATAAGAGAAATAACCTTTTCTTTTTTAAATTTTTTTTTGAAAATAATACTTTCCATCTTACCACCTATAATTTTGTAGAATGGTGGAGATGATTTTAAGTGGTAGAGTAATTAGAACCCTAAAAAGTTGGTGGAAGCAGTAAGTAAATAAGAGCAGTATTAATTTAATTAAATAATAAGAGTTTCCCAAGTTCCAAGATGTGGGCAGTGTGGTCTCATATCTTTTGGTTCACTGTCAGTCCCAAAAGCCTAATCACCATATCCAACACTTTTTTGTTCTTCCAAAATCCAAAAACCCAAACCCTGTCTTCCATTGTTGAAAGTGTAGGAAGCTTTTCCAATAGATTTGTTTGTCCAGAGATGAGAACCCCAACATCCCCAAATAACATATTATTAAAACCTTTTGAATTATCCATGTATATCTAAAGTTGACGGATCTTTCAACTAAAATCTCATTGTATATTATGAAAGAATATTAAATCTATTTCGATTCGATTCTAAATTTATTTGAAATTTAATGTAATTATCGATTATCAAAAGTTTATTTTTTTAAATCAAATCAGGGATAGTAATTTAGATTACAAATTTAAATATTTATGGATATTTAATTTATTTTTTCGGATCTAGATATTGCATATGCAAATAACATTTGGATACAAATCTTAAAATTATTATTCATTGCAAATGGAAATAGATACTCCAAACATCCGTTATCTAAATCCGCGTTACTTATTCAGATAATGGATACAAATTCAAATCTAAACCCGTTAGTCATAAAAGGTTTATAATTTCAATTATATATAAAAAAATTTTAATGGATTTAAATTCGAATATTTTCGAATTTGAATTAACATTCTTTTTTACAATTTCATATATGCAATGAATAATAATATTTAATTTATATATTCCAATTATAAGTAAAATAACGGCTTCAAATTTAAATAATTTAAAAAAATTAATACTTAATATTTTATTATCTCTAAATATGATTATCGAATATGAAAAGAGACAAAAGAGTTTAGAGATGAGGCCTTGAGGGGCATGATAGCCTCCATGTTTGGATATGCCATGCCTTTGGCCCCTCCTCAATGTGCATTTATTAATGCCATCAAAAACCAGGTCTTTTGGGCTCTCTCTAATTTTTTTACAAAATCTCTCCACTTTCTTTCCCATGCATGAGTAATAATTAATCTTTTTACAATATTACATTTATATTTTAAAAATAAATCTTTAATTAGGAATATAAATAAGAATGAAACAAAAAATTGCACTTCTTTTCACTCACTTTTCAATGGGTCCACTATTTTTTTTCTCTCTTTTTTGGTGCAACCCTTTGGGGTTAGGCATAAGGAATGACAGCATGGTTATGTCATTACTAATTGTAATAAGAATTCCATTTTTCATAAGTAGAGGTGTTAATCCATTCCAAGGATTATATTATATGTATCTCAATATTATTATATAATTTTAAAAATATATTTTTCTATATTTATATTAGATTATGTATTAATATAAAGTTAAAATATGTTTTTAATTTTTTGCATTTTTTAAATTTAGAGTGTATTTGATTGAGTGAAAAAATGGAAAGAAAATAAATTTGGAGTATGCTTGGTAGGGAAGAAAATGGAAAAGAATAAAAATTAATCATTCTAAATGAGAATGATAAAAGGAGAGAAAATGCATGAGAGAATAATGTATGTTAGTTCAAAATTATGTACTAGGATGATCATTTTCATTATAATGGATAAAAACCAATCTTTCCATTGGTGTGTTTAGTAGGAAAGATAGAAAAATTTGAAAGAAAAATGATTCATTCCATCTATTACTAGTTAGAGTTGAAAAATAGAAAAAATAAAAATTTTGATAAATGCATAGTTTTGAATTAACATACAACTCTCGCTTATTTTCTCCTCTCATCATTCCAATTTGAAAGGATTGTTTTTAATGCATTAGGATGAAAAATGATCATCTCTCATATTTTTTTTCCTCTCAGTACTTTTCTTTTCTATCAAGCACACTTAAAATTTATTTTCTTTTTACTTTTCCATTCTCTCTTTCCATCCCTCTACTTTCCCACCCAACAAATCACACTTTTAGTTCTTGAACTTAACTTCGCTCACCTTAGTCTCTGAACTTTTTTGTTCACATTAGTCCCAAAACTTACCAACTTTTCTCAAAATTGGTCTTTGAACTTAGATTTTGTTAAAGTATGATTGTGAAGTATCATCACTTCAAAAATTTAAAAGATTTATAAAAGAAATCACAATTTCTTTATAATCTCTTAATTTTTGAATAATTTTTATATTTAATGTAAAATTTTCTTTAGGTGAGAACATTGCACACTCTTAGATTTTACTTGATAAAGTGGAAAGAAAATTGGAATGATGAAAAATTAAAGGGATAGAAAATTAGAGGGATGAAAAACATAAATTTTCGTTCCATAGGTGTTTGGTAAGAAAGATAGAAAAATAAAAATAGAAAGTAATTTTCTTTCCATCCATTGCTTGGTAGAGTTGAAAAATGAAAGAAAAAAAATAAAGCATTTGAAAAATGAATAATTTTGAACTAACATGCATTTTTTTCTCATTTTCTCTCCTCTTATCATTCTAATTTGGAAGAATGATTTTTACGCATTCTTCTCTCATCCCTCTAGTTTTGAACTCAATTAAGTACACCATCAAGGTTTCTCTTCATCACACCCTAACAAAATCAAAGTTCAGGGACCAAATTAAAAAAATTATCAAATTTCAAATTTAATATAGATAAAAGAAATTCAAAAATTAAATTGAAAAAAAGCAAATTCAAAATTTAAATATTTCTTTATCCTAAATAATAATTCAACTGAACTGATTTAAATAAGTTTAATTTATGAAAAGAATAAATTAACTTTTTAAGACGTGTACGTAGACAAAGCATGATTGGGTGGGACAGACGACAGAAAATCTCTGCTGCTGTACTGTACACTGTACAATTACGGGAAGTTATTATAAAAGCTGTAGGGATGAAGGGAAACGAATTAAGACACCATAGACACTTAAACACAACACAGTACACTATAAGTTTACTAATATTTCGTATAATACATACTTGAATTTACGTTTTCTTAATTGTTAATGTTAATTAAATTAAGACTTAATCTCCTTTAACATTTGATTAATGTCAAATAATGAAGAATTTAATATTTTTTTAAATAAAATTTCAAATTCGAATATTGTTAATAAAGAAAGCAGTGTGCTAATACTTAAATTTTGTTTTTGATACTAAGCCACGGGATATTTTGAATGGACTGGTTCTTTTAATTGAGTGAGACTATGACAATGTGTTAATTTAAATTGATAGTTTTAAAGCGGTTCTTCAGAAAGGTGTAATTCTACTTTGGTCAGGAGAATTCATCAAATTTTATCGCGGTTTAGACAACTGAACATTCGCCACAATTCTAGAGGGGATAATCAAAGAGTTAATCATTTGGTCAATTTAACCCAACATAGAATAAATAATTTACTCTTGTTTGAGATCTCCCCACTAAACGGAATAGTCTAATTTATATAATTAGTTTATTTATTCTTCTTTCTTAAAAAAATAGTTTAAAAAAAAATTACCCGAATTTAAATGAAACACAGTATAACAATCGAATACCGAAAAAAAATACCAAAGAAAAATGATATATCCTTATATTTAAATATAACTTTCACTCATTTTCATAGGCCTGAGTAAGAATGTGAGAAAATGATAAAAGATGTTTTTTCTTTTTTTTCCTTTAATGTGTTTGTGGGGCTAAATCTGACAAGATCATTATTATTACTACCAATTTTATTTTATGTTAAAAACCATCCCTAACATTTGACTCAAAAATCTTTAGCATCTACGAGGTATGATACTGTTGTACCAGTATAACTGGATTACTACAGTTTTCAGAACCAAATTTTGATAACGCTATATTCTTTGGATTTTTAAGTTTAGAATTTTAATCTTTTTATTTATTCCATCGATTGAGTTATGTTAAATTTTAATATGCGTTATCAATTGAATTTTAATTTTAAAATTAAATATTTAAATATAAGAAGGTAATATATTCAAAATTTAATAAAAAATCTATTAACAAAGTTATCGGAATGACTTAATTTTTATTATAGGACCCAAATTTGATACGGTTTGTGACTTAAATTGTCTCTAAAGACCTGCTCTATAAGTTGGAATAGAAGTGATTCAACCCAATGAAAATGAATCCAAGAGTAAAGCATTTAGTCATGGAACTTAAGTTTAGTTCACATTGTCTATACAATCATATGACGGTGTTTAGTAGATCTAGCATAGGTTACTCGGATTCGAATAAGATTCATGTTGGCCTTATAGTATAACGGAAGGTAAAAGTATTTGACAAGTCCTCCTTTTATATAGACAGGATTAAATTAGTTCTCCTATTAATAAACAAGTCAATTTAGTTACTATACTATTAATAAGAACCAAACAAAACTAATTTTTAATAGATATAATATTTACTGTTTCAAAAATGGCATGATAATATTTTTTTTTGTTTGCAGTTCAATTCCAAATAAAAAATTTTATTTGTAAAATCATAAAATCTTTTAAAATATTAAATCTGATAAATAGTAAATAAAAGTAAATAAAAGAAAAACGAGAGAACAGAAAACAAGAGAGAAGTCTATTTTTCATCCTAATATATAAAAATAAATCATTAGAGACTGAAATGATAAGAAGAGAGAGAGAGAAAAAAAAAAGAGGTGCATGTGGAGGTGATCATGGGTCGGGCCGGGCCCAAAAAATGGGCCTAAAATTTTGTTCAAGCCCGAACCAAATAAAAATACTAAAACTCGGGCCTAGCCCAGCCCACCAGTATTTATTTTTATATTATTCTATATAATTTTTAAATATATATAATACATCAAAAATACTAAAAAATCAAAATAAATATTTTCCAACAAATTGAAAATAAATTTTAAAAAATACGTAGACTTAAATAGCACTAAGATAGATGCAACTTAACAAGAAAATACCTCTAAAATAATAACAAAATTAACAAATACCTTTAAAATAATAACAAATTAATAATAAAATAAGTTTTATACAATATCCAAACAATAACAACAAAATAATAGTAACTAATAGTAATATGGTAGCAAAATAAGGAGAAAAAAACAAGAAAATAACATTCAAAAAGTAAAAAAAAAATAGCAGATTTTTTTTTTGTTTTTTAGTGAATTCGGGCCTGGTCGGGCCAGGCCCAGGCCAAAAATACCTTACCCGAGGCCCGACCTATTTTTTAAACAGGCATTATTTTTTTTGTCTAAGCCCATTTTTCGGGCTTATATTTTTGCCCAAACCCTCCCACATTTAGGGCGGGCCTTCGGACCGGGCCGAATAGCCCAACCCATGAACTGGTCTAGGTGCATGCATGCTTGTTCAAAAGCATGCATTTTTCAAATATTATATTTTCTTTCCTTTTACTTTTTAACTCTATTGAGCAATAACCGGAAAAAAATTTAGTTTTTCTTTCAATTTTTCTATCCCTCCCATCAAGCACATCAAAAAGAAGGAAAATTATATTTTTCATCTTTCTATTTTTCTACTCTTTCAATTTCCTATCATTTTAATTTTCTTTTCACTCTATCAATTAAAGCCTAAGTGTTTACTTCATTAAAAATATGATCTTATTTGATTGTTTTTAATAATATATGAACTAAATTGATCTAGCAGAGATTGATTATTTGATAAGGTTAAGGATCTGCCAAGTACTTTCATTATAATGAGAGCATATCCAAGACAAATGAGATGATGGTGCACATTATACTTCAAGATAAGAACTCAAATTTAAATATTAAAGACAATATTATTAGAGCGGATAATATCGTTTTTCTAAATAAAAGATAGTGGGCCATTTGTACAAAATTTTAACCAAAATTTGTGCGCATGGTACAGTGGCACTCAGTAGAGACTCACAAAGCCAAGAAAAGGGAAAAAAAAGTTACCCATTAAGTTATTTTGGGAAAGCAATTTTTTGCACAAATAGTGCAACATGTGTGTGGGCAGATGTTGCGCATGCAAATCATATATGTGTGGCGGCTAAAGGCAACTTGTTAGATGCCCCTATAGACATTCATATGTCGACCAACCAAAGGGATCTTGTGGGGACTATTTGTCTAACCCTCCCCATAAAAAACATATAAAACCCCAAGGTTTATACCAATTATATGCCAAGATGTTGGGGCACATCTTAGATTATGTGTGTAGTTGCAATGGGACCAAGCCATGGTGGTTGTCGGGGGAGGCACATTCAAACTCATGAGTGGGACCAAACTTGGTGGCTTAGCTTAGGGCTTGCATGATTTGGGGTTTGGGGTGGTGAGTTTTGGTGGGAATGGTTTAAAAAGGGTAAGAAAGTGGGACCAATAATTGTGCCTAGCTTTGGGTTTATTTCAATTTACACAATATATATTTTAAATTACAATATTTGTAATTATCCATCCAATCATATTTAGGCATTACTTAGGGGTTTCATCATTTATAAGTGTGCTTTTTACTTATTATCTTGATGGACCTTACATAGTTTTGAATTTTGAATTAATTTATTGCACTATATATAGTTATTGTAGGGTGATATGAATATGCTTAGCTTAGAGTTACATGTAGGCATTTAAATCCCTAACAAGGAAGATTTTGGTTTCATCTTTTGATGTAAAAGGTGGGATTTTGTTTGAGTCTTTTCAAGTAAGCTTTTGATTTCAATAAATGGGTATTATTATTACTAGTGTTATGACCATTTTTATTGATATGACAGTTAAAAAAAATAAAAAAGAAAAGTTAAAAATAACATGTTTTATGAACATCAATTCAAATTTTTATGTTTAGTGTTTGAGGTTTAATATTTTTTTATAAATATTATTTTAGTGAATAATATTGATAAATTAACATAAAATATATTAACGGACCGAATCGATCGAAATATTCAAGATAAATTATTGTTTAAGATATAGGATGAAGAGAAATGAGAGAGAGGGGTGGGGTGCGCATGCAGCTGAAGATGTGGGGAATGTGGTAATAATGGGGGGGCTGCCAGCCACCCATAAGTTAACATTAACATTATTCAATCATTTCCTTCCTTTAAAACTGCAAAAAATTTGATTCTAAAACTCACCACTTCCCATCATTGCCTCTCCATCATCTTCTTGTCTTCACTTTCTTGTCCTATACCCCCCTTTGTATTTCTTACAATTAGATTCACTTTTTATTTATATATCTATATTGTATATAAATTGATTGATTGAATTGGTGTCTCAAGTTAATTTTATATCAGTTCGGTTAACGAAATTATTTAAAAATCAATATTATTATAATCTAAAAAAAACAAATCGAAAATGTACAAATATCGCATAGGTTCATGTAATTTTTCTAAATCAATTAAAAATTATAGCGTTGAAACAATTAAAGGGTTTGGCCATTCAGGTCTTGAATGATAGATTCAAGTCAACTCATATTTTAAATGTATCTATTTTTATTTTGTCTTAATTCATTTTTCAAAGTTAATATTTTTATCTAAACCCTCCTAAATATTAATCAAGATTTCGAGTTTTAACGAGTAATCCAACTATTTTTAATAACTATGAAGTTAAAAATACCATCATCTTCAACTCTTTCCTTTCAATTCCAAAATAAAATTGCAATATCTCAAGGCATATGGTAATGGAAGTTAGAGAAAGGATTGTACGAAACTGTGATTTCACGTTATCCTTATCCCTTCTCCAATAGGAGAATGATAAATCAGATTTTTTCTCCTGAGTTTTAGTATTCTTAGCTTGATTTGAATTTTTACAGGAGGAAAAACCTGAAAATCAGGTGAAAAAAATTTAATTTGTCATTTTCTTATTAGAAAATGATAGGAATGACGTGGAAAAATAATTTTATACAATCCCTTCTCATGGGAGCTAAGGGATGCTTTAGTCTCTCAAAATTTTAATTAAATCCTCTAAACTTAATCACAAAATCTTCCCTTAAAACATATTTGTAATAATAATTTAAAAAAAAAAGAAAACTTAAAAGACATCTATAGTAGCATCATTGCTTTTGTCTCCAGATCACCATTTCTCATTCTAATTCCACCTTTGCTTTTGAGATAATTATGACACTTCTTTTACTCTTCTTGTATTTCCCCTTTGGTTATTCTTCTCTATATATACTTTTCATACAGCTTAATTATCATGCTTAATTATTACTATAATCTTTGGTGTAAAGTTTAAATTACATGTTTTTATTTGATATGAGAGGATTTTGTTTTCATTCCTAAAATTTTTCACTATTCGATAAGTTTCAACTAAATTAAAATAAAGATAAATTGGATTCCTACAACAAATGACAAAATTCCCAATGTTATTTTTTCTATCTACAACACTCAAATTTAAAATCTCCCATCATAGCTTTTCGTCATATTTATGGACTAAAATAGGTGTTTATGTTCAACATTAAAACAATGATTTAAAAAATGTACAAATTGGTATTATCACAGTTCAAATTAAAAGTTATGACTAACAGAGGCATTTAAGAGGGAAAAAGTTGTAAAATATTTTGACCAAAAAGTTATGATTATTCACATAATTTAACCTTTTTAAAACTTTCTTTCTTTTTCTTTTCAACTTAAAAAAAAAAGTTATTGAAGATTTTGTTTGAATTAGGGATACATACATCTTGTTTATCCAACCTTCAATTAATTAGATTATCACTAAACAAATCATTTTAAATTTTAATTATAAAATAAGTAAGAGGAGGATGTAGATTTGAGTACGTTAAAGAGCAGATATGATCAAAATTTATAATAAAATTATTTTAAACAATATTTTAGAATATTTTACATAAATAAAAAGTATTTTTTTTAATTATATGTGGATATTATAAATTATAGATAGTTGTATGTATATGTTGATTTTTCATTTTTTTGTATAAATTTATTTATTTATTTTTGGTTCATGGAGAATAAAAATGATGTTATAGATTGCCTTTGATTTTCACGTACGGGGTCTCCCCTAATTCAAGGATATTCTCATTATTTAGTTGCCACGCCTGAATCCTTTTTCATATATTTTTATTTTTTCTCTTCATACTTATAGTTATCCTTAAATTATACCATTTTTTAAATTTGATATTTTTTGATAAGTGTACTTAAATTATTTTTTCCTCAAATCGGTAATTTCGTTAGTCCAACAATTAGTAAATCCGTTGAGTGTATTTTTAAAAAACATTAGGTTGTCTGTGCTTGGGGAGGGGCAAATTGCAAGCATTGCTAGACATTATATAGGAAAAAAATAGATGTAAATGAAGAAAAAAATTAAAACATTTTCGTGTTGAAAGGGTACGAAAGAATTGTTTAGGTATCAACTTGAGGGAAAGGGTATAGTTTAAGAACTAAATTATAGGTTACGCCTTTGTTTTAAATAGACTTTTGACTAACTGTTGAACTAACGAAGGTAGCAACTTGAGAAAAAGGTAATTTAGGTACCACTTCCTGACAAAAAAAGTTTAAGTATCAAGATGGGGAAATGGTATAGTTTAGGTACCAATTTAATTTGTAGGTTAAGTCTTTTTTCATCTTCTAATATTTAATGATATTGTTTGGGCATGTCTTTTTTTTTAGAGATTACAAATACAAATATATATATGAATAATTATAATGTAGAATCAAATCAATAAAAAATACAAATGGACAAAGAACAAAATATAACCAGATAAAACCAACTTAGGATAAATGCGCATAGGGAAACCGACTTGGGATAAATGCGGATAAAACATCGTGATTGTGCCATAATTTAGTATATATTATATGAATTAATGTTTGTTGATCCACACGATAATTAATTTTAGTTCATTTTCGATTCTAAAAATCTTTTCTGTTTAAAAAAGTTAACATTTGATCTACTCGCAGAGTATAGTACTATGATAACGCATCATTTAAAAATTTTAAAGATACACCATCAATTTTAGATGACATGTCATTATTTGGTTCACTGATAATGTATAGAATTAAACATTGTCGGTATATTAAATACAAAACATTTAAATTTGAGGGTAAAGTCTTTAATGAGTTAAGTAAATTCGAATGTTTAAAATGTTAGGTTTTTCTAAAATAAATAAATTTATTATAGGTTTTAAAGGCACTCTCTTCTTTTTCTTTTGGTAAAATTAATGTATCTTTTATGTTTAATTTACGGTTCATGAAAATTAATTTTTTTGAGGTTGGTATTCATTATTTGAAATAGTGACATTTCCAACATTTGAACGTGAATTTTCTTATTAGGAATATAATGCGCCTTGAAGGGAACTATTTAGTAATAGCTTTATATTAAAGCATGGGATGGAAGTATTATTTTAAGGGTGCATTTGGTTTATTTCAAACGGTACCTTGAGTTGGTAATATCACATTTTCAACCGTATCAAGATTTTAGAGCATAGGGGTAACCTGAATACCGCATCTTTTTTGAATAAACTTTATTCCTTGTCGAACAACCAATGAAATTAATTTATTATAGAAATGTATTCATTTAACATGAAGCTAAAATGTTTTAAACTTCAATGTTTATTATAAAGATAATTTAGTAAAATGCGCTTAATTTTAAGTAACTTTAGATTTCATCAACCAAGTAATATTAAAGCTTGCATATCCATTAATATGCTAAGTAATTTATATTTTTATAATCATATGATCATAAGTACATTCTTTAAACCGAACACTCTTTAAATAAGATTTGAATTTTTATTTAATACGTTAATAGTATATAACTAAATTAAATTTTATTTTCTTGGCAGGGTATAAAACTATTCACTACTTGAGAACAAATTTAAAAATAGCAAAACCAAGCTGACCAGACATTTTTCTAATTTACAAAAGCTGATGATTCTTTGTTTGTCCTGCATTCAAACATTTTGGTCCATCCTATGATTATATATGTTTTCTGTTCTTTGAACACTGCCATGAATGACTTTTGATACAGTAAATCCTCCATCAGTTTTGACCTAAAACAAAATCAAATGCCAAAAAGTTTTCAATGATTTTGATTATCCCATGCTAACTCCCCTTAGCTTGTTGTCAATGTTTGCCTGTTAACAGTAAAAAGGCACCCAAAAACCGAATTTTATTCTATGTTTCTCAAATGAAAAAACTTAAAAATATTCATACTCGGCACGAATTCGAGTAACGACGTTTCGTGCTATACAAACTCATGTTGTAATTAGTTTTACTTTACAATGAAACCCAGACAGGAATGTTGGAATAATTAGACGTTTGCATGTGAAGTAAAAAATTGAGACAAAAATCCTTGATAACTCTGGGAGAGAAATGTTGATGAAGAAACAACTAAGGATTATGGTTATGATTTCATGTTGCTACAAATTCACCCCAACACCATCATCCTTTGATGAGTGCCACCAATTATATTCTATCCAAACATTTTGAAACATACTCCAATTCACAATCAAACACTAGTTAATGAATCTGATTATATAGATGATATATATACACACATATACATATTACATATTACATATGGTTGATTAATGAGATTGTTTCTGAAAGGGATAGTGTAGTTGTTTTCATAATTTGGCTTGCTTGTAGCAACATATATGGTAAAAATATCATGAAGGTGTTTATATTAAGTTTTAGATTACATTTTGTTTCCTCTATCTAAAAAATGGGTAAATTAATTCCTGTACATTATATCAAAGTACATGAACCAGTTTTTAATTATAAAAATGGATCAATTTTTTTAACATAAAGATCAATTTATTTTTTAATCTAACTTACAAGGACCAATTTACCAATTTTTCGAGTAAAGAGCAAAATACAATCTAACTCATAATAGAAAAGCTTCTATAAGATTTTTACCTATCATACTTTGAATTTATTATAATATCGTTCATTACATTTGCAATTATAGATATTTGATAAGTAATTGGAAAACCAATTAATAACAACTAATTCAAATAATAACAATGGATTTAATAAATTATATGAATCATATATACTAAAAATCCTACAATTTAGACTTTTAAATGGTTTTAAAAGTATTTTAAAAATTGTTGATCCAAATTGATAGTTTTGAAGTGGTTACGACCATTCTGAAAAGTCTTATATGAGGGTTTAAGGGTTTAATTCGATTTCAAATTCTTTATTAGAATTTTTATTATATACCCAAAGAAGAGAATCAAGAAACAGATAATCTGGCCAAGATGGGTGACTTTGGAAGCCAAAGATTACGAATATTTAAAATATTCCCGTTTGGAGAGTTGGGCTTGTTAATGTAACTTGGTTCTTGTAATCTCTTCTTTTATCACCAAAAAATCATTTTAAAAATACCTTGATGCTACTAATGGTATATCTGTTTGAGTAAACAAGTTAGTGGCTTACTTTACTCCAAAAAGGGAAAAAAAAGAAGCTAAGACAGTGTTTATTTGTACTCATGAATTAATGGAAGAACAGTGATTGAAAGAGAGTTGGCAATGGCAGTTGTAAAATATCAAACCATCTAAATATCAACAGAAATGGGATAATTGGATATGTAACCTTATCAATTATTAATAATTTAATTTAAATCCTGTTAAATTTTTTTTAAAAAAAGGTAAATTTGCTTCGCCACAGCCTTGTATATCGTATCAAAAAAAGAAGAAAGTTTTTAGACAAGATATATATGTATATATCATCACCATCATCATCTTATTTCACTTCATTATATGCCTGCAATCATGATTCTTGGTTGCCTCACCCGCATGCCTTTCCCACTTCTCTCTCTCTCTAAAAACTTCCCTATAAAACCCACTCTCTCCACTTCTTCTTCAATCTTCATCCCTCTCTCTCTATTTTCTTCCCTTCTGATCCATTTTCCCAACTTCCACTTTGGGTTTTCCTTGTTCTTTTTTTCGATTTGGTCGAGGGTTTTTTTTTTAGCAATGGCTGTTTCAGGTTTCGAAGGGTTTGAGAAATGCTTAGAGCTCCATTTCTTTGGGGACGATAATGATCCAACGGTCACCACAATGGGACTTAGGGCTAGTTTGGATGGGCGGTGTGTTTACCTCCGGTGAGGTTAAAAATAGCGGTGACGGTGAGATTAGTTACTGTAGCGGTGAGATTAGAAACAATGGTGGAGTGTGTGTTTGGATTCAAACGCAGCTGTAGCGGTGAGGTGAGAATAAGAAATGACTATTAAGGACATTAGATTAGAATTGATATATAATAGAAGTTATTTAAATTATTTTACTTTTTTTAAATTATTAAAATATGTGAATTTATAAATTCATTTAATAAAATACACTACATATATATATTTTAAAATACACTACATATATTTTTTATTTCTAGAATACACTACATATATTTTTTATTTTTAAAATACACTACATATATTTTTTTATTTTTAAAATACACTACATGTATTTTTTATTTTTAAAATCCATTACATATATTTTTTTATTTTTAAAATTTTAAATACAATGAAATCCCATCTCCCCTCTTCCATCATTCCCCTCTTCCACCGTATCCTTCTCCCATTTCCCATTCCCATGCAATACCCATTCCCATTTCCCATTCCACCGTGCCCTCCTCCCATTTCCCATTTCCCATTCCCATCTCCCCTCTTCCATCGATTCCCCTCTTCCATCTCCCCTCTTCCATCGATTCCCCTCTTCCACCGTTCCCTCCTCCCATTCCCATTCCCATTTCCCATTCCCATTCCCATTATCAACAATACCAACAGCAGCAGCAGCAACAACAGAAACAGCAACAAGGGTGTTATTGTCTTCTAAAAATATCTATTGCCCCAGCTACACCCAACTGATGCTTTTATCACCAGTCAGCTTAAGGCTGTCCAGTGCAGTAGAATTCCCTCACTGTGCTGGAAGCCTTGGCATCCAAAGGCTGTCTCAGTCTACCCCAGTATAATCAAATTGATAATAAAGAGGAAAAAATTCAACGCACTGCTGTGCGTTGGTATCGAAAGAGGCTCTTAGCTGCTTGATTTTGAATCACTGGAAAATGTGTTACGTGTCGTTCAATGCACTGTCGTTTCGGCTGTCGGGAACCATTTCTTCGATGCTTACGTGTTGTCTGAATCCAGTTTGTTTGTTTACCCCACTAAGATCATCATCAAAACATGTGGGACCACTCAGTTGCTCAAATCGATTCGGCCGTTGATTCACTTGGCCAAAAATCTCGGCCTTACGATATGCGGGTGTAGGTACACCCGAGGTACTTTCATCTTCCCTAAATCACAGCCTTTCCCTCATATTAACTTCAAACAAGAAGTTATTTACATTGAAGAAAATCTCCCCAACAATCTTTGCTTTCGAAAAGCTTCCGTTATGCCTTCCAAGAACCCTTCGTATTCGTGGCATGTTTTCTCCGCCGCTTCTGACAACGGAGCTCATTTCTCCGACGGTGAATTCACCGTGGAAGTTTGCATGACGGAGCTCGACCGAGTCTTGGCTCGGAAATTCTTCAAAACCGGTGGAGACTCAGCTGCTAAAGAAATGACCGAGTTGACTGGGATCGGCAACATTAACCCTCGAGCTTTGATTTGCGATTTCGTGTTTGATCCTTGTGGGTACTCCATGAATGGCGTCGACGGTGATCGGTACTCCACGATCCATGTCACACCTGAAGATGGGTTCAGTTACGCTAGCTTCGAGTATGTTGGGTCCGTTTACGATGACCAAGACGACATTGTTGAGACCTTGAAGAAGGCGGTTCAAGTTTTCAAGCCAGCGACAGTTTCTGTTTCAACGACGAGCCATCGCCGTGAAGTTTGGACCAGGGTAGCTCATGCCATGGAACCATTAGGACTCAAATGCCGGAGTTTTGCTATGGATGAGTTCCCCACGGCCGGTACCGTGGTCTTCCAAACGTTCACGGCGGCTCGCCGGAAATAAAACCAGAAAAAGACGTCATCAACAACAACGACAACAACAAAGGTAGATAAAACGTTAAAACCAGTGGAGTAGAGAGGTTTAGTTGGGGGGGAAATTTTTTTGTATGAAATATCTAGGGGTTAAGAAAAAAAAGGTAAAATTCTAGTTTTGGTCCCTCAATTATACTAAAATTTTGGATTTATTCTCTATATTTTAATTTGACATAACGTGGTCTTCTAATTTTATAATATCATTAATTAGTTCAAATAGTTAACATAATTAACTATTTTTATTAAAATGTTAATGTTGATTTTTTTTCTTAAAAATATCATTTCCAACTCATTGAATGGAGGAGGTAATTTTAAGAAAAAAAATCATATAAGCATTGGAATGGTTGATTGTGTTAGTTATTTGAATAATTAATTATAATAAAAATAGATAATTAAATTATGTCAACTTAAAATATATGGATTAAATTTAAATTTTGAGTATGGTAGAGGGACCAAAAGTAGAATTTGACCTTAAAATTATATATATGATGATGTGAATGGATTTGATTGGTTGAAAAGGGTGATGAATGTGGGGTTGACTTAAGTTAAAAGGTAAAAAGTAAAAAAAGAAAAGTGATGGTTTTGGATGCATGACGTGGCAGCATCAGAAAGGTGGGGAGCAGGATATGTGGGAAATTGGGATAACCATGATAATGCACCCCACTTAGTTTTGTCGCGCCTAAAAGAATTTTGATGTTATATATTTAGTGGGGAATATGCTCATGGTTTTTTTTTTCTTTTTGATGGTTTATATGAAAATGAAAAATTTTCTTTTATATTTTTGCCTTTTGCCATTTTGTCTTCTTTGTGTCTCTTATATACGTTCTTACATCTTGTATATAATTATAAAAAAAAAATAATCCGATTCAAGATTCAGCTCAGAATCCGACCAGATTAATCTTTTTATATAATAAAACTCTAAAGACCCTTTTGAAGGAGGGAGAAGGATGGTACTGAAAATAATCTTATTTGGATTATCTTTTTTCTCTCTACTCTTAAACCAGAACACTCGTCCCTTTCTTTATTACCGTTAATACCTTGTATCAACACGTCTCAATATTTTATGTTTAAATTTTGAATTTATTTAATTAAATTTACGAGCTACGTGAAAATATTCGAAATTGATCCACTCTACTCAACTTCATAATAAATTATAATGTCTTGTCTTTGTATTTAACCAAATTTATTAGATTTAATGTAAAATAATGAGTCAAATAATTGTGAACTTTGCATGAGACCCTTCATATACATTAAAAATCTTTACAATGATTATATACGTAGCTCGCATGCAAATCACCACGTATCATATTATAAAGACATAGTTTTTTGTCCTTTTAAAAAGCTAGTCGATTTCATGTTTTTTCTTTTTTTAAATGAATTGAAAACAATAAAATGGAAAAGAAAAAAGAAATACAGGTTGAATTGCTTAATGAAATACTGGTCAACGTTTGTCCAACAAAAAACAAGGCCCATTTAATAAGATTTTATAAACCCATTAATATCAAATTAGGGTTAATATATTTGATATCTAAGTTTGATTTCGTTTCATTTGATATCTAAATTAAATGGTATAATCTAGTCCAATGAATCTTTGATATGTTTGCTCTAGTCTTATAGATATTAGACTTATGTAAATATATTAGGTTTATATTCATAGTTTTGTAGATATATAATATATACTATTATTAATTTTAGTTAATTGATTAATTACCTAATTTCAAATTAAATTAATCAATAATTAAAATTTAAAGAAAAAACTTTTAATTAATTTCTGATTGAATTAAATTTGGTGATCGATCCATTAACCAAATTAATTTGATCGATTAATTTTCTTTTAGCCGAAATTTACACACCCTTATTAAATTTAACTAAATTATGTAATCTTTTATTGTTAATTATTTATACTTATCAATGACTAACCATTGATGACAATGCGTTAATGTTATAGAGGGATATGTGGATAGCCTAAGAAATATAAACTGATAAAGTAAATAAATAAAATTGCGGTTTTTCTTATTAATTTTATTAATAATTATTTTGTCATACCCACTTCAACTAATACATTGTATACAATAATTTGATTTTAGGTTTTGATATTTGTTTAAAATATTTGTCGATAATTGTTTTTATAAAATTAATATTTGTTTTAGAATATAAATACGAAGTTATGTAATTACAAATCACACTATCAAAATAATATTAAAAATTACAATGTAATTGTATTCTTCCAATTAAACATATCTAGTGAATTAGAGTTGTTTACAATTACAAAAGAATAAAATTATTATCTTGATAATTGCATTTTCATCCAATTACTTTATATGACCAAATAAATCCTAAAATAACATAAAGGAAGAAATGAAAAAAAAATTGAATTATCTCAAAGTTAATGCCTTATTTTAATGGTAAGGTTAAGGTTCTAGGATTTTTAAACCTACAGGATCGAGTCTCATCTTATGTAAATCATGTGTGGATTATTAATCTATATTTATTCTTAGTGGTGAAGCCAAAAATTATCTTTTGGGGCTGAAACTATATATTTTTATGTGATTTGAAATGTAATTTCATCGTTGTATTAACTTATTTATTTATAGTTTTTAAAAGATTAAATTTAAAAAAATATAATTTTTCAGGATAAAGTGCAATTTGATGATTTACTAATTTATAGTTTTATAAAATTTAAAGGGAGAAAAATACTATTTTCCCACTGGGGATTGGCCCCTACAAACTCCTATTGGTATTGCCCCTATTTATTCTGGTTTATGACTCACCTTGTGTGAGCCTTGTAAATATAGTTTGGTTTAGGTTGAAGAATATTTTTGTTAGCAATCCAATCGCGCTTTATAATAATCAATTCTAATTATAGTTATTAGAATGCATTTTTTGAAATTGTAATTATGGCTATATTTGTAACTTAACTTAAATTTGTATGTATTAATTGAAATATAATACAATTGCAAATTAATTTCTTTAGAAATAGCCTGATTTTGAATTATGTTGTATAAAAAGAATAATTTTATAACTAACTAAATTTAATTTAATTAAATATTTTTATTTTTACTTTTTACTTCTTTTAACAATTAAATTCCTTTTTATTTGACCACTTTGTGATACATGATTATTCTTTATTTTCTCTAGAAATCATGCTTGAAACTTAATAATTGTGGGATCAATTCACCTCATCAAAAAAAGGAAACTTTTTTCAGTTATATATATTTTTAAATTTTATATAATTTATTTCACCAAAAATTGAAAAATGATCCCCATAAAAAAATTTTACCTCACCAAAAATCTGATTTGACAAAAAAATTGAAAATGACGGACCTAATTTAAAAAAAATTTAAAAAATAAATCTTTTTATACAAAATAAAAGAATGTTTATCTGCCTATTAAAACCTTACAAATTTTTAAATTTTTATGGGTAAATTACACCAACAATCACTCAACTTTGAGAAAATAATAAAACAGTCACTCAATTTTAGAAAAATAATAAAACAGTTACCCACTAATATTTTCCATTACAAGCTAACAGAATAGGTGACGTGCCAATTAACTTGCCATGTTGGACATGTTCCTGTCATCCCTCTCACACGCCACCTCCCATTAAACAACAAAAACAAAAAGAGAACATGGGGCTTTTTCACCATTTTTCTTCATCCCTCTTAGCTCCCACACCACCACCTTTGACATTGGCCACCTCCACAAGCCCACTATCATTTAATCACCACACCAACACTATCACTCCTTTGCTAAGACACCACCACCAAATCCCAACCCCTAAACATTCTAGACCCGTGAAATCCCAATTAAAAACAAAAATACCAAATAGCAAGCATCCAAAATCAAACTAGCTAAAAGAGAACAAGAATCCCAAATTGGTCTGCATCAAAAGAGAGAAGTAAAAAAACTAAAAAAGAAAGAGAATAAAAAAAGAAGAAATCCACACGTATTTCGGGTTTTATGGGTTGGAGGCCACCAGTTCGATGATCCAAGCGGTCAAGAGTCATGGTTGGTCGAAGAAAAGCTATGGCCAAAATATGGTGGTGATCAGATAGTGGACAGCAAAGATTTGTTGAAGTCTTGTTCGAAGATTTGAGATTTTAATCTCTGGATTTTGAGGGCCTATTGGGAAAACTAAAGTGAAATTTTAGAATAGGCAAAGATGAGCCATTTGGAGATGATGATTGTCCGGAGAAGGCCATGAACGACGACGACTAGAGTTAAGAAAAAAGAAAAAGAAAAGAGAGGAGAAGAGAAGAGAAGAGAAAAAAAAAAGGGACAAAGATTCAACGGAGTTGCTTAGGACACAATGATTCAAAGGGACAACAGCAAACTGGGTGGTAAATCTACCTCGGAGGATCAAAACGACCGTAGCTAGGGTATCTCCATTTCTTCTTTTCTTCTTCTTCTTCTTCTTCTACTGCCCAACCCAACTAGGGTTCTTAAATTGGGGTTGTTTCCATCATGGGAAGCCAAGGTGACCATTAAACATGATAGGTCAACTTTCCGTTATAGACATAACAGAAAATGATTACCAGTGACTGGTTTGTTATTTTTTTTTCTAAAGTTTAGTGATTGAGTTGTAACTTTTCAAAGTTAAGTGGCTGATTTGTTATTTTACACAAAGTTAAGTGGCTAATGGTGTACTTTACCTTTTTTTATTTTCTTTTAACATTATCATATTTCTCTCAAATTTATCTTATTCTCTCAAACACCCTAAAATTTCTTCAAGAAAGTGATCAATCTTTTAATATTTTTAAGCAGGACTTCTAATTTGGTAATAACTTTCTTTTCTTTTCTAGTTTTATTGATTAATCTTTAGAAATTTTAGAATTGTGGATTTTCTTGTGATAGTTTAGAATCTTTATGCCAGATTCAGTTATTTATTGAATAATTTTGGGATATTGATTTTGTATGATATTACTGATATCTTGATTGGGTAATTATTTTTAATACTTAACTAATACAAATCCTTCAAGAAATTAAGATTGATTGTATTTATATAATCTTAAATTTTAAAATATTGATCATAATTGTAGCATTCTTATTTAGAAATTGTTGTCATTATTGTGATTATTGTGAATCTTGTGGTTGAATATTGAGATGTAGCATTTTCATGACAATAAAAAACACTTAAGTGATTTTTATTTTTGTGAAAGAAAATTACTAATTGTATGTTGGCTTCATAAAAACACTTGTGTCTATGGCTTAGATTTATTTGTTATCTGTTGACACCATTTTTTTGATGGAAAACGGGGTCGACTTGGGTTTTGAAAAAAGAAACGGGAGTCGCCACCAATCTTTTTTATGCGGTGTGATTGGATCACTTTAAAATTGGTCGTTTTTAATAAACGGTTTGATTTTATTAAAACAACAAGTTTGGTCCACGAAATTCAGAAAAACGGGTTCGGGAGTCGGTTACGCACGAGGAAGGATTAGCACCCTCGATACGCCCAAAATTGGTACCTAGTTGACTACTTAATGTCTTAATGTCGAAACTTGAGAACTTTGAAGAATTTTTAAAAATACGATCCTTGTATTAAAACGTTGAAAATTTTCAGGAAAAGGGGCATATTTCACGCTATTCGAGAAAAAGAATCATATTCAGTAAGTTAGAATACAATATCTCGAATTCCCGATACGCGAATGAAAAAGTTTATTTAAGACATTTTAGCCATCTCGAATTTAAAAATGAGATCACAACCAGTAAGTTAGGATGCGACCCTCTTTTAATTTCGAGATCATTTAAAGCTTGAGTTTAAAAGGATTCGTGCATTTAGATTTATTGTGAAAATTGAAACCCAGTAAGTTAGGGTACGATCCTCACGAATCTAAACACAAAATGCCATCTTTTTAAAAAAACAAATTTTGTCATACTGAGCAAAACAACATATATAGTCGTTATAAAAAAGGGATGGAAACTAATTTCATTATCGATATGCGTGGTAATACCATGATAGATACGAAAATGTATATAAAAATAATACAGGCCATAACAACTAAATAAAATAAATAAAAAAACAATTCAATAACATGTGAAACAATATAAAATAAAATAAAATAAAATAAATAAAGCACTTATGTAAAATAATAAAGAGCATGTAAATAAATGAATAAATTACCATCAAATGAAACAATGATTAATGAATAACATTATAATATTTATAGATATAGGTATGTATGTATGCGAGAATTATAAAATATGAAAGTATACATACGTGTATGCATTATAAAATATATAAAAATATGAATTTATATGCATATGCAGAATATATGGAGATTTACATATATATAAAAAGGGACACATAAGTATGTGTATATATTCATAAAAATATATATGTGTATAGATATACATAAAAATTATGAAAATAGAAGTAATACAAATATATGTATGTAAAAATATGTACTATTTACGAAGATTAGAAATATGTACGATTATTATGAACATATATGCATGCACAAAGTATAAAAATAAGTGTATATGTATATATAGTACAAAAAGTATGCATGTAAATATATAGAAAAATATATTTATATATAAAAGAAATATACGTGTATATATAAGAGCAACTATAATAACGATAATAATAATAATACAAAAATAATAATATAATATAGAAATATAATAATGAATAGATGAGTAAAAAAAATAAGATACAAAAATAAAACAGATGGACTAAATAGCAATAAAAAACAAAAGTATTGGGCAAAATCGAAATGAAAAAAAAAGTAAAGAGGATTAAATTGTGACGCGCCGAAAGAGGGGGATCAAAATAGTAAATAACCCAAAGCCCCCAAAACGCAGCGCAGCAGTGGACCAACTCACAACAAAAATAAAATTGCAGGGCTAAATTAAAAATAAGAGAAAACAACGAAAAAGGATCAAATTATAATACGTTGCAAAATCAGGGGGACTGTGCGCGCAATTAATCCAAAAACTAAAAAACGCGGATCCTCCGGGTCGGGTCGGGCCAACACGCGGGTACCCTTACCCAAAACGACGCCGTTTTGAAATTAATATAAATACTAAAAAACCTAAAAACAAAGTTTAGAAACCATTTTTCTTAAAAAAACAGAAAGAAGCTCTCTCTCCCTCATTCTCTCCGGCCCAGGGACCGGTCTAGGGCTCCGGCGAACCTCCGCCGAGGCGCCACCGCATGTGGCGGCCGGAGGTTCAAAATGGAACCTCTCCGATTCCTTTTTGAAGCCAAAGGCCTCTTAAACACGGATCCAAGGTCGAATCTTGTGAAAGGTGAGCCCAACCCCGCCAAACGAGGAGTATCCGTCCGTCTCCTCCTCCTCCGGCGCGGCACAGGTAAGGTTTTCTTCTTCTTTTTCTTTTTAGTTTCCCTTTATTTTTATTTATATATGTAAAACAAAAAAAAGAAGAAGATGAAAATCGAAATAAAAAACGAAAGAAAAGAAAGAAAAATAAAAGGATTCACCTTAAAAATTTTTTGTTGCTATACTTCTCTGCTAATATGCGTTACAAAGGTCGAAAAAGAAAAAAGATTCAGAAAAAAACCCCCCCATGTGTTACAGTTCATATTCGGCTTATATAGCCGATTCTCCCTTTCTATTTTTCATTTGCATTTTTTTTTATTATTTTGTCTTGGCTGTTGCGTGTTTCTTTTCTTTTGCAGGTGGAGCAGGTGGCTGAACGGTGCAGGCGCCGATGGGACGTGCGGTGGTGGCGGCAGGTCAAGTGGCCGACCCTAGGTGCGGCGCACATAGGGTTAGGTTTATTGTTTTGTTTCTGATTTTGGCTAATTGGGTTAGTGTGTTGGTAGTTGGGCTTGTATTTGTTGGGCTTTGGGTGTTGTAATTGGGTAGTTGGGTAGCTGAGGTTAATGGTAATTGGGTCCTGGTTCTGAGCTTGTTGTTTTGGACTTTATGGACTGTAATTTGGACTTTTATTTTGTGTTTAATTGGGCCTCGGGCAAAATGGCCTGTAACAGCTGCCCCTCTTTGCTCGTTGTCGTGTAACGAGAACAGAGCAAAGACCAAGAAAGGCCAATTTTGCCCGGTCTTGCCGAATCTTGACTTCTTCTAGTGCTTCTTTTCTTCAAATAGCTTTATTCCAATCCACTGTCTTGTCGCTTCAATCCATTGCACTTCAGGGATGTCCGACTTGTAGCTTCAATCTACTCTGCCACAACTTCAGAAGGACAAGGTTTTAGGTTTAAGTCTACTCCACTGTAATATCAGGGAGATAAGACCTGATGCGATCTACTCTGCTGTAACCTCAGAGAGATAAGATCCTTTATTTTAATCCGCTCCACTGTAACTTCAGGGAGATAGGATAGTGTCTTCGATCCGCTCCGCTGTGTTTTCGACTTGCTCCGCTGTAATCTTAGGGAGATAAGACCTCTGGCTTCAATCTGCTCCACTGTAACCTCAGGGGGATAAGATCTGCAATTCTTCGGTCTACTACACTGTAACCTCAGAGAGATAAGATCTGCAATTCTTCGGTCTACTCCACTGTAACCTCAGAGAGATAAGACCTGATGCGATCTACTCTACTGTAACTTCAGAGAGATAAGATCCTTTATTTTAATCCGCTCCACTGTAACTTCAGGGAGATAGGATTATATCTTCGATCTGCTCCGCTGTAACCTCAGGGAGATAAGATCTGCAATTCTTCGGTCTACTCCGCTGTAACCTCAGGGAGATAAGACCTGATGCGATCTACTCTACTGTAACTTCAGAGAGATAAGATCCTTTATTTTAATCCGCTCCACTGTAACTTCAGGGAGATAGGATTATATCTTCGATCTGCTCCGCTGTAACCTCAGGGAGATAAGATCTGCAATTCTTCGGTCTGTTCCACTGTAATCTCAGGGAGATAAGACCTGTATAATAAACCTAATTATGCCTAATGATTAGGATGACATGATCAAAATGAAACAAATGCTCCTAACTAGACATATGTGAATGGTGTTTGCATGAATGCAGAATTTCATTTTTCCGAGAATAATCTCGCTTAGGTTATCACTACTCGAAGTTTATCAAGGTTTTGTGACTGATGTGCTACAACGCCTTCTCGCTTGACTGATTTTCTGAAGAAACATTTAGCCAGACTGTCCCTATTGTAAACCTCAAAGTTATATCCACTGGGACGCCAAAATTTGTACCATCATTCTCTCACAGCAATCTAAGGGTGGAAATGTGTGGCTTTTCCTCTATCCTCCTTTATCACAATTCGGGGATATAGGATCTGAACCGTTCTGGTTTCCTACACCATTCTCAAGGTGTCGTACCAAAGTCTTATGAGCAAGTGAAGGCTCTCTTTTCCGAGGTAACCTTTTCCTATTGCCTGATGATCATTGCTTGCTTGTTCATTTAAGCTTTGTAATTAACAGCTTGTCATTTTGTTCAATCAATGTTTAGACGACAAAATCTGAAAGGATAGTCTTTAATTTAGACTCTTTCTTCTTAGATTTCCAACCTTTAAAATTGGCGTGTTCTAAACATTAGTCATGTTTCAGGTCCCTAT
Source organism: Gossypium hirsutum (assembly GCF_007990345.1). Taxonomy (NCBI): domain Eukaryota; kingdom Viridiplantae; phylum Streptophyta; class Magnoliopsida; order Malvales; family Malvaceae; genus Gossypium; species Gossypium hirsutum. The sequence continues at coordinate 6,319,143 of NC_053425.1, forward strand.
ATTATTTAGAAATTTTCCAGAGTAATGTGCAAAACCTCTTTCCTGAAAGTTTTATTAGTTCGTTAATCATTATTCCTATGCAATATGTTTGCAAAAAAGACCATAACAATGGATAAGAATAAAGCTAGTTCTGATCATAACTCGAATAAAACATCGAAGATGGCGAAAGAAAGGTAACAAAGAAGTAGATTGAGAATGTGCGTTTTCACAAAAGGAAAGGAAGAAATAAAGAAAATAAAAGAAATGTATTTTCAAGAATACACATAAGAACTAGGTGCCCCAGTTATCGCCGCTTGAGTTTCTCTGTACAAACTTTCCGAAGACCCTTCTAAGTTTGACATGTGTTCAGGAGATCTGCAATACTCTGTCAATGTTCCAAGATGTTGCATATCCTTTCCTATTGGTAAAGCAAGATCATCATATGCCCCTGATCAAAATTTGATCTGCTCAAATCCTGATGCTCCAATCCTGCCCAATACTTGAGTCGCCCTTTTCGGGTTTTCGACTCAAGCCCTCTTTGGTCTCAAAGTGCCCTTTACGGGTTTTCACCTTAGCCTCTCCAAAGTCTCTTTTTTTTTAAAAAAAAAGAACGTTGACATGTATTTCATTAAAATAATGATATTTAGGCCCCATGCCTATTTCACAAAAAATTTCATATTGTTTCTAGGCCAACAGACAACAGGAATGTTTTGAGCATTACTCTGAATAAGCCCTAAAGACTACAGGGATTTCTTCAGCAGTCCAATTGTTTAGCTCGCTTCCAGGCTCATAAGGGCAGATCTCCAACAAAGCCCTCCTTTCCGTTGCTTCTATGGCGTTGGTATAAACATTTTCCAACATTCCTCCCATGCCGCTACCGGACACTCCACATTCAGAATGGATTAATCCTCCCGACACAAAAGATGCAGATATGTGGGGAAAGGTTAAAGGCTCACACTTAACTTCATGTCCATTCAAACGCGCCCTTCTTCTCTCTTGTCTCTTCTCTATTTCTTTCTTCTTCTGCTTCATGTCTGGCTTGTACCCTAAACCAAATCTATCAAACTTTTCCTTCGGCATTGGTGCCTCAATCCTTCCCTGAAGATATTTTCCCAATCCTTTCCCGGGTAAGGCTCCTCTTCCTACCATCAATCGCAATCCCATCTCAGTGGTCCTGGATATTTTCGGTACTGGAATTCTATTTCCCTCCGCAATAAACATCGCGTTCACAAATTCTAACGACCGAAAAGAACATTCTAGTGCCTCATCGTTGATGTCCACATAAGGTGCATCGCTAGTCATCATTGCGATAATATCCTCCTCTGCATCTATTGTTACCAACCGATCCTCCGATACCAACTTCACCTTCTGATGTAATGATGAAGGTACTGCCCCTGCTGAGTGTATCCACGGTCTCCCCAATAGACAGTTGTAGGAGGGTTTAATATCCATTACCAAGAAATCCACCTCATAAGTGACTGGGCCAATCCTTAATGGTACCTCAATTCTCCCCATAACCTCCTTTTTTGTTCCATCAAATGCTCTTACTATGCTCTGGCATGCTTTCATGTGCGAACTGTCTATTGGTAATCGGCTAAGAGTGGACAAAGGCAATACATTTAGTGCAGATCCATTATCAACCAAGGCCCCCGGGAGTGTGTACCCTTTGCATCGGACAGTAACATGTAGGGCTTTAGTAGAACCTCTTCCTCCGGATGGTATTTCATCATCACTGAAGAAGATAAAATTGTCAGCACCAATATTGTTGATCAGCCGATCCAGCTTGTTTACCGAAATATCGTCAGCCACATATGTTTCGTTTAGCACCTTTAATAGTGCATTCCGATGTACTTCCGAGTTTAAGAGTAAAGCTAATACAGAAATGCGGGCTGGCTGTTTGTGTAGTTGCTCCACAACACTGTATTCACTGTGTTTCAAAAACTTCAAAAACTCCTTTGCCTCCTCTTCTTTTATTGGTTCATTTACCAATGGTTCAACTTCTACTGCCTTCCCTTTCCTCTGTTCTTTCTTCCAATCCTCTTCCCTGGACGACTCTGCTTGAGCGTCATATCTTTTTCCATTGCGCGTGTAAGAACCTGTTTCCTGATTTCTTTCTGCTTCTTTTCCCAAAACGGTCACATTACACCCGTAATTCTACGGCACCATTTTGTTATCCCTATAAGAGAAATTTGATGGTTTCTGGATTACAATTTTCGGTGTTACCTGGGCCCTAACCTCATTACCCTTAGGGCGTGAGATAATGACCACAGGATGATTTGGAGCCTTTGTTCCCAACTCTGTCGCGCATATGCTCCTCATTTCTTTCGCATCTTCGTAAAACCTCATATCTTTGTTATCAATCATGCTTTGAACCAAAGCCTTAAATCCTTCACATTCTTGGATTTCGTGCCCTGTTTTATGGTGAAATTCACAATAATTTCCCATCTCATGCCCTTCCTCAGAATCTGAAATAACCAAACCTCTTTTCGCCATTTCTTTCCAGACCCGTTTCAATGGAGTTTTTACTTCAGCAATGTCAGTCTTGACTTCTTCTCCCGTACCTTCGCTAACCATATTCACCCCCTTATCTGCGTGATTAGGTAACGGATTCTTTGTGTTAGGTGAGTCGTCAAGTTTGACAACACCTAAATTGATAAGTCCTTCTACTACCTTCTTGAAGGCAGTACAATTTTCTATCGAGTGCCCAGAAATTCCCGCATGATAATCACATTGCGCGTTCGTATCATACCATTTTGGATACGGGGGTTGTAGAGGACTCAAGTAACGAGGAGCAACAACATGTGCATCGAATAAAGTCTGATACAACTCCTTGTATGACATCGGGATTGGCGTGAATTGGGGCTTTTCAGTAGTTTGCCTAGCTCTTGACTCTTGTCTTGATGATCCCTGTTGATTAGCAACCACTTTCTTTGATTGATTCAAAGTAATTGACCTACCATAAGCATTCACATTATTCACTTCATTTTCTCTTTTCCTTGGGGGTGCCCTCCTATTATTTTCTCCTCCATCTATTTTTCCACTTTTAATGGCATGCTCAATCATTTCACCATTCATGATTATATCCGAGAAATTTTTTGAAGCGCTTCCCAACATGTGAGTGATGAACGGGGCTTTCAAAGTATTAATAAAAAGCGTCGTCATCTCTTTTTCCAAAAGCGGTGGTTGCACCTGAACCGCCACCTCTCGCCACCTCTGCGCATATTGTCTGAAGCTTTCGTTCGATTTTTTCTCTAAATTTTGCAGAGTTATCCTGTCAGGCATCATTTCTGAGACATGATTGTATTGTCTCAGGAAAGCCTGTGCTAAATCCCTCCAAGTAGCAATTTTAGCTCGGCTCAGCTGATTGTACCACTTTGACGCCGCTCCCGTAAGACTTTCCTGAAAGCAATGTATTAATAATTGATCATTATTAATATGCCCCGTCATTCTTCTACAAAACATAGTAATATGGGATCCTGGGCAACTAGTCCCGTTGTATTTCTCAAATTCCGGCATCTTAAATTTGTAAGGGAGCACCAAGTCCGGAACCAAGCTCAGATCCTTTGTATCTATTCCATAGCTTTCGATGCTTTCTATTGCCCTAAACTTTTCTTCTATCCATTTCCATTTCTCCTCAAATTGTTTTGGAAATTCCTCCTTCGCCTTGTCCTTTTCAACCATCTCGTCAAGATCTGGGACAGCAATATTATTCGGGCTATCACCAGGATTAAAGCCCGCTCCGGGTTGAAAATTCATTGGGATTGAAGCATCGCCTTGGAACTGCTGGGGCCTAACCGACACAGAGGGTCTCCGCGGATGCAGCTCAGTCTGTACTTGCGCATGAGGAGGCGTGAAACCTGGAGGATAAAGTGGTTCACCATTGTTTTCTTCTTCACTAACAATCACAGGACCTTTACCCTTATCTACTCCCTTCAATAATTGCGTCATCTTAGCCACCAGATCATTTTGGGACTCCTCCATCTTTTGCACCATGTCACGCTGAATCTTTTCTATTTGCTCTTTCATTTGCGCCTGCAACTGGTCCTGCATTTCTCTTTGAAGTCGCTCTAGCTTCTCCAACCTTTGGTCCATAATTTTTGTCTTAGCTCGGGTACCGTAACTTTGTTGGTTTTCCAGGTTAACTTAAATGATTTTATTCGATTAGGTTTTTAATGGTCATTAATGCATATGATGTGATGCAATGCATGAAAAGAATGCAAAGAAAAAGAGGCACTGATTCTCATTCAACTTCATTAGAAAACTTTACTAGATAAAGAGTTTCTTTACATAAAATAGACTACATATATGGCTTTGCCCTTACACTCAAAGCCTTAACCTTTCTAAGAAGCCAAGCTAACTCTCGGCCCCTGTCGGACTCTAACTCATACTTCAAACTTAATAGATCAGCCTGAACCGCTAGAGTTTGCAGATGATCAGCTACCTCGCGCACTTGAGTCACCGCCTCTCCCATAATATAATCTCTTTCTCCAATCTGCTCTTGAGACCGACGGAATTGTCTTTGCCACTGCTCATTACTTTCTTCCAGAAGCTCTATCCGGATTTCACTATTGTGCAATGCATTCTCTAGCCCTCCTATTTGTCTTTTCAATTCTTCAATTTTGTCTAAGCTCGCCCTTAATTCAACCGTAGCATTATGATTACAGTACTGGTGAAGCGATCTTTCTAGTTCAGTTATCTGGACCTTCAACTCCGTCTTCTCGTCTTGGCAATCTAGTAGACTCTTTCCCAAGGCGACTTCTCGAGCTCGAGTATCCTGGAATTTCTTTTCCCATTGATTAGCTTTCGTCTTTTCCTCCTGAATTTCTTGTCGCCATTGTTCTGGCATTTTACCCAAGCCAGCAGTTCTTACCGACCTACGCAACTTCTTGTAATCTGTCTTCAGGCTGTCCAAATCTTCTTCTGCTTTGTTCTTTCCTTTTCTCAATTTATCGGCCTCTAACCTTTGAATGTCCACATCCAGTCCTAACTGCATTTTTTCTTCCTCTAGTTGTTCTATCTTCTTCCCCAATTCTAAACTCCTTTTTTCGAATTCTTGTTTGATGATTTCTATCTCAGAAGGCAAAACTTGTAAGTGTTCCTCTAAAGATCGAGCAGTTTCGGAATTTGACGCCGGGATGTTGTCGTTGATCCTTTGATCACGCCACTGACCATACTCGGGGGTAATTGTCGGACCCACGGCTAAGATCTTCATTCGACGAGTCTGGTTCCAGGCACTAGATATTTCTCGAACCTTCTTCTTGTAATTGTCCTCCCTATAGGAAAAATCACTATAAGCCAACCCCTGCGTTGCTGGTATGAATTGTCGTGATCTATACTGTCTTGATACGAGTAGAGGAGCATATCCGATAGCTTCCCATATTCCGAGCAGCGGAACCCAGTCAAAATCTCCACATCGGTACAATATCTCATCAGGAATTAACCAAGGAGCCCTCCATTCAATATCTTCATCCTGGAGATTCTGGAGTATCTCTATCCATTTTTCTTCTGAAATATCATCCCGTCTTGGCGTGGCCACCAATTCTCCTAGAGGGGAGTAGCTATCGGAGAATACCCGATAAGAGACCTTTTCGACCTTCCAGAAGTGGCTATGGAACCATGCCAATAAGAGCTGCGCGCATCCAATAAACCTTCCCTCCCCTGCTTTTCGACACGCATTCAGGGATCTAAAAGTTTCAGCGAGTATTGCCGGAACCGGTGTCACCCCTTTACTAAGCCGATCAAACATATCAGATACAGCCTCGTCTATGTGTCCTAAAGCTTTGGGGAAAACCACTAGTCCATAGATACCTAAAGCGAAGACATCGACCCTTTTCTTTAAGTCAGGATGTACAAGCACCAAATCTCGCAAACTTTTCCAAGGAACACATTTACTGTCGCCTTTCTGTTGTATCCGGGCAGCGACCCACTGCTCGCTCATCCCAGTGATGTTCATTAATTTCTTTAACAACGGAGGGACACAAGCAGCTCTGGAATAACTCTTGTCAACTTGAATCTTTGGGCATCGAAGCAAGGTCGTATACTCCTCCACAGTAGGCGTCAAATCTACTTTCCCAAAAGTGAAACAACTGTAGGCAGGATTCCAGAACTGGGCAAGGGCTCGGAATAAATACTTGTCCA